>NC_141535.1:224662500-224975000 GCF_021556685.1 Rattus norvegicus | reverse complement strand
ACCATGGAGTTAGATTGACGTTGGCCGACTACTCCTGAAATTGACGGCCACTACAGAGTTTGCTTTATGCACCCAGTGTTACTCCTTTGAAGGAAACGGATTTTTCCCTCCCCCAGCAGCTATAAATTGTAAATACTTTGGGCTACAGATAGAAGAAACATTGTCATCATCCACAATGAAACTCTGCAGACCCAGAAAGGAAATATTTTATGGTTTTTTGCTTATAGGTAGGTGTTAGCTTTCAATCTTTGAACATGTGTGTTTTATTCATAATATCCACAGGGGCTACATAGCTGGTAAGGGATGGAGAGAGGAAGGGATATTTTCTTGATTAATGATTGATGGGGCGGGCCGAGCTCACCGTGATCATGCCATCCATGGGCAGCTGATCCTGAGTAGTATAAGAAAGCAGGGTGAGCAAGTCATTAGGAGAAAGTCAGTAACCAGCAGTACTCCGTGACCTTGGCTTCAGTTCATGCCCCAGGTTCCTGCTTTGAGCTCCTGATCTAAATTCTCCTAGTGATGGACTAGGTTAAATAAACCCTTCATTCCCCAAGTTGCCATTGGTCATGGCCATTATCTCAGTAATAGAAAACAAACTTAAACAAGAACCAATTTATATTTTTCTCAAAGTATATAATGCAAATAACAATATACTGATTAATTTGGAAGTAAAAAGGAGCAAATAGGTGTATCATGAAGATGATATATATTTAATAAAAAAGTGGGGATACTGTATTTGGATCATAGAGAGTAGATTTTAGGAGCATAAGTATTACCAAGGGTGAATAAGAAATATTTCAATGAGCTGTCAATCCATAAAAAGTGCCAAAACATTAATAATTCTGTGGCAAAAATCAAAAGAGTACTTTAAAATACACGAATAAAAATTTGAAAAGGAAATAGAAAAATTGCCAAATGTACGAATGTATTTGAGGTGTTAGCAACGACCTGGAATAATAACCAACACTCATAAGAAACATCATCAACAATGTTGGGAATTTCAATCTCACTACTAGCAATTTGATTTGCTTCATGCTATGAAATGTTATAATTAATATAGAGTTTAAATTTTAATATTCATCAAATGAATATGTGGAGAGCCCATACATGCTGACTTATAAAATATGTAGCTATAGGAATATTTGGCATAAATAAAACTTATATAATATGTCTTCATTTTATACTGGAATTAAATAAGTATTTTTAAAATTTTTGGCATGCAGAAATTAAACTACATACTAATAAATAACATAGGCTCAAAGAAACAATTTTTTTAAGTACTTGACCCAAGATCAAAAGCAAGGCCAAGATTGTTCTCTTGCCACTTCAATTTTAGCATTATGAAACACAAGCTGCTTATGGAAAATTGTGAAACATGGATGAAAAGAAGCCAACACACAAGACATGTAAAGGTTACTATGTGTGTATACAAATACTTAGGCCTTAGGTTGCAACCATTCTTTGGGTGTTTGTCAATTCAACACAACATGAACTCAATCTAAGGTAAGCTGCTTTGTGGATATTGGTTAACTGACTCTGAAATTTTCATGGGCAGTCAAAAGAACCAAGAAGTCCAAACACAAGACTGAAAAATGACAGTCAAGGCCTGATTCTGCCTGATTTCAGGCTTCACCATAAAGCCGTAGTAATCAAAAGAGTATGGTATTGGTAAAATATAGACCAACATAGTTCAACAGGACAGAAGAGAGAGCGAAGAAACAGACCCACACCAAAAGAGATCACTGATAGTTGACAAGGCAGCAAAGACAGAACAATGAAGCAAATTTAATCTTTCACTATCTGGCACATACACTGCACTCTTCACAAATATTAATTTACAGGACATCAGAAGCCTAAATGTGAAAAATCACGTATCTGGATGAAAACCTTGATGTTAGGTTGGCTGTGACTTTTCAAGCACAATAACCCAGTCGGCTTCCTAAAGGAATAATTGATTAAATGAACTTCTTTACAATTTATAACTTCTACTCTGAAGAAGACACAGCCATAGAAGTAAGAGACAAGTGACAGGCTGGGAGAAAATACTGTCAAAGGGTATCTGATAAATGGTTTCCAGAGGAGTTGCTTTTGTTTGTTTGCTTGTTTTTGCTTTTGTTTTTCGTTTGTTTGTTTGTTTTATGTCTACACCAGCATGCGCAGAAGTTACACGGATGCCCCACGTGGTCTCTTCACATATATTCTCTATAATAAACATAGTGGGTGTTTATCCTATGGCTGGTGAGTCATACTAGGTATGTATGCATTGCTAACTAAAGGGGTTGTGTACAGTAGGATTTGCTTTTGGGGTGATAAATCACACTGGACGTTGACAGTTGACAAATGGACCATCATCACCTTCTCTGCATAAAGCGTCACTACCCTGTGATTCAACAATTCTTCCAATTCTTCCTGCCCCCGCATCCTGCAATTGCCAGAAACTGAGTCACACACGGCCTGGCTCTTTCAGACTCAAGGTCTCTCAAATCTCCTTCCGGGGAGATGGTCCGTTTCTGCATTCACTGAGTAATATTCAATTTCAAGCATATACAATGGTCGATTCCCTCAGCTGTGGAAGGATGTTTTGCTTGGTGATGAGTTTCTTTTAGTTTGTTTTTACAACTAACAATAAAGTTCTGCGAGTGTTTATATGTAACCTTTTAGAGAGATATAAGCTTTCAATTCTTTGGGTATTAAGGTAATTTTTAGCTTTTTGAGAATTCCCTTGCACTGTGTTTCCGTTGTTGTGCATCCTCTTCAGCAGTTGGTATCAGTGGTTTGAATTTCAGTCTCTTATGTGTAGGTACCTCAGATGGATGTTTATATATATATATATATCACATATAAATATATATCACATATACACATATATATCACATATACATATATACATATATATATCACATATACATATATATACATATATATATTGAACATTAAATAAAGCACATGTGTGTGCCCATTTGCTCTGTGCATGTTTTATAAGTTTGTTCTAATCTTCCACTGACCTGTTTATTTGTCTTGAGCTGTGAGATTCTTTGTCTATTTCTATACTCATGCCTTATCAATATCAGACATATATTTTCCAAAAATGTTCTTTGAGTTTATGACCTATTTTTATTATCTTAAGAATAACTTTCGCAATGTTGAAGTTTTTATCAGCGATACAGCTGTGTAGGGACGATGTATTGGTTGTTGCATACAAGAATTCAACCACCTGAGTGTTGCTAATGTGCTCTGGGGCTTTTCCTTAGATGCTCAGTAATTGTCTTCTTGCTTATGGTACTGTTACTCACTCTGAGAAGGGTATTATGCAAGCTACGAGATCTGAGTTTTCATTCATGCTCTTGCAAGCTCATATCAAAATCTGATACTTTTATTGATGAGTGTGTCTACTCCTTTGGAAATCCCTTTCCTATATAAAAATAAGCTTAGATGAGGGTCAGTTTCTGAGTCCTCTACTCTGATTCTATTGACTTTTTTTTTCATCAATACTACATTATCTTTGTGGGGAAGGGTTGTTTCTTTGTTATTTCATTTGGTCTTATTGATTTCCTGAGATAAAGTTTCCATGTGACAGGCTTGCTTTGAACTCCTATGTAGCCCAGGCTGGTCTCAAACTTGAGATTCTATTGCCACAATCTCCCAAGGGTGAGGACAGTGCAGTAATGCACTATCCTGATTCCTGTGGTTTTATTTGAAAATTGAATAAGCTTAGTTCTCCGATTTTGTTCCACCTCAGTACTGTTAGATTATTCTGTACTTTTTGCCTAAGCAGACAAACTTTTAGACTAAATTTGGTAATATCCATTAAGTAACCTGTCAGAATTTTTGTTGGGATTTCATCTAGTACATGAATAAATATGGGGAGAACATTTTCAAAAGACTCTAACTCTCTTTAAACACAAAATATCTAGCCATTTTCTAGAACGTCTGTTTCTTTGTCAGAGTTTTATAACTTGATATTTATGCTGGTTTCTATTAGCCAAGGCTCTATCTGTGGACCTCAGCTCACTTTAAAATGGAGTCAATAGGTTCTTATTTTTTTACCTGCTATGCAATAAGGACTTTCTAACTTTCATTTTTCAGTCAGATGCTCTTTCCACAAAAAATATTTGTGCAGAACAACAGCATTGTCATTAAACCAAGACTTTACGCAGCTCCACCTGCTTGAACAGTAGAACTATAATATGTAACCAGTGTATTACAAAAATTATTATTATAAAGTAGATACATAAATATTACAATTTTACTTAACATTTGGACTAACGTATTAAACCACAGATTTGATGGATATCTTCAACCCATATAAACAAGGTTTCCTTCTTCTAGGACTGATAACTGTATTTTATTACTATTAGTTTTATTTCACATATAGCATTTGGACAGGATGATAAAATTGTACAAGATATTTTATATTCACTTAATTTATGTCGGCTGAATTTATTCCACTACATCCTTTAAGCCACACCCATGCTACATATTTGAGGCCAGCAATTCCCATGTGAGGAATATTCTCTGAACCCCGATAGAATTCAATATTCTCATCTCAACAATGACAACTGGGGCCTAAAATGTTATATCACTCTCAAGTATGTAAAAGATGTGCTGTATATAATTGTCTAATTATTTGAGATTATGTTGCCTACACTGTACTGTGAAAAGCCCAGAGCTTCCCTGAGCCACAATTGATACACACTTGGGCTTCTCATGCATAATTTCCAACTTCACTTACGAAGCCATTTCTTTCCAGACACCCTAAAGCATGAACTTACAACCCAGATCGGCACTTGGTTTTTCCCTTCTGAATTTTACACTGAAACTCGGAATCAAACTCTTGGGTCAAAAGCAGAAGCATGTAAACAAAGGCAAGGACACGGGCAGTTCTCTCGTGTAAAGAAGCCAGCCATGGAACTGCGGTTCACGTTAAAACGCCTTACCTGGCTCGGCACTATCCCGCTAACGCTACAAAACTCTACCTGATACTGACCTTTCAAAGGAGCCAAGGACAATCTTTTTTCACGGATTAAAAGACCATAAAAGTAATGGTCTGCCACTGCCAGAAGCTCTGTCTGCACCTCTGCAGAGAATTATTTGCCAAAAGGGAAAGGGGTGAATTAAAAATGATTCTGTGATATGCCACATCCTTAATGAAGGAGCTAGAAAAGAAATCGAGTCTGTATTCGGTGCGAAGAATAGGGAAGGAAAAGGACGGAAGCTGGACTACTAACTGGGCCGTGTTGTGCAATTTTGCTTTAAAAAAAATTCTTTATGTGTGGTCAGCAGGATCCTTGACTTTTACCTTCTAACATGCTCCCACGTTTAAATGGTTCTGTTCCACTCGCAGCTGGCTGCCCACAGCTGCTGCAAATTGATTTCTCTCCAGATAATGGCTGAAGCTGATGACCAAAAATGTCACTGTGAAACTCTTTAGCAATTTAAGGCGTTTTGGGCCTAATATAACCCGATATTAACCCTGTTTTTAAATGTATTAGCATCTGCACAATCCTTAAAGGCCTTTCAAATTCTCCTTAACACGCAAGATCTGTTTTTCACCCCACAGCATTTGGAGAAAGCAATGTAGAAGCTGCAAGAAAAATGCTGTGTTAGCCAGAGCTGGGAACACGCAGGTTACAGAGAATGCCAGACCTAGGTTTTGTGAAGAGCATACATTCAGATCACATTCAGGATTCTGGAAATGCTACATGGGTTACTACAGTACCAGGGAAATGGTCTAATGTGAATGAACGAGGTCTATTGTTTTTTTGAAATTCTCTACTCCTTATGTAATCCTTAAACATTATAAGTATCTGAGAGATCTGCCTGTTAAAGAAGTACACTGGTGGGAATAGCTGAGTAAACAATTTTGAAATGTGAATATATGTTAATATTCACAAATGGAATATTGTTAGTCGAAGTTGATTCTCACTATAAATCTCGGAGTGTTTAGTAAAAACACTTTTCTTAAATATGTCATGCTTTTCTGAGTAGAATCACATTGTTTATTGTTAGTCATGCAGACCATTTCTGGTCCTTGGACCTTGCTTATAATGTAATCATGCATAACTGGGGAGCAATGGGGTTCCTTTAAAAAGATCCTACATAAAATCGGGAATATTAATCTGACTTGCTAAACACAAACTAATCTAAAGCTCAATTTGTTTTCTGTGAAAAGCTTTTTCTTCTTTTCTTTTCTTTTATTGGATATTTTTATTTATTTACATTTCAAATGTTATCCCCTTTCCCGGTTTCCCCTCCAGAAATCCCCTAACCCATCCTCCTTTCCCCTGCTTCCATGAGGGTGCTCCCTCACCCACACACTAACTCCCTCCTGCCTCCCCACCCTGGCATTCCCCGAAAATGGGGCATGGAACCTTCACAGGACCAAGGGCCTCTCTCCCCACTGATGTGCAACAAGGCCATCGTCTGCTATATGTGCGGCTGGAGCCATGGGTCGCTCCATGTCTACTCTTTGGTTAGTGGTTTAGTCCCTGGGAGCTCTGGGGCATCTGATTGGTTGATATTGTTGTTCTTCCTATGGTGTTGCAAACTCCTGCAGCTCCTTCAGTCCTTTCTCTTACTCCTTCAATGGAGACTCCATTCTCAGGATCCACCTCTGTATTTGTCAGCCTCTGGCAGAGCCTCTCAGGAGATAGCTATATCAGGCTCCTGACAGCAAGCACTTCTTGGCATCTGCAACAGTGTCTGCGTTTGGTGACTGTACATGGGATGGATCCCCAAGTAGGGCACTCTCTGGATGGCCTTTCTTTCAGTCCTGCTCCACTCTTTGTCTCAGTATTTCCTCCTGTGAGTATTTTGTTCCCCCTTCTAAGAAGGACTGAAGCAGCCACATTTTTATCTTTCTTCTTCTTGAGCTTCATGTGATCTGTAAATTGTATCTTGAGTATTCTGAGCTTTTGGGCTAATATCCACTTACCAGTGAGTGCATACCATGTGAGTTTTTGTGATTGGATTACCTGACTAAGGATGATATTTTCTAATTCCATCCCTTTGCCTATGAATTTCATAAATTCATTGTTTTTGATAGCTGGGTAGTACTTCATTGTGTAAATGTACCACATTTTCTGTATCCATTCCTCTGTTGAAGGGCATCTCTCTTCTTTCCAGCTTCTGGCTATTATAAATAAGGCTGCGGTGAACATAGTGGAGCATGTGTCCTTGTTATATGTTGGAGCATCTTTTGTGTGTATTCCCAGGAGTGGTATAGCTGGGTCCTCAGGTAGTACTATGTCCAGTTGTCTGAGGAACCTCCAGACGGTTTTCCAGAGTAGTTAAAATGCCACCAACCATGGAGGAGTGTTCCTCCTTGTCCTTGCCAGCATCTGAGTTTGCAATGTCATGCCTCTGGTTTTCCCAAGTGATTTGTAGGTTTCCATCAATTAGAGAAAGGACTGAGGTAGCTGAGGGGGTTTGCAACCCCATAGGAAGAACAACAATATCAACTAACCAGACCCCCCAAAGCTCCCAGGGACTAAACCACCAACCAAAGAGTACACAGGGAGGAACCCACGGCTCCAGCTGCATATGTAGGAGAGGACGGTGTTGTCCGGCATCAGTGGGAGGGGAGGCCCTTGATCCTGTGAATGTTCGATGCCCCAGTGTAAGTGGAATGTTGGGTGGTGGGGTGGGGGAGCACCCTCAAAGAAGCAGGGGGAGGGGAGATGGGATGTGGGGTTTCCGGAGGGGAAATCCGGAAGCGGGATAACATTTGAAGTAAAAATAAATAAAATATCCAATAAAAAAAGAACTAACCTATTAGTAATGTTCAAGGTCTATGCTAAAGGTACTGTGATACAGTTAATATGGGCTTAATTTACACAATTGTCAAAATAACTTGTGTGAATTAAAGAAATATATATATATATATATATATATATATATATATATATATATAGTCTCCATGTATCAACTGAGATTTTATTTCTTTAATGCATTCTGGGTTTTCTACAATATTATTGGCTGATCTGGTTTTATACATAAATTAAATTCAACCATAGTTAATGTTTAATAATTTTACGAGAAATGTAGCTATGTTCTAAACATTTTATATCATTTGTGCTTGTTTAAAGTTTTTTTCAAATGTAAACACAGATCTCATTGATATATTTTACCCCAGACAAGTTTAACTCTTCTCTCACAGCACCAATTTTTTATTTTAGTTCTAGGCAAACTATTTCTAGTTCTAGGATGTTTCAATATAGGGAATTAGCTATTAACTGATAACATATGTATAAAATTATAATTTGCATAATGGTAAAATACAAATCCCCAGACTTCAGTCATTGTAGCAAATAAAAAATGTAAATATGTAAAAACAAATAAAAGGAATACCAAAGAAATATCCACATTGATAGATGAAAGGAAGTTAGGTCACTAAGTGGGGACATGTGCAATGAATCATCTGATGACCTGTGTAAGAAGCATTCGGTGTTTATTTAAAACACAGATCTTTAGATAGAAAGTGCATATACAAAACAACCATTTTAATCTGAGGAAAAACAAGTGACTCTGATGTAATTAACACATCTGTATAAAAAACAGATCATAAATCATTTTGTTTCTTCATCACAATATTAGCAGATACTTTACACATTGAATTTCTAGATTCTAAATAAATATGAAAAAACAGTATAAAGAGTTTAGAGTTGTGAAATTAATAAGTACCAATCCAAGTTTCAAACTCAGTTATAATATTTTAAACTTTTCTCAAAGAAAGTAGATTTCTTTCGTTAAAGATTTATTAGTGATTGCTTCTCAATATAATTGGCTGTGGGTTTAGACATTTGCTGTATTTACAATTTTACTGATTGAGATGTTAATCACTGTGTGCATTGATATACTGAAAAAAAAAACTCTTTCTTTTAACATTGTAACCTAACATGAGCCTCTTGGTAATAAAGAACCAACAACAAACACCCAATATTGCAGGAATAACATATTTAACTTTTGTTTTAGTAATTCCTTTTTTTTTTTTTTTTGGTATAGATAATTCATTTCACCATCTTGGAAACCAATTCACTGGAATCCTGAAATTGGCAACATTTTAACATGTAAGCTATGTAAAACTTTAAAGGTAGTCTTGATATTTAGATAGAAACTACATGACTCCATACTTTATTCCAATCGATGCTTAATTACAGTAAAAGGAAGGAGTTCACTTATGAAGAATGAGAAGATCCCAAGTGTGCTTTCCTGCAGTAACTGTTTCCCTTCTGAGTTATGAAAGATAAAGACAAGAGGGGAAGCCCACGGCTTCCTATTGGTTTGATAAACATAGTGACCTACAGTGTGATTCTGTTACCCGCCCCCCTTCCATTTCTGTTTCTCCACACTGCAGAGTTCGTACACGTGAGCATCAACACCTATGCGTGACAGGATTTGATGTGTGTCTTTGGGTGAAGGCAGTGCCCATGGCCATAGTGAATGGATGTGTAATGCCACGCTGATACCAGCCCAGTAATATAATGGGGTGCTGTTAGGAACATTATTCACAGTTGATGAACACGTACCTTTTCTCGTGCAACACATAGATTTCAGTAAGAAATGCATAGATCATTTACCAAAGCACATTTATTACAGCAAAATGTGTACCTCGACTAATGAAACACATAGATCATAGAGTAAAATGTTTACACGTAGCGTGAGCAGATTTAACTATTTATGGATATTTTTGAGGACCAGCCAGTTTTAGCTAGCAGAGCAAAATTGAGTTTAGAAACAAACAAAGAAACACATGGGTTAATTCGTTAATACTAGTTCGCCCCTGCCACGTGGTTTGAAAGTAAAGCTGTTCTGCATCTCTTTAGTGTTAACAGTTTCTTCTGTGGTACCATATGCATTGCTGATAGGATACAGCACTTAGCAACTTTTCCATGACGTTTACCAGCATTGAATATGAGTAGCAGGGGAAAATCTGAAATATGATGTTTGGAGAAGGCAGGAGGCATTTGAGGGTGCCAATTTATTGCTTCTTTTCAAATAGAATTTACTACTTGCACTTTGACACAGCTGTATTCGGGGACTAGCAGCGTATCTTGACACCTCTACCTTTATCTGAGGTAACAAATGCCAGGGAGAGCCAGAAAGAGGAAGTGTGCCAGTGCTCCTGCCCCTGCAGGGTCAGTAGTAAGCTATCAATTCCCACTGTATAAATTCAGTTAGTTCAGGCTCTCTGATACCTTGAGGAATACAGTGGGTCAAACACTTTGTTTATGACTGAGGAATGCTTCAGTACATCCAGCTTGGACCGTAATCCTAACTCAGCAAGCTGGGAATAAATGTGACGTTCAGGCCCCTGCTTTATTGAGAACATAATTCACATAGACCAACACTGGACTGAGAAGCTTTGCGAGATTGATCTCATTTGTGTCATTGCTATGCATGGCATAGGAAAACCTGGCTTGCCCTGGTCTCCTCTGGTAGCTGTGCACATGGCCTCTGCCAGCTTCAGTCATTATTTTGAAAAGAGAAGTGAAGGAGTGATCTCCTCTCTTTTGCTTCTTTTTAATTCTGCTAATACCTGAGTTGAAGCAGCAAATATATACAAAGAAGAAGCATGGGGGAGTAAGATCCAATATGGAAAATCATTACAGTAAGCAGAGAGTTGGTACGCATATATTAGAAAATGAATGATATTGTTCGTTGTTCAATGAAATATAACAGAGCAAATTGGAGAAACTGATCTTACTTTCTCTCTCTTCTCTCTCTTCTCTCTCTTCAGGGTCAGCCCCTTGACCTTCGCAAAGCTCTCCCTTTTTAGGAGGAAGTGTTGCCTGTTGTTTACAGCCAGCTTGTAACTGCTCTACCCTTGCCTTCGACTTGAAAACCTGACTATAGATGTGCATTGTATTTGAACGCTTTTATTTTCTCATATTTACTTACGGTGCATCATCATTCAATCTTCCATTTGTAGGTTCTTTCCCCTCCCCCACGCTGTACAGTGCGGTCCCTGGATGTAGAGGTGTAAGAGATAGAACTAGATTAACTGGAATATTCAGTGCACTGCACAATGGGCTTTTCCCTGAGATCCTCCACTCCTCCTTAAGTTATAGACGCTCATTTCATTATTCAGTGAACTCTCCAGCGACCCTGCGATTTCACTCTATAATTTATGTTTCCTGATACAATTCAACAGTGTAACGTTACGATTTATGTGCTTCATTTATAATTTGATCATCTCGGTATAATGCATGTTTTCCTATGTGATTTATGTACTTTATCCTATAATATATGTGTTTCTCTATATGATATATGCTTTCATCAACTATGTATTATGGCACCGGTGACACATTGCTAGCAAAGGAGGCAGACTATCCCAGCCTGAGGGTAAGTCTTGGGGTTAATTGCAATCAATTCACCTTCCACACAATTACACTTTCATCTGCAAGAGCTTGTGAAGTGAGTCAGCTTAGCGTGGCAGCCTCCGGGAGGCACCTATGCCAGAGTCCCTGTTCCCTAGATGCAAGAGAAAGAAAATCCCAGCAGCTGAACCGGCCATCGGAGCTCCGTTCTTTGGTTTTCTTCAGAACAGCAACAACGAAAGGTCATTAATCACACTTCAGTCCTGATATGACCGGATTCATGCTACACCAGAGCCATTTATAGAAATGCTGGAAATGGTAAACTTGCATTGCATATAAGCCATTTTTTTAAAAAAGAGTTACTTAAGAAAAATACTGCAACAACCACAAATCGTTGCAGAAAACACTCTGAGACAACCATTCCTTAGGCCCACTGCTCCAGCAAATATCACTGAGTTGTGTGTCAGACGTGTTCTTTGAGGGAGGTTTCTTCCTGCTATAGTATACACATTGGATACTCATTTATTCAACAGACATGCATTAAGCAATTAATTTATTCCAAACATATGAAGCAAGCCAAAAGCTCTGGCTTCACAACACTTACATTCTATGGTGGGAATCAAGCAATATGCGCAATTTATAAAAAGGAAAATAACACCGTAGACTACAAATGCAGCAACATAAAGCAGAGAAGTAGAATAAACGCTCATAGATGGGTGGTGATGCTTTTGTTTGTTAACTTAAGTCTATATTTTACTTAGATTTGTCTAGTTTTTCACCCATCTTTAGAATCGTATACGCATATGATGCAATATGATCATATATAAATTCACCTATTTCCCTCTCTAATTTCCCCCTCCCTCCTCCTAAAATGTTTCCCTCCCAACTTCATGACTTATTCAATCATCGGCTCCCATATCTGGTTGCTTCTACCTATACATGTGTAGCTATACCAATGCTATCTAAATTAAGGAGGGACCTGCAAAAGCTTTGTTAAGAAGGAAACATGGGAACAAAGAATTAGGACGTGAGAGGCATGAGTATTAGTATACAGAAAGGAACAGGATGTGCAGAAAGCTTAAAGTGGAAGTGGACCCAGTGCCGTCTAGAATGAATGAGGAGATCAAAATGATAAGAAGAGGATAAATATGGGTGTAAGCAGAGGGAGAATTTCCAGGAAAGCATTAAGTAAAAAGAGATCAAGAAGGGCCATGTAGAAATTGTAAAGACCTTGAGGCTTCCTCCGCACAAGAAGGGAGGCCTGAGACAGAGCGTGAAGTGCTAACAATGACCGGAGCTGCCTGCTGCTTCTCAGCGCTACTCTGTGCGTGCTTCACAAATAGAGGAAGGTGGGCCAAGGAAGTGTAGGGTTATTGCACAAGTCTGCGCTAGAGTGTCAGTGGGTCAATTAAGGATGGTAGCCATGGAGATAGTGAAAATTATTCAGAGTCTGGATAGTATTTCAAGTTAAGCTGACAATACTCTCTGAGGGACTGGCTAGAGTGTGAAAGAGAGGCCAACTTATTCACAAGGACATTAGAGTAGAAGATTAAAGCAAATACTTCAGCACTTGCTTAATGTATTTATTTTACTGTTAAAATTAGTAAACGGATTGCTACATGGTTTTTCCACATAGAACATATTGATAGCTAGAGAATTAATAAACCAGCTCAGTGAAATTTTGTATGCATACCCAAATCAAGTTATTCTCTTTGTTCACTGAATTTCTACTGCCTTACCTTCTCACCATATTTAGTCTCTGAAAATGTTGGTTTTACACATGTGCATATGCTCACATGTGTGAATATCTGTAGTTTAGAAATACAAGTACAGAATAGTTGTGTCTATGGTTGTGTTCTCCTTTGCTTAATAAATTGAAATCATTTCAATCATGTACTTAATTTCGCTTTCATCAATACATATGTCAAATACTGACAGATTATTGGTTTGAGAATTTCATACATGAATGTAATATGTTTTTATTAAATTCACCTCCCACTTTTGCTCTTAGCCTCCTACATACAAATGTTATGTTTCAACTTCATATTCTTTATACATTTTTAAAAATTACTTTTCATTTATTCTTGGAGATTTTTATGTAATACATTGTATCATTCTTTCTGCTTCTCCAACTCCTTCCTTATTTTCTTGCCTCCCTACCCAACTTCATTCTGTGTTCTTTTCTAAAGAAGAGAGAGAGAGAGAGAGAGAGAGAGAGAGAGAGAGAGGAAGAAGGAGGAGGGGGAGGAGGAAGGGGAGGAGGAGAAAGGAGAGGAGGAAGGAGAGCAGGAGGAAGGGGAAGAGGAGGAAGGAGAGGAGGAGGAAGAAGGGGAGGAGGAGGAGGAGGAAGGAAAGAAGGAAGGAAGGAAGAAGAAAACGAAAAAGAAAAGACACTAAAAAAAAGAAACCCCATCGAGTACAATTTGTGTTGGTCAACTACTCCCACATATTACATAGTGTGGTTGATACACTCAATATCATTCCATTAATAAAAATTGGTTGTTTCCTTTCCCAGCAACTATTATTTTGCGAATAATTTCTTGGCTAGAGGTGGGATGTTGTTCCTATCTCCTCTTCTTTGTGGTGGATTTAAACTGGCTTGAACTTGTGTAGAACTCTTACATGGTGTCACAGTCTCTACAGGTGTCTGTAAATATTATTTCCTTAAACTCATCCACCACCTCTGGCTCGTACAATCTTTATGCCCCCTCATCTGCATAGACCTCTGAACCTTGAGGAGAAAGTCATGATAAAAACAGGGCTGAGTGTTCCAGTCTCCCAATCTCTCAACATTGTGGGTCTCTGTGTTAATTACCATGTACTGTCAAGAGCTTTCCTAATAGGAGTTAAGTCTATGTGCAAAACAAAGTGTCGTTAGGAGTAATTTCATTGCTATGTTCATTAAGCAGAGAATATTCATAAGTTTTCTTCTAGGCCTGTGACCTATCTGGTCTCAGTTTCTTGACCTCATTAACAATATTAGGAATGGGTTCCATCTCATGCAGAAGGTCTAAAATTCAATTTTTAAAAGTTAAACCCACAGTCTCTGTACCACTATTGCATCTGTGGGGAAGTCTTTTAGGTATCTCATTATTATAGCCCAGGGGCTTTTTGTGAGATAGTTTCTGTAAAATACTGATTATTTGAATTCACATAAGTCACTCCGCAAACTCTCTAGAATAAAGGTTCAAAATGAGTTTGTGTTTTGAAGGAACAAACGATTAGTGGTGTTATAGAAATCATTTTCGATTTTTAAACAAAATATTAAATTTTAAATGGTAGACCCTCCTAGAGTATAATCACTATTTTTGTTAAAGTTACATTAAATTGTATATTCCAAGACAAATGAAAGAATAGATACATGTCTGAAAATAATTATGTTTCCTTTTGTTGCCTTTCATTCTATTATAATTTGAAAGTATAGCTTTATAATGTGTGTCAATATAGAAAACTATTAAGAAAATTCTGAAAATTCCCCATATTGCTGAATTTAAATACAAAATTTCTGGGATATGATCTCCAATCTTTCTCTTCTGCATGCCCAGGGCATATCAGTAACCCCTCTGCTTCTACTTTTGTGAAATAGCACAACAGACAAGTGTAGCATTTATGGACCAGAAGTGGTCAGGTGGGGAGGCCATTGCTCCTCATTAAGAAAGGTAAGTGGCACACACACTTCCCCTCAGCTGACCAATTCGAATGCTTCCTGTGTACTGGCCAGTATACTGATTTTCAGGGGTTGACCAATGGAAGGGTCAGTTATTTTTTAAAAGTGCATTGAAACTATGACACATGAATGCCTAAGGTTCTAGAAAGTATTGAACCAAGTCATGGAAGCAAGTGGGTCGCCTCAGAGCAAAGGCTTCCTATGACAGCTCTTGGAAAGGAATGATATAGGAACACGGATGCAAAGGATAATATGGACCCACTTAGGAAAAAGGAGTTAGGGATAGGCTTAGCCATTAGAGGAGTGAGGAATTACAGGTGGAGAAAATGCCAGCTCTGCTAAGTCTGTCAATTCTCAGGGCTTAACTGGAAAGGGAGAGCAGAGGGTAAGTTTTCAGTCAGATTTACCTTTGGGGGATCTGAACTTACCTTTCTGTCTGCTTGATATGCGGCGTGTGTGTGTGTGTGTGTGTGTGTGTGTGTGTGCGTGTGTTTGTGAGGGGGAAACAAAGCAAGGGAGAGAGGGTATATGTGTGTGTGAGTGTGAATGTGTGTGAGTGTGTGTGAGAGAGTACATACTGTGTGAGTATATATGTGTATGAGTATGAGCATGTGTGTGTGTGTGTGTGTGTGTGTGTGTGTGGTACATGAGTCTGTGAGTCTGTGTGTGTATGTTTGAGTGTATGTGTGAGTGATTGTATGTGTGCGTGTGTTGAGTGTGTGAGAGAGAGTGTGTGAGTGTGTGAGTGTGTGTGTGTGTGTGGGTGGGTGTGGGTGTGTCTATGCATGTGAAGGGGTCATAGCTATGATCCTTGCAGTTCTATGTGATGAGAGGGACGCTGCTTGGTCAGACCCTAGAATAAGCACCTCAGACATGGTCCTTCATGCTCATTTTCTCACTGTATTCTGCGTGTACAATCATTTCCTGCACTGTTTGGACATGACAGTGAGAAATATTGTCTTTCTCGTGGTAAGCCTTAAATTTTTACCTGCTAATGGTTACTTTCTAGTAGGACTCGTGGCTTGCTTGCTCATTGCCTGGTTCTCTGAAACAGGACTAATCAGCCTTGGCCAGAGACAACATAGTAGCAGAGCACGAAGGGAGGTGCAGGCTTCCCTTTGCTCAGCTCAGCTATGCCTGGTCATGTGTGAGACCTCAGCTGAGTGTGAGCATGCTGGAAGCCTCCACTATACTGTCTCTCACAAAAAAGTGGGCAACTGGTAAAGATTTTGATTCTGCAAAGAAAAAAAAAAAAAGAATGTGACTGCTGGTCTTCCTGTGAGATTGCCCTCCTCCTCAGCTTTTTCCAGCTTTTCCCTAATTCAAGCACAGGGGTCAGCAGCTTCCATTCATTGGCTGGATCTAAGTCTCTGCATCTAACTCAGCTGCTTGTTGGGCCTCTCAGAGGGCAGTCATGCTAGGCTCCTGTCTGTAAGTACATCACAGCCTTGGTAATACCATCAGGCCTTGGAGCCTCCCCTTGAGCTGTTTCCTAATTTGGCCAGTCACTAGACCTCCTTTTCCTCAGGCTGTACTCTGTTTTTAGTCTCTGCAGTTCTTTTAGACAGGAACAATTCTGGGTCAGAGTTTTTAACTGTGGGATGGCAACCCATCGCTCCACTTGATTCCCTGTCTTTCTACTGGAGGTGAACTCTACAAGTTCCCTCTCTCCACTTTAGGGCATTTCATCTAAGGTCTCTCCCTTTAAGTCCTGAGAGTCTCTCACCTCCCAGGTCTCTCTGGTACTCCCAAAGTTCCCCCAACCCCTATCTCCTGAGGTTGCCTGTTTCCATTTTTTCTGCTGGTCCTTAGGGCTTCAATCCTGTCCAACTAGACAGCATACACCAGCTCATATGAAGCTCCTGACACATATACAAGAGAGGACAGCCTGGTCTGGCCCCAGTGAAAGAAGATGCACCCAGGGCTGGAAAGATGGCTCAGAGGTTAAGAGCACAGACTGCTCTTCCAGAGGTCCTGAGTTCAATTCCCAGCAACCACATGGGGGCTCACAACCATCTGTAATGGGATCTGATGCCCTCTTCTGGTGTATCTGGAGACAGCTACAGTGCACTTATATATCTTATATATGATAAATAAATAAATCTTTAAAGGAGAAGAAGAAGAAAAGAAGAAGAAGAAGAAGAAGAAGAAGAAGAAGAAGAAGAAGAAGAAGAAGAAGAAGAAGAAGAAGAAGAAGAAGAAGAAGAGGAGGAGGAGGAGGAGGAGGAGGAGGAGGAGGAGGAGGAGGAGGAGGAGGAAGAAGAAGAAGAAGAAGAAGAAGAAGAAGAAGAAGAAGAAGAAGAAGAAGAAGAAGAAGAAGAAGAAGAAGAAGAAGAAGAAGAAGAAGAAAATGCACCTAACCCGTGAGAGACTTGAGGCCCCAGGAAGTGGGGATGTTTGGCGGGGTGGGGTGGGGTGGCGTGGGGACATTCTCTCAGAGACAGGGGAGGAGGTATGAGATAAGGATCAGTCAGATGGTGGAATGGGAGGTGGATAAGAACTGGACTGATTAAAAAGAGATTAAAGAATAAAAATAAAATAAAAGAATAAAATGTTTCCCAGGACTTCCAGTACTAATTATCTGTGGCACCCGGGGAAGGAGACTCAAGAAAGAAGAAAATTCTAGTGAGCTAGAACAGAAACCTACCTTTCGATCAGTTCTCAATGTTTCTCCAGCCCTCCATTTGTGTTTGTATTGCATTTAACTGAAGTTGTTTGTCAAATGCTATTAGAGTAGTCACAACAGAACTACTCTATCTTGAGAAAAAAATCAGTGTGTGTGTGTGTGTGTGTGTGTGTGTGTGTGTGACAAATGTGTCACAGCAGGTGTGTGGAGCTTAAAGGGCAGCCTCAGGAGTCAGTTCTCACTCCCACCTCCTTTGAGACAGCCTCAGCTAGGTAAGCCAACATACTTCATCAACATCAGGGCTTCCCATGGCTCCACCTCCTAATTAGCACAAGAATGCTGGGATTGCAGACTTGCACTACATGTGTATCCTAGGGATTCAAACTCACATCCTCAGCCTTGTCCCGGAATCGTTTTACCAACTGAGCTATCATTCTAGTCCTAAGTCGTTATCCCATTTTTACACCTCATATCAACCCAAAGAACCTGGGTTGATAGAATCTATAATCCTTCCAATTTTATTTTTTTTTCCGGAGCTGAGGACCGAGCCCAGGGCCTTGCACTTGCTAGGTAAGCGCTGTACCACTGAGCTAAATCCTCAACCCCTCCTTCCAATTTTAGAAAAGAAAAGTCAGATAGGGAGTGGTTCAGAACTCTACAAGATCACACAACTGTTAAGTGATACAGTAAAAATCCTGTTTCTTTGTCTCCAGAATCTATAACTATGTATCCTCTCATAGAATACCAAGGTCTGCATAATGGTATTCAAATGTAACAGGGATTATAATGACATCATAACTAATGTAACTTGATGCACATGTTTAAATACATGAATCTTGCAATTACTAGTGTTTTCTCTCTCCACAATCTTCACTCCTGACAACCTGATCCAGATGGCAAAAGAAAAAAACTGTAAAATATTAATAATTATACATAACCTGCATTAGCCTAAGTGAGGTTCCAGAGGGTTCTCATAGTTCAAGAAATTAGATGTGCAGTTGCTGTTATGGTGTGTGAAATAATCTGCCTATCACAGCCTCTACTTTCCAGGCTCCCAGGATCTTTCACTGCAAAAGGCCCCCTCTAGTGCTTGCCTTTTCTTCCTGCAGCAGGGTCTTTGATGGCTTCCCTGTCATCATGCAGATGTAGGTCAGCCTCTGACACTACCTGTCGCAATTCTTCCATATTTCCTGAATAGATCCTTTCTACATCTTTTTCTTGAATGTCCACCATAATATTTACCTTTAAAGCTATTTGTCATGTTTTATAATCATCGTCCCCCCATGCCTACAATAGAATAGAATGACACAATAGAGAGAGAAAGTTTGTCCACTGCTTGTTTACCTGGGATAGGATTTAGAACATAGGGACATTTTCAAGGACACTAGGGCTCAACACTTTGCCTTTAAATAAAATAAATGGATTATCCAAGCAGATAAACTAGCTGAGTGCTCCCATTCAGTCAATGATAAAATTCTGTTTACCTTATGAAAAACTTCACTCTAATGGTGAGCATAAAATGAGAGATTTATGAAATTCCCTAACCGTTAGAGAATCAATATAATGAAATGCACAGAACTTTGAAGTCAAACAGACCTGCTTAGAATCCTAAAATCGTTAATTAGAGGCTTTATGAACGAGGGCAAATTATCTGATCTATTTATGCCACACATTCTTCAAATTTTAAATTAGGATAATTAGAAAGTATACAATGTATAGATTAAATAAAATAGCTTCTAGTAAACTTATCGTGGCAGTTGCTGTTCACAAAATGGTAACTGTAGCTATTACCACTCTAAGGAAATTAAAGTCAAATTTCCCTTTATTTATATTGAATAAATAGATAATAAACATACAAACAGAATTATCAGTTTCAAAGTGAACTTACTGTTTTATTTGCCTAAAATATTTTGTGGTAGTTTTTATTAAGACAATTTGGGAGGTCAAAGGTGTTTCCTGAATGCACCCTGACATTTTCTCTGAAAATGCAAGCGTAAAGAAACAATTTCTCAATTTCAAATGATGGAAACCTGAATGCCATCAGATATACTTTATGGGTGGTGTTAGAATGAGAACACAATTAAATCATAATGGTTCCCTTCAGCTGAACGCAAGCACATAAATATCAGCCAACATTTTCAAAAGTATAGGTCCATCCTATAAAAATATCTAAAACATTCCTACTTAATATGCTCTATCCATATCAATATCCAACTATAAAATTCATAAGGCAACATAATTCATAATAATAATGCCATGCAACCATACCCACTTGTCAGCTCAGTGAAAACTATACGGATGCCATTATTTTTGTGACATCATGGTTATGTAAAAGGAGTATAAACTTTTTAAGAGAATTATTTGCCCCTACTTAAATGACACATTATTACATCATTTAACTGTTTTGATTATATTATACCCAGAGTGGTCATCCTTCAGAAAGCTTATAATTTATGCTTACATGAACAACATATGCTAAGTCTGGGGAGTCTTCTCTAATCAGTATGACAATGTTGCTTACATCATTTCCCAAGCTCCTAGGTACCTCATTGGTCAATACCTCTTACAGTTTTCTGTACTTTAAATCAATTTGAGATCATTTGTCATCTCTCCTAGAATAAAAATAAAATAACTCTTAATTTCTTTCCAATGTATAATTTCACAGAGACAAGTTAAAACAAAACAAAACAACAACAAAACCCCACCCGTATTTCTGAAGCTGAAATAAACATTGACTGTTAGTACAATCAATTAATTGTGATTGACCAATAAAAGCAAAAAAATAGACATGGGTTAGGGTGGAAATATCCTTGGTTCTATCCTGGCCATAGACCTGAGATACCAGAAATAAATTCCAGTTCTTCGTCTAGATTCCTGCTATTTCTTCTCCTCTATTCAACAGAAACTGGAAACTTGAAGGTGTTACCAAAACAGGAGCAAGATGGATGGCTTGGCTATTAAGCACAAGCTTGTTCTTCCACTGGACCAAGTACACACCTAGAACTCCAGTTCCAGTGAGTCTGGTGCCTGCTGCCCTTCTTTGACACTAGGTACAAATTTAGTGCACAGACATACAGACATACAGACAGACAAAATACCTATATACAAAAGTAAATAAAAATGAAAGAAATATTGAAAAAGGAAAGCATAATCTCTTGTCCAGACATGAAGAGATCTCTATATCTTCATGCTAAAAAAATAATTGTTATATGTAGTCTTAAATTTAAGCCACCTTCCAAGTAGTTTTAGGATCTCAGTTCATTAGGGGTAATGTTATGGTAGTAGGTCATTGAGGTCAGCTCTGGGTGACATCTCCTACTTCCCTGGGAACACTGGAAAGGTAGACATCATGTTTGCCACTTTCTAAGGCCTCTTGATCAAAAGAATAGAATCTTCTTCTGACTCTGGGCGAAGACTTGGCATTCTAATCTGCTCCAAAGATAAGTACATCACACGCTATTGTCCCTACCCTCAAGAGTTAATCCAGGGAAGCCTGTCAATCATCTGACTAGGAGTCCAACTCCCCCTCCCATCAGATCCCCTCCTTGTTAGAAATCTGATTCACCTGAAGACATGTTTAAAGAGACCGGAAGAATAATTATCCCCTTAATGAGAGAGTGTACTAATCTTTCCCAGAACCTCACCTTCATGTAATTGTTTACAAAGCTTATACCCTGTAGCATTGCAGTTTCTCCCCCACCCCCATCCTCTCTTTTAGATACTGTCCAGAACCTGATTAGGCTTTCTTTAAATTTCTGGGCTTTCTCATTCGTTTTGCGGACACTCTCTGTTCTTTGCCATGAGGCAGCTCACTGACCTCCATTGTTGAACTTGTCTTGGTCCCAATAGTAAAGCTCTCTCTTTTTTCCCTTTTGCATGCCCTTTCTCCTGCCTGCTGCTAAGACATCTTGTCTACCTTGATGTTCCCTTCTCGAATTCTACTAAATCTGTCCTCAAATTTTCTTCTGAGGCTGTTTCTAACTTTTCACTAATGACAGTAGGAAGGAACCCCAGTTTTCCCTTTGAAATATTTGACAACCTTTAATAATAAACAGCTGGGTAACCCAGATAAGCGTAACTCTTAAGTGTACATACCTAGGAAAGTCTCCAAGGCAAGGTATTCAGGGCAATGACACACACCCCAGCCTCACTGTTGCATAAGGCATGATCTAAAGCCATGTGGCTATCTATATACAAGAGCCATTATCTGTAGTCTTATAACAATTCTCAAGCAGGAAGATTTTAGAGATGTCAAAACCTAAGCAGGAAGTGAGTTGGAGTAGATTTTCCATTTCTTTGCTTATTAGTCTATTTTGGGAAAGCAGTGTCGTTGGAACCTACAAGCAATGTTTCTGCAGAATGGAATTTCAGCGATAGTGCATGCATACGGAGGGTCACCAGCTATTTTTAACGCCTCGTACCTAGGAAGAAATTTGTCCTTGGCTTGTTCCCCGGGCTTTAGTATACATGACTTTGGCATCACAAGCTGACTGCTGGCTAAGGAAAAGCCTTCTTTCACAAATATTTTCCTCTCCAAATTAAATCTCATAACTCACAGGGTAAATGTTCTTAAGGGGAAATTGTTTATTTGTTTGCCTGTTTTAGAAAAAAAATCAACAAACTAGAAAAAAAAAGCTAATGGCTACTGAGTTACAGTTATCAAGCTAGCTCTGAAAATTTTCTCAAATAGAAAACCCCCCTCATTGTTCCTGCCAGATTCTCCACTCTGGCAGCTGTGTGGAGTTTATAACTCTAAAGTCTTCTGGATTTTCTTGCATTAATCAAATTGTATATGTTTTTTTCTTTCATGATTTTTCATTGATTAGAAGTGAACGTGAAAAGGGGTTTTATTTCCTTTGTTTTAGAGTACATTTTCTTCTAGAGTCTGTCCAGAAGGAAGACAATATTTAAAAGGTCCAAGCAAACAAACTGTTAAACTTCACGCAATGAACTGGAGCACAGCTAGCTCTCTTTACACGAGGCTTGGGAGGCATTTTCCTGAACTGTCTGGGAAACAGCTATGTAAAGCTCAGGGATTGAGGGAGTTGAAGTGAGAAGGCACAAAATTGTAATGCTTCCCAGAGTGGTCTAGCTCAGCTCTGTCCCCCAAGGCGCCTTCCCCTCCCCTCTGCCCCTGCTCCTCTAATGAGAACGCATTAAACCTTTTCAATGCCCTGATGTGCTCTTATGCCGAAGAATCCTTGCTTTGCGATGCACACTGCTGTCCGAGAATTTCTAACATTATAAAGTGAGAGAAAATGCTTTCCAGACAGCTCATCCAGCCCTCCCCAGCTCTCAGCAGGGATTTAAGTGTGTCTACTTCTACTGAAAGCAAATGCATGCTTTTGCCCCCAACTAAAAGGGACTTTTCCCTTGTATTTTCCCCCTCACAAAGGCATCTGTCTGTTCTCCCTGAGTCTCACTGGTGCACTGTGGACATTGTCAGAATTTGGAATTGTAGAGGACACATAGTTTATGTATTGCTTTATAATACCTTCACATTCTGTTTCCTGGCACACATTGCCAATTATTGTGAGGCTCTTTGTGGAGATAAAATATTTAGCCCAGCTGCAAAGGCTGGGTGTGCAAATTAATTTTAGAAATAATTCTATCGTTTAATTTCAACTTTAATTTTGTATTCTCTTAACTGCAGGAATCAGATATTCTCTCTTCAAAAAAAAAAACATTTTATAAATTCCACTAACCCACTTCTTGACACTTCAGTCGAGACGCTATGTGAGTAATTAACAAAAAGGGGCCTGTTCTTAAGGATTTTTAAAGAATACTTGGTCTATTCTGAGTTCCGAATCTCTGAATTTTCTGTGCATGGGAAAATGCCGTCTAAACCCTCCCTTTCTTCGGTTACCCGGCCCTAGGAATTTCAGGGACACCAAGCTGCACAAGAAATAACAGGCAACAGCATGAAAACTGTACTCTGACTGGTGGTTAAGTGCTGGTCGGAAATCAGGCCAACTTTCAGATCCCTACTAAGGTCCCGGACCACTCCCCTGCTGTCTGAGTTTCAGCAGAGTCTGTGAAACAGCGACTGGATACAAATGAATGCACCTATTTCTGACTTTAAGCCTGGAGGAAGTCTGGTTGACCTGGTCCAGGAAGGACCTGTGGAGGTTTATAGCTTCAGGTGGGCTAGGTGACTCCTTTCCAGCCCTTAGAAATTTAAAAGGAACTCCGATCCTCTGAGCAACACTTCCACTCAAAGCTCAGAGCTGCAAGCTGGAAGAAATGTAGTATTCAATTGTGAGGCTTTCAGCCAACTGATGGCTAGCAGGGCTGGTGCGGTCTGCAGTCATGTGACAGAGACTTGGAGTTGGCTTAGGGTGGAAAAAAAATAATGGGAAGTGAATTGTTAACTGTCACCTGGGCAGTGGAGCTCCAATCAAAACCATAAGACCAACCATCTATACTTGTACTTTTCTTGCCTTGCACTTCCCTGGGCTTGTTTTTGAGAGGGAAACTGTGCCCCTCCCCCTTCGGGCAATAAATGAACAGCTCCATCTGTCTCAGACTGTCTCCCTGACACTGATGGGGCCAGTCCAGAGAGAAGCAATCAAGCGGAGTGTTGGCTGCCTCGAAGACAGAGCTGCTGAATGAGTGACTTGCTATCTTTTTTTTCCTTTTGCTTCATTTGCTTTTTTTGCCAATTATTTCTTAGTGTCCATCCCATAGGTTTAACTTCTATTTCATATAATTTATTTAAACTGACTGATATTATTGACTAACAACTATGAACAAGGAAATAAGACAATGTTTTGACAATCAGAAAAGGAGGATAATAATATAAATAAGTCCTTCTTGTCTTGGGTTGAGCAGGACCCCCCCCACACACACACACAGGTCTATGAGAAGGGAGATTAGTCCAGTAGAGTTGGATGGCAGAGTCTTCCCAGATATTCACTCAATCCTGGGTGTGTCCTTGGTTATTTGAGGCTCCCAGAGTCCATTTCTCTTTTAGCAAACCAAAAGTAAATTCACTGAGCCCAAGAGCATAAGGAGAAATTTAAGCTCTCACAGTAATTTGTTGTAACTTCAGTACAATGTACAGAAAGCTACCAAGTGCAGAAGTGGCAACTTCTACTTGAGAAAACAAGTCACAGGCAAATGAAATGTGTGATTTAATGCTGGTACATTCATTCACTGGTCAAATTCTTCCATTAGCATGTGCGCACACACACAAACACACACAGCACACACAAACACACACACATACACACACATACACACATATACATACATACACACACACATACACACACACAAACACACACAGCACACACATACACACACATACACACACACATACACACACAAACACACACAGCACACACAAACACACACACATACACACACAAACACACATATACACACATACACACACAAACACACACACCACACACACACAAACACACACATACACACATATACACACACATACACACATACACACACATACACATACACATACACACACAAACACACATACCACACACACAAACACACACACATACACACACATACATACACAAACACACACACAAACACACACATACACACATATACACACACATACACACATACCACACACACAAACACACAAACACACACAAACACACAAACACACACAACACACACAAACACACACACATACACACACATACATACACAAACACACACAAAACACACACACACACACACACACACACACACACAATTATCCTTTTTAGTGGTAGAAATGCCCAGCTTCACAGATTTCCTCAGATTTCTACAAATAGATCTCTCATTAAATGCCTAGACTGCCTGCCTCTACTTTCTTGAATCTGAATGTTTGAGTGGGCTGAGTAAAAAGTTTATAGGTTATCCAGCATACTGGTATTTCTTTCCTGATAATCTTTCCAGTTGCTAAGAATGAGTGCTTGTTGTAACTTTCATTTTAGGAGCCCATTGTGAGAGTCATTGGTCTTTCAGGAAGCAAGAACTTCTGAGGCCTTAGCCAAAAGCAGATATTCATAGTTTCCCAGGTTTGTATAACATTGGCTTTGAAGTTGTAATGCTCATGGCTCTCCTTCCTTGAATGCAATGGCTCTCTCTCTCTCTCTCTCTCTCTCTCTCTCTCTCTCTGTCTCCTCAGCTTGAACATATTAGAAAATAAAAGTAAATAAACACATACCACAGGAAATGGGCCAAAAAAAAAAGTACTGTGTCCAGAATACTTTAATTAGATAATTTGACAAGGAAAATTCCAGTCTTAATTGGATACCTTAATTATTTGTTTTTGCTAATGTAAACCTTTATTGATAAGGCACAACTCCAATGTCCCTTTTGGTTGCTGTGATTATCCCTATACCAAGGCTAAGTCATAAAGGCTGGTGCTTCCTCTCTTCTTTCCTTCTGTCAGCCTTTATGTTTGCTTAGGATACCAGAGAAAATAAGATGGATTCCGAAGGCACTTTCCCCAATGTAGCTACTTCTTTTTCTGAATATTAGCAATCATGGGAACTTTTTATAGAATACCTAAGATTCAAATGAAGCCTAGGGGAGACAATAGGCCTTTGTGTATGTTGAGGGAAACCTCCAGCTCCCCTTTGTGGTCTGAACGGATTTCACCCTTCTGTCAAAGTGTGTCCACTCACCTCTCCTCTGGCACTGCTGGCTTCTCTCCAGTCCCCAAAACTGTGTGTTTGACTCTCATCTGACACCTTTATTTGATAGAGTCACAACACTTCTTTGCATAATAAGCAGGCACTCCCTCCCCAGTGGAAAGGTAATTAAAAAAATGTTTAGATTTTTGTTTTCATAGCCGTAACAGTATAAATGAAACTTCTGCTCAATTAGGCACCAGTGTCAGCGAAAGGGGGAGGGGAGCGACGACGGGTCTCTTAATAAGGGAGCGGGTTCTATACTTTGTGCCTCAGCCCCAGAGATCCCGGTTTGTGCTTTCCCCCTCCCCCACGGAAAGGAATCTTTAAATAAAGATGTCTTCATCTGAATTGACCACCGTTTATAAAAGCAGATCGGGCTGGGGCTGGGCTGCTTGTGCTGAAGGAACATTCCTCCCCATTACAGCAGCATTTGCACATTTATAGGAAGAATAAAGGAAAAGACGCATGATCCATGTGAAGCAGCCTTCTTTCTGCCATGCAGAGAAAGAAGAACTAAAAGGATTATAAAAGTTCAGATTAAAATGATATAAAATCTAGCATTTGGCTCCAATACTAGCGCCTTGGTCCTCTGAAGCTAATCTGTATGCACTCTGTGACCTCCTGGCAGCGAACCCTGCTAAATATATTATTCCCACGGGGGCTTTCACTGCTGCTTGGTGTCAGAAATCAATATGTATGAGGCGCGTGGATGGGAATTTCTAATAGATCTGCCTGGCCCTGTGCTGCTTTTCAATATCTGCCTTGGACTATTAGTGCCGGCTCGGTGCCTGTGAAATAACCGAGATAATCTTTTAAGGTGCACTGTTAAGGTGGAACCTAAATGTTGCTGTTTCAATTAAAACAAAAATTATGTTCATAAATCAGTCAGTCGGCTCTGTGTAACCTTGCCTAGTCACTCTGGAAAGCTGATTAAAAACAAGGTGGGATTTAAAGCTTTGGGGAACGGGATGCTATTTTTAACTTCTATTTAGAGTTCAGAGAAAGATTTTTGCATTTTTAAGACTAATGATGTGTTTGGGGGGAGGGGGAATCAGATCAGAAATGAAATTTAGAAGGCTCAGAGTTCTCACACCCAGAAATGCTCATTTGGCCATCTTATGTTAAAAGAAAGAAAGAAAGAAAGAAAGAAAGAAAGAAAGAAAGAAAGAAAGAAAGAAAGAAAGAAAGAAAGGAAGAAAGAAAGAAAGAAAGAAAGAAAGAAAGAAAGGAAGGAAGAAAGAAAGAAAGAAAGAGAGAAAGAGAGAAAGGAAGAGAGAGAGAAAGAGAGAAAGAAAGAAAAGAGAAAGGGGGAAAAAGCATTTCTACTCTGTTAGGTGAGAATACATCTGTGTATTTCTTCCTTATATAATTGGTTCCCACTGAAATTATTGCACGGATGGGTTTGATAAATAGTTGTATAAACGAATTTCATCATCCTACGCAATTGTGCTATGTCATTCTTTGCGCTTACATATGAATAGATATTTGGAGAGAAGAGTGGATGGAGTAGTCCATTTCCGTTCCATGTTACCTACCCTTAACCAGCAAGTATCTTTTCAGCAAATTGTCCAAGCCCTGGGCAAAGAGCTATGGGTCTGAGCTGTACCAGGAGTGTGGAACGGGGCTCTTACTTCCTTTTGTTTGCTTCTTTGTTTTAAACCACTACTGGTCCAGTTTAATGTGTAGGCTCGCAGCACCTCGAGCTGGCCGCCGAGCATGTTTTCTCATTACGGGCAGTAGAAGTTTCCATACTGGTATGAAGAGAGGAAATGGGGGTAGTCTCTAATCCACACATACAGGAATCCAATTTTTCATATCCCGAGACTGGGCTCAATTCGGCACAGGGTGTGGCACAGAAATCTCCCACCTAAAAGGGTATGGGATCTGTTTCCTTGGGAACTTGTCACCCCACCAGTGGACAAAGAAATTGAATGTAACCCCCTTTTCCCTGTTTCTCCTCTTCACACTCCAGTTAGCGCAATTCGATCTACCTGACAGCTTTCAGCAACACACCCTGGCTCCTGTCTGGTCTTCTCTGAATTGTGTGTGAGGATTAAGCATCCAGTCACTAGGGTAGCACTCTATGCTGGAAACAGCCAAGAGAAATTAGAAGAAGCCATGAGGCCATTAAGAAACTATCTTTGTAAACTACCTCAATCTATTTGGGCTTTATAATATTAATTGTTTAAAAGTATGTATTTTTATATACTAATTTCTCTAATATTTGATTTATGGAATCAAATATATATTTGAATATATAATATATATTATATGTATATGATACTATATATATGTGTATATATCAGGAATTAATCTGACAGAAGTATAACAACTGTCTTTCAGCACCAGTCTAGACAGCACATAGGAACCCATTTTCTCTGAGCCTCTGTTGTACATTTGTTTTATTTTAGGGATGCACTTCTATGTGAGCAGAAACTGCACTGCAGCAGAACCATTCGAAGAAAAAGATATGCTAAAAGCACCAGAAAACCAACTGCTCTGTGGTTCCTCTATGAAAGAAATGGAATTGTATCATCACCTTTCTTCATTCAGACTGTCAACAGGCCCCATGAATAAAAACCATAAACCTTTAACATTATATACCATTAAGTGCTCCCCTCCTCTTTACTGTCACGCAGGGGGACAAAAAAATTCAGTTTGACTGGGTACAGGCAGCCATGCTCTAGCCAGAGAGATCCTCAATCGTTCAATTTCTTTAGAGTCCTTCCTTTCTGAATGGCTCCCTGTCTCAATTCTCCAATTAGGGAGTTCTGAAAACAAACAGTTCTATATGTGTTCTGTGTCTCCCAGCCAAGTGTGTTGTGGTGAGGCTTTATCTATAAGCTTCAGTAATAGGAGAGGGAATTTCGATAAATTTTATAAGTGTTTAATGAATGTAACACTTACAAAGGGAAGGGAAGAAAGCCTCTTCAGCTTTGCCAAGTATCTACTTTTACTGACTGAGAGTAAATATCACTAAATTTCACGGAAGACAAAAATCAAGGTAAAATAATATTTTCAATTAAAATATGCATCATGCATATATATGTGTATGGGTGAATGCAAGAGTTATGTCTCTCCTTCCATAATATGAATTCCAGGGATCAAATTTATCCTAACAGGGTTGACAGCAAGCAATTTTATCTACAGAGCCATCTTGCCACTCTCAAAGAATGAATCTGTGTGTGTGTGTGTGTGTGTGTGTGTGTGTGTGTGTGTGTGTGTTTGTGAAGTGAGGGTCTATGTGAAAGTAGGTGCCAATTCTCTTAGAAGCCAGAGGTGTTGGATCCTCAGGGATCTGGAATTATAGGCGGTTTTAAGGGTGCTAGGAACTTAATTTGGGTTCTCCTCAAGAGCAGTGGATGCTCTTAAAAGCTAATCCGTCTCTCTAGCTTGAAGAATAAATTTTAAAGTAATTTATTTTAGTCTATTAATGTCTAAACCTAAACAAGTAAAACATGTAAAAAAAAAAAAAACCCCGCAAAATATGCAGTTAAAATCATTGCAGGCACAAGATGTTTATGAAAAGAAAAATATTTCATTTTAATGTCTTAATCTCCACTATTGGAAAGTTTATTAATTAGCTTGCACTTTTCTGTTTTCCTTTTTCTTTCTATCTCTATCTCTATATCTATCTATATCAAGCTGCATCATGAGATTTGTCATAGAACACTTAAGAAATTGTGCTATGCTATTATAACCTTTAAAACATGTACTGTCCCAAGAAATACTACTTTTTGCTTTAACAGATTTTTTCCAACAGAAAATTACTCCAAACTATTCAAATTTTTATTTTACATTCATTGTCACCAAAATAAATTTTACCACCTAACCAAATAAAAATAATGTATATTTAATTATTTCTGCATTAGAAATAGAATTTCTGCATTAGAAATATACAAATAGACCATCAAACGACCAAATAGGGAGATAGGCTCAACTCACATTAGAAGAGAAATTCATATCTTGACATTTTGTGCAAATCTAGCCAGAAAGGGCTCCCTTCCACAGGATTCTGTGCTCTACCATTGAGATGGGAACTTCCTTCAGGGGGATTTAAAAGCACTTATTAATTTCAATGGGAAGAAATTTCCTTTCTTTATGTTTGTGAGACCCATCTCCTCAGTCAACATTCCAGCCAAAGAGAATGTAGTCTTTGACTAAATAGATCAAAAGTAGAGTACAGAGAAAAGCGTATGCAATAAAAAGGTTGCTTCCCCTGTGAATGACAAATCCATTACAGCTCTTAAGCCCGCCTTCAGCTCCTATGTTTGCATGGATCCAAGGGAATATTTTATTGACCATCTTAAAGTTTACCTCGGTGTAATAATAAACCAAAGAGTATGGCTTAATGACCAAATAGAGTTCATATTTAAGCAGCGAATGATACATAATAAAGCATTTACTAGTGTCCTGTAGACCAGGTGTTCAGCCTGTTGACTATGATGGTCACAGAAGTGTGCTGTCACCCAATAGTTACTGAGTACAAAGTCCAAATGGAGAGAAGACCACTCGAGATGTTTTTAGAAGTGGTTTAACAGGGAGAAACTAAGCACAGAGTTCTTGGGAGAGCCCTAGAGCTAAAAGAGGAGCAGAGTGGTCAGTGACATAGTATAGAAAAAAGAATGACCCAGTGCCCAGCAAGTTACCCCTGCCGGGGGATGAAGTGTAGAGCTTGGATAGATCCGGTGGAGACAGTGCTGCTGAGATGCTGAAAAGCCAAGATTAACCACAGAGTAGTGGTTGCATTTAGAGTGTACCTGGGAGGGAGCCAGGATCGCCTTCTGAGAGAAGCAGGACCAGAAGCCTGGGGCTGGGCACAACAGGCCTCTTTTTGTTCCTTTGTCTCCCAGAATTCCACTGTGTGTTCCATTGTCTAAATCCCACTAGAAACCAGATGAGAGCAAGTCAAGCAAAGGAGCTTGTAGGCTTTCGTCCCACTGGTTACATGGAAGAACAATGTGGATGGAAATGGATCTGGGAAACAAGAGGCTAACATACAGTACAATCGCTTTCCAAGTACCATGTGCTGAGGGATCTACAGAACACATCAACCTAACCAAGAAAGGATCGGCTGGCTGCCCCATTGACAACCACATGCTAAACTCTGGTTGCTTCCTAATTGGCAGCAAAACTGTTTTTCAAATGAAATTTTAGCAAGAAATATTATTGTAGATTATGGGACAATACCAACCACTTAAATTATGAGCAGAAATCTATTATGACATGTGCTGTAAATTAATCTGTGGTTATTGAAAACAAATAAGGCTGTCCTGACAACAAAAACGATTTGGCTTCAAGGACCTGCTGACATTTGCATTCGGGTTCCATAAAATTCCAGTTGCACGTTACGAACTTTTCCGGACGAAGTTCTTTGCACATCATAGAATTGTAAGGAGCATTTAAGCTCTGTGTGTGTGTGTGTGTGTGTGTGTGTGTGTGTGTGTGTGTGTGTGTTCTAATAAAAATGGTGTGTTTGGGAATTACTCCCAAATTACTACACAAAAGAAGGCCCATAGCAATAAATATTTTAATAAAATAAATCTTATTTTTAATACAATTCATTATAACAGACTTACATACACCCAGACAATATTTTTGTTTATCAGAATATATAGTAAAAGTCTTAAAATGTAAAGTCCCATAGTATGTCACCAACAAACCAACATTGGTTTATGGAATAGGACAGGACAGTCTGATTTTATCACCACAATTCTCAATCCAAATAATTTCAATATTTTTCTATAAGCTAAAGCAAGACATGTTCAGACAGCCTAGAATACAATGCTTTCTAATTGAAATGTAACTGATATTCCAACCGCATCCTCCAGGATTAACGCCCATCCTACTTTTACTTCAGTTCATTGCTCTCTGTGTGATATTCACATTTCTCTGGCCTTTCACCTTTAATCAAGTCATCCTGTCTATGAAATAATTTCCCTCATTCTACTCCAGAAGCTTCTTCAATTAGATACACCTCCATATACTACAGTTGCCTTTATGGTAGTCTACGACCTATGTGTGCATGTATGTCCATACTGTGTGTTTTGTGTATGCATGTATGCACATGTATTTTCACTTAAGAAGGTAGAATGAATTTGAAACCACCATTGACATTCATTTTAAAAATCAAGTTTAAAAACAATAGAAATAACATTCTGAAAATGTGACAAACCTGTGCTGGTAATTACAACAAACCATAAAGGGTATTTGAGTATTTATTGAATTAATAAAATGAAAAACATATGTTACAGATGTGTGAAAATGTTGTAACACCCTCTGACAGGCTTCAACCTACCTTGCTCTCATCCAAAGGCAAGCATAAAAAGTCGATCAAAACATTAACTAACTGAACGCAGGTTTTCTGTGATCGCCGTGACACCAGTGCCCTGAGCACTGAGTTCTGTGTCACTTGGAACAGAATCATAGATGGTCATGACCCAACCACGGAGTCTTTGGGGTTATGGTCATTAGTGTTTTCACTTAGCATTGAATGTTTTCTCAGTATTTCATTCCACCAGCCGGATGTCATCCATGCGACGACAGGAGGGGAAGGCAGATCTTTAGTCTATGACATTTTGCAACATCACGGGTAATAAATATTCACCTAATTTGATGAATTATGGTTGACTCAGAGAGAGTTTAGGGATATCCTGATTCATTCCTTCTGTGTATTCCACCAATAAATATACTCAGGAGAACCTAGAAAAGGCTGACTTAAAACACATTTATGTATTCTCTTTGCTGGGTGTTTTGTTTCTACAGAGCATGCTCGGTCAAAATTTCTTCCAAGGGCGAGAGAGAGAGGGGGGGAGAGAAAGGGAGGAAGGGAGAGGGGGAGGGAGGGAGGGAAGGTGGGAAGGAGAGAGAGAGAGAGAGAGAGAGAGAGGAGAGAGAGATCCTCTCACTTCCTCCAGGTTCGTCCAGATTTTTGAGTTCTATTTCCTGTTCGCCTAAGATATAACAGGAAGAGTCAAGTCATTCTTGCCTGTCGCCGAGTCACAAGTATGTTGTCCACTATTGTTAAAAGATGCAACTAGTTCTTTTTAATACCACAGAGATATAAGCCTTCAACAAATGCCCCTGTGACTAAATACTGTCATTATCCAGGCAAGACAGAAGTGTAGAAAGCTTAGTGCCTGTGCTCACAGAAACAGGATGCAGGACTGCTGCCAGTGGTCCAGTCACCACTATCACCAAACAGAAAGTTGCTGTTCAATTTTGCCACAGGAACGCCACCATTTTTTGGTGGGGCCACAAAAGATCAGTGACAATGGGGCCTAAAATGCCATCTTCCACGTGAACCAAGGATGGCATAATTCCCCTGAAAAGCAGAAGAAAAATATCTAATTTAATCATTTGTCCAGTCTTCCCCCTACAATATCTGGAGAAAACCAATCAACCCGCAGTGTGGAACAGCTTATTTCTCCTACCACTTTTCTTCCATAAAAATAATGAATTTGATGGCGGTTAGAGTAGCAAGATGAATCTGGCCAGGAGGCTTCTAACAAACTCTCATTCATCATGCTTGGTCCCTCTGTCATATCACAGTGTAGCTAGATAATCCCTTTTCCATTTTGGCTCAGAGACCTTTATACACACTAGCTCATTAACTCCACAAATGCTGTGTAAGCTGAAGGAAATCAAGTAGCCCAGTGCGAGGCCTGGGAGCACTGCAGTGACTAAGAAGCAGGCGGTACGCCAGATGATCCCGCGTACCTGATGTGCACCTTCTGAGCACGCAGCCCAGACCGTAGCCTGTTTCCTTGTCTCTTTCTGTTCACGAGTCTTTGCATAAATGCAATGGAATCAAGCAGCAACTGATTAGTTCTCAAGGAATGATGTTTAATGCATAGATCACCAGTCAGCATGAAAGGAAGGAAGGAAGGGAGGAAGGAAAAAGGAAGGAAAAGGAAAAGAAAGAAAAGAAAAGAAAGGAAAAGAAAAACCCCAAGATTAACAAAGCAAGCAAGCATTACGCAAATTGGCTACATGTGGGCACAGGTCGGCTTCACTGTTAGATCACTGCTGGCCTCCTTGGGATAAGCACAGCCTTAGAAGGCACCTATCCATTTGTAAGGAAACTTTCTTTTCGAGAGAGTCTTTTAGGTTCCTTTATTAAACTTAATATTAAGAAATTACTTAAGGCCTGGGCTCAAGAAAATAATGTACTTGCTATGTACTCTTGGCAACCCAAGTTAGATCTGCAGAATCCATCTAAAGGCAGAAGAAAATGAACCCCATGAAGTTGTCATCTGAAGTCCTAGGCTGTTCTGTGATATGTGTGTAGTACCCACCACAAATGCCATGCACACAGGCAAGATAATAATGAAAGCAAAAATTTTAAGGACTAACTTAGACATATTTTGGAGAATAGTCTTACAAAGAACTGAATATAGGTACGTGGATTTCCAGTTGTTTCACACAAATACAGTATTTCCTGGAAGGAAGACTCCTAGGCTGCCCTCCATAAAATATGTGACAGATAGGTCTGACGTTCATTTCTAAGGTTACAGCTATATTATTGGAACATAGAATATGAAAAGATTTCACAATGAAAGGGCAGACCCAACCCAATCCCTACAGGACTTGGATTAACATTTTGTAGCCAATAAATAATTTATTTATTTACTTTACATCCTGATCAAAGCTTCCCCTCCCTCCCCTCCTCCCAGTCTCTCCCTCTCACCTCACCTCTTAATCATCCCCCCTTTCTCCTCAGAGAAGGAGAGGTTTCCTGTGGATAGCAACCCCCCTTGACATAACAAATTGAAGTAGGACTGTGTGCATCTTCCTCCATTGCTGTTAGACAAGGCCATTCCGTTAGGGTGAAAGGATCCAAAGGTAGGTAACAGACTCAGAGACAGCCCCTGTTCCTGCTGTTAGAGGTCCTTCATGAAGATGATGTCATACATCTGTTACATATGCGGAGGGGGACTAGGTCCATCCCATGCATGCACTCTGTTTGGTGGTTCAGTGTCTGTGAGCCCTTGTGTGCCCAGGTAAGTTGATTTCTGAAGGTTTTTCTTGTGGGTATCCTTGACCTCTCTGTCTCTTTCAATCCTTCTTCCTCTTCTTTCACAAGATTCCCTGATCTCTGTCTGATATTCTGGCTATGGGTCTCTGCATCAGCTGCTGGGGAAGCCACTCATAACTGTTGTGCTAGGCTCCTGTCTGAGAGTATAGTAAAATATTAATGCTGTCAGGAGTGGAGTCTCTCTCGTGGCCTGGGATTCAAGTTGGTTCAATCATTGGTTTGCCATTCCCTCACTTTCTGCCATCTCTTTATCCCTGTACCTCTTACAGGCAGGGAAATTTGTGGTTCGGGGGTTTTGTGGCTGGGATATCCCCATCTCTCCATTGGAAGGAAGTCTTGCCTGGTTACCGGAGATGCTTCATGTTCTATATCCCCGGTTGCTAGGAGTCTTAGTTAGGGTCACCCTCATAGATTGCTGGGAGTATCCATTGTCCTAGGTTTCTGATTTGTTCCATAAATACCCCCTACCACTGATTCCAGTTCTCTCTCCCACCATCCCTCCCAATGCTTGCTCCTCTTGTTTCCTTTACCACCCGCTCTCACAGCCAGCCCTCCATCCAGTCCCCTCCATCCAGTCCCCTCCATCCATCTATTCACTCCATCCAGTCCCCTCCATCCATCTATTCACTCCATCCAGTCCCCTCCATCCATCTATTCACTCCATCCAGTCCCCTCCATCCATCTATTCACTCCATCCAGTCCCCTCCATCCATCTATTCACTCCATCCAGTCCCCTCCATCCAGTCCCCTCCATCCATCTATTCACTCCATCCAGTCCCCTCCATCCAGTCCCCTCCATCCATCTATTCACTCCATCCCATCCCCTCCACCCATCCACTCTATCCAGTTCCCTCCATTCAGTCCCCTCCATACATCCACTCCAGAGTCTATTTTATTTTCTCTTGTCAGTGATATTCAAACATCCTCACCTGGGTTCTAGTTGTTACTTAACTGCTTTGGGTCTATGGATTACAGCATGGTTATCCATAAATAACTTTGTGACACGTGTATTTACAATATCTTCAAATATACCTTTTTTATTTCTAATCCTGAAAATAATTAATTCCAAATAACCAATCATATTCTGAACAAGTGAACGAGTCCATTTAGATCAATCACAAATACCAATCAGTTGAGCTTTTGAATACAGTCAGGATAAGGACTAGAAGTGGAGGAATGCAAAGCTAGATCTCAGTCTCTCGTCTATCTCTGTTTTCTCCCTATCTAAAGGATGTCATAATCATTATCAAACCATACAGCTAGTGGTTTTGTCCACATTTTTCTTCATATACCTGGGGAAGTCAAAGTAAGAAAGTATCTTTATCAGTTCTGGTCCTGATTGAGTAACGACTCTCGATGTCTAGGTTACTATTGTGTAGTATAGAATCCGAATTCTAGCCTCAATTCAATATATTCCTTTTATCCTGAGACACAAACATGTATTTAATGCAACCCTTGATATTGGGACATGCAGAACCCCATTCTATCCCTTTGTGTTCTACCCATTCTCTTTGTTTGATTGGCTGATTTTAATTTTTGAGACAGGGTACCATGTAGCTCAAACTAGCTTCAAACTCACAATGTAACTGAAGATGACCTTAAATTTCTGACCCTACCTTCTCAGTGCTGGGATTACAAGCATGAACCAAGGTGCCTAGTTTTATTTAACTCAGAACTGTGTGCATACAAGGCAAGCCCTCTACTGAACTACATCTTTAGTCCTTGTCTGGACATTCTTTTAAAAAAGACTATTTATTCATTTATTGTGTGTTTTTTATGTTTAGGTGAACATGCATGTGCCATGGCATGCATGGGATTTCAGAGAACAAATTTGAGGAGTTGGTTCTTTCCTTCCTCTTTTATTCAAGTTTTGAGGGATGGATTTAAGTCAACTTGTCCAGCAAACACCTTTTCCCTCTGAGGCACCCTGCAGGCCTCTATTTTTTAGGGACAGGCTAAGTTGTCTAGGACACTCTAAATATGATATTTACAAGTCAGCCCAAAATTATCCTCTAGGAGAAGTCTAACTTGGAATAAAATGTCCTTTTTTAACTGGTGCTGCTCTGAGCCCCTAAACTTTATCATTTTAAATTCTAACCTTAACTATGTTAGTGTAGCTGAGAAAGCTATAGGTTTATCAACCCCAACCCCTTAATTTTCAACTGTTTACATAACTAGACCACCATTCCTAGCATCACATGCTGTTTGAAAGTGCATGTAACAAAATATTGACCAGGTTTCTTTGTTGTGTTCTATCACTCTGAAGAGACACCATGACCAAGGTGACTTATTAAAAAAAAAAAAAAACATTTCACTGAGGGCTTGCTTACAGTTTTGAAAGGTGAATTAATGACCATCATGGTGGGCAGCATGGCGGCAGGCAAACATACATGGTGCTAGAGAGTAACTAAGAGCTTATTATCTGTTCCATAGGTAGCATGTAAATAGAAAGACAGAAAGATCCTGACATGGGCTTATGAAACCTCAAAGCACAACCCCAGTGATGCACTTTCTCCAAAAATGCCACACCTCCTAGTCCTTCCCAAACAGGTCCATTTGGAGCAGAAAAGATGCATCATTTCTGTGATAGAGAAGCCAAGATAGGGGTGTACTTTTTCCTTGCTGTCTTTTCTATCAACCAACTACATAAAGAAGATTATGAAACAAGAAAAGGATGAGTAAGGTGCTCTGAATTAAAACACTTGCGTAGTCTCCCAGGCCCTAGGACGAATCACCAGGACAGGCAAAAATAAGTATAGAGATATAAGACAAAGGCAGTATGGATCTCTGCAAATGATGTGGAATCAAACTGCACCAAGAATATTGGCAGTGCTATTAGCAATTATATGTCAGCTTAGTAGCAAGTATTTTGCCTTTAGGTCTCTCAAAATCGTTACCACAGTTACCCAGTTTTCCCGAAATGTTAGCATTTACTACACTATGAGTATAGCAAGTGTTGGGTATAACCTGCCCCTCTTTATTGTGCTCATTTTTCTTACATGCACATATCTGTCAAATTTCAGTCTCACCAAAACCTCACTTCTTCTGAAAGCCTTAATGGACACCTTAAACTCTCCCAAACCTTAGTCTATGTCCCTTCCATAGAAGACCAATCATCATAAATATCATGTTCTCTCATTTTCTTCTCTCTTTCTATCTCTCTTTCTGTCTCTGTCTCTGTCTCTCTCTGTGTCTCTGTCTTTCTCTGTTTCTCTCTGTCTCTCTCTCTGTCTCTCTGCCCCCCCCCACACACACACCAAGCATATCACTGAATATTCTTGTCACCTAATCGGGTTGTATGCTCAGCAGCTTTAATTCACCGTAAGCATCTCAGCACAGTTGGGATTCTGCCATGGACCTCACTTATTTTTAAATTGGACCATAGTCATTTCTGAATAAGAAATTTGCCTCCTTTAAAGTTGCATTATTATTGATTTTTTGTTCACACTTTGATTAAACAAAGTTGTTTTCAAAACATTAGTCATGTGAAACACTAAAACTTTCAAGTGTATTCCCTCAAATCTATCCACTTATATTCTCTGTTCTTCCATGCATTTTATGAAATGAGTGGTGAACCAGAGGTCTGCCTTATAGCACAAGACACTGTGTTACATGATCATCATCTTCTCTTTCAAGCAGTTTCTTTTGTATATTAGTAGGTGCCCTGCTTTTCTAAGCACAAAACACCTATCATGTCACATGGTTCCCTCACTGCAGAGAAAATCTGTCAAAGCCTATTTGTCTAACTAAGCCTGGCCTCACCACTCAACTTGGAGTTTTCTGTTCTAGGCTTCCTAAACTGTGTGTAGTGTCACTAACAAACATGAAATGTGGGGAAGACAATTCACCTATCATCCTGCAGTGACAAAGCTCTGTGCCTGGCTTCTTTGTCACACTGGGTGATGCTACTATATCAACAGCCAGTCATGAAGGAAACCATAGAATAATTGTCAACTCATCACTGGCCTTTGTTCTAGATCTACTGTCTTCAGCGCTCAGAGTAACTTTTCACATCCTGTCTGGATATGACTCCTCCTCACTGGGCTCCCAGACTGTGACTACAGAGATCATGCGGAAATATTTTCATCTCCAAATGCCGTACATCCAATGATACTGCCACATGGGAAACAAATGAAGTTATTAGAAAGGCTTGCATTAATACTGTTGCTTTGTAAGTCCTAAGAGAGATTATTCAACATATCTGAATCTCTATTTTCCTATATAAAATTTGTGAAAAATAATGTTTACATGCTCAATTGTTTTTATTTTAAATAAGAAGTATACTTTAGAGCTCGGTTTCAATGTTCAAATAATCAAGTTCAAAGTAATCAATTGAATAAATATTTTTAAAAACCCAAATATTCATGTTGTATAAAAATATTACTAGCATTAGAGAAATAAATTGAAATGCTACCTGAAAAAAATATACCATTGTAACCCGCAAATTTGATACATAAGAAACTCAATTCTATAGCAAGAAAATATATAATATACTCTACTAACTAGATAAAAAAATAGATATTTCTCAAAATAAACATGCAAGTGATCAACAAAATTCTAAAGCTATCATATGATTAATCAATCTTTCTACTGAGTTTATAATCAAAGGAAATAAAAATTGGTACATGGAGAAGATACCTGTATCCCTTGTATCTTATAACATTATGCACATTAGTCAACATATGGTATCAACTTAAGTTTTCATTTGTGAATGAACTGGTAAAGAAAGTGTGGTGCATGTGCACAATTCATTCATAAACAGGGGAATTTCTGTCATGTTTAAGATGAATGAAGCTAGTGGAAATGATCATGAAGAAGAAAACAATACACAGTCAAGGACAGCATAGTGTCAATAATATGTAGAAACAATTGGCTTTATAGAAGTAAGTGAGAGAATCCACAATTAACAAGCATGGTTCAGGATATTTTAATGGATCCATGGGATTGGCAAGTTGCTGGTGACAGTACTCAAAATTTTCATTAGGAGGAATGAGTTTATTTATGAGCTCTATATACAACTTGAGTGTAGCATAATAACTAAAATGTAGTTTTAATTTTTTATTATTTATTAATTATGTATTATGGCAAGATTTATTTATTATTCATTGTTATTATTGTGTGTGCATATGAGTATGTATGTAGGTAGATGCACAATAGTAGGTATTTGGACATCGGAGGCCAACTCTTAAAAGCAGGCTGTCTCTAGCTTACTGTTTGGAATCTGAAGATTGCATTCAATTTCTCAGAACCGTGACCAAGAACCTCTATCTATTGAGCCAGCTCATCTGCCTGAAACATGTAAGAGAAGGACTATAAAGTGGTGTTACTATAAAAAACATAATTATGTGGCACATAGGTAGTCTAGATTTTCTCATTATATATTTCACAGCATCATACCATACATGAGAAATGTGCAAATTTTTATCTATTACTGTAATGAGAGAGAGAGAAAAAGAATAGGAGAGCGAGAGAGAGAGAGAAACAGAGCGAAAGCGTGAGTCAGGGTGAGAGCGAGAGAGAGAGAGAGAAAGAGAGAGAGAGAGAGAGAGAGAGAGAGAGAGGGGCAGAGAGGCCACTAGCTGCTGGCTGCTAAATATATTCCACTTCTTTGGTGAGTTTTATATTTAGCAATTATATGAAAATATTGTAGGTCATGGAATTATAAAAATGTGAAAAAGAATCGCCTTCCTATGAATGCTGCATGAACGCAGTTAATATCTGTGACAGACTCAACCCAGTCTGATGAACTACCCTGAAAGGGGACAAACTGGAAAGACTTCCAGCCCTCATGTAGAGATGATCTAACTAATCTACTTATGTGCACATCTCTCAATTACTATACATTTGGCCTCAGTCGAGTTCTTATCTTTGTTGAGTTGAAGCTGTGAAGAACCAAATGCTTCAACCTTCATCATTACTTGAGCAGGGCGATCATAAACAGCTAAGTGGATTATGTATTACACAAGACATACAGGAAAGAGAACACGTAGCTTAAAGGCTCTGTTCTTGTCCAGATGAAGTGCAAACACTACTACTGGGCTCCTTGTATCAGGAGCACAGCCATTTTCTTTCCAGTTTCCTTGAGCTTATGATAGCGGCATCTTCCGGGCTACATGTTCCCAGAGAGAATACATTATCTAATTCATTCAAAGCTGTGGCTAGCTGAAGCTCTGATTGCAAGAACAACAATGAAAAACAGAACTGAACACAAAACTCTAGAATACCATACACATACATCTGTACATCTAGTCAACCAACAATTCAAACACAAGATATTGAGAATTTGGGAAGAATTCAATCATTCTAACAGATATCTCTCAGTCAATCAAAATATCTATAAAGTATTGATTTCCTCATATAATTTGTGAATAATGAAGTAATAAAATCAAACATTGACATGACACCTGACTGAACACAGGCACCAATCGGTTTTGTGATACGAAACACTGTAAATTCATTTTCATCAAACTTACCAGAGCCTTCTGAAACATTCCCAGCTTAGAATATTTTGAAGACATCTAGCACTGGTCTTCTAAGAGTTTGTTCCCCAAGATAGCAAGTAAAATATAGGGCAATGCTGCCCCAAAGTGTATTAATAAGGCCATATTGATAGGGTCATATGGGTAAAATAACACCATCCATTGAAAATGAGAGCAATTTAAAAGACACTTTACACGTCTAGCCACCTCTTTACGTGGTAGATTTACTACACACAAATCAATTTGAATCTAAATGTGTGACGTTCTCGCATTTATATGCATGAAACAAAGTCAATTTGTTTAGCAGATAATTGCGGGAATACTGATCAAATAGACGTGTTAATCAGTTTTAGCAGCTATGTAGAAAAAGAGAGAAATACCTCTTTTATGAGCTTCCATAGAGTTCACCGTAATAGTCTCAGGTAACTATTAACACTGAGGCTATCTGGGCTTCCATTTTTCGCTGGTGATTATCTTAGTCGGTTGCTTTAAAATAAGAGTGTTTTTGTAATCCATCCAGGGAGAGTCTTATACTGTCCGTTCTGAGTTCACCAGTATAATCCAGGGCTCTCCTACCCATCCTGCTTCTCTAGTTGGCAATCCAACACTTCATTCATCACAGTCACCATGTCTTGGAAACAGCTTCTTTCTACTCAAGCCTAAATTTCCACTTACATAAATTTACAACAGCAGGGATGCACATGATTGGGACAAAATTCTTTGCCACTTTGAGAGATACAACACTTTAGTAAAGACCATACACTTCCCAGGACTCCTCACCCCAAACCATGAGGAATACAGTTAACACAGAAGCACACTCCTTTCTCATAAACTCGTACTTGCTGCATTTCTCTCTCCTCTTTGCCAACCACCGGCCCCTTCTTGCCCTGGCTCCAATGCAAAGCATGGTTTTGCTCTGTCTTTCGTTTAGAAGATGGAAGTTATTGAGAAAATCTGCCAAGCGCATTTCTAATCTGAGGAGAGAAGTCTCCCTGACTGGTTTCTCTCCTTTTCTGAACACAAGATACATGTTCCGTGGGAAGTCCGCCTTCATTCACCCTGTTTCTTTAAAGTGGGCGTTAGGGTTTTGGCAAGTATTCAGTGACTGGTCTTAGAGTGTGTAGAGGGTTTTATTGATAAACTCTTGTATTTTTAATGTCAGGAATCTGTATAGTAATTTTTATAAAAGTCAGCATAAATTATTATATGGGGCATTGTATATCCAAGAAGAATATTCTAGTTTATGGGTCGTGTTGCATAATGCATAGCAATAACATTAATCTAATGTCCCTTATCTTTGCATTTTCCTTTACACTGCATTTCCAGAAAACAGTCTTAGCTTGTGATTCAGATAACTACCATGAGTGTGTGAAGAGAATCCTGCTATAAAGCCATCTCCTATTTTCAAACTGACCTCACCACCTGAATCTCACTGAAAGTGAAAATTGTAGTCATTCTCCAAGAGGGAGGTAGAAGTCTTTGATCATGGTTCTTTTAAATCATTGATAATGGGGGATTACATATGGGAAAAAAATTAACTATAGTAATAAAATAGTTCCAGAATAAAGAATAAATCAAGTTTATCAAAATATCCCATGGAATCCCATACACACACACACACACACACACACACACACACACGCCCGCACGCACACACACATACACATACATACACACATGCATGCACTCACGCACACACATATGCATATATATATCAATTCTTATTTTAAAATAAAAATAAATGAACACAAACATACCTAGATCTTAAGAAACACTACAAAGTAAAAGCTAAAAAAAAAAAAAAGAAACCCAGTGTTCAAAGATGTAAAATATGGTGGCATTCCTCAAAATAAAATGTTCTACATTGACACATTACTAAAAATAGACAAACATTTCTATCACTTGGTTCATTTCTTATGGGTCCCAAGTGTACTTTGTTTATATCTTCCTGTATTTTAATATTGTCCTATATCCATAATGTTTGCTAATGTAAGGACAGTGAGGAAACTATGTGATAGGGAAAGCATCAAAGGTTTTGGATATTATCCTCATTTTTACTGGTTGGTGGTGTTCAATATGTTTATTCTATAAACTAGTGCCTTCATTTGTAAGGTTGAAAACCCAAGATGTCTCTAACCTAGGGATATGACAAAGAGCTGGTAAGACCCATGTTAGTGACTGTTGAAAAATCTACCCTATCCTTTATTCCAAATAACTGTTCCAAAATCATACCTTAGATTTTGCTCTACTGTCCCTGTCATCAACAACTAGTAGCCCCAACCATTTCCATGGCAACAGTGACACCTGTTTGTTATGATGCTCTAATCCATGTTATTGGTCCAGAGTAAGTTCTCCTTGCATTTGATAAAGAAACTCAACCCCAAGTAATTGAGCTAACTATCTCTCCTTCCTGTTTTACCTCAGATCCTATTCTCTGCTTAGGACAAAATCACCAAGGCAGCAACCTGGAGATCTCAATGGCTCTTTTTCTCTTTGCTGCCATCCCCAGCGCCCCTGAAAGTTTTCTCAGTCTTACCTTCACACATCACTGTTGCTGCCATCGGCTGCTTATCTTCTTTTGAATCTCTTTGTTATCCGTATTCTATCTTCTCCTGTCAGTGGGACCATTGTCATCAAGTGATATGGCTAAAGACACAACTAAGTTGTCCACTCCTTAGAGTATAATCTTCTGTGGTCACACTGACATATAAAACGAACCACTGAGATCTTTAGATTGCTCCAAGTGCATACTAGTTGTCATAGGTTCCTTTCTATTGCTATGATTAACAATAGAAGCAAGGAAATTTAGAGTAAAGGATTTAGTTGGCTTACAGTCCATAGTCTATCATAAAGGGAAGTCATGGTAGGAGTGCAAGGCAGGAACCCGGAGGCACAGATTGAAGAAAAGGTCATTGAAGAACACTGCTTACTGGTTTGCTGTCCAAGCTCATGTTCACTGACCGTTGTCATACATTCCAGGCCTACCTATCCAAGGATGGCCCTGGCTACAGGAGGCTGGATACTCGCACATCAATTAGTGAAGAAAATACCTGACAAACTTGCTTCCAGGTCAATCTGATGGAGGTATTTTTCAACCAAGTTCAACCCGGCTGACCCACTTTGTACCGAGTTGATGAAAACCAGGATATTATTCTCTCACTGTAAACTCTAGTTATGGAGAATTTATAACCTGCCTAAGCATGAAATAATGCCTCTTCAGGATGGGTCATCTGCACAACTATAACTTTACCCTTTCTTTGGTCAGTCCATGGGCAGACAGTCTCTATAATACTAATTGCCTTTTTAGTGGGGCTTCTATGGGCTTTATACCTGATTCTACAACAGGTCTTATAACTCCCCAATTCTTCCTGTCTTTTGATGGAAACTTTAACTCTAAGTCTCAGTGACTTGAAGCCAACCACTAATCGCTCAACGTTCACATCAGTTATTATTGGAAACTGATGCTATAATCATTTTGTGATCTGAACAGTCTTTAATAGTGACAGTCACCATTTCAAGAGGTTGAGGCTCCAGGTCCACAAGTTCAAGGCCTGGTTGGGATTCAAATGTAGCCTGGGTAACTTAACAAGACCTTGTTTTAAAACTGACCTAACTAATTAATTAATTAATTAATAAGTAAATAAGTGAAGGGGCTATAAATGTATCCCAGTGATGAAGCAACCTCCCAGCATCCAATTCCTAATGTTGCTAAAAACATGAATTAATAATTGAATAGACTCATCAAGGCGTGCAAGCTGGATTTTGAGAGGTAAATAAAGGATTAGTCTGAATTTGGAAAATAACGCAGAGAAAAGGACGTCATTCCAGACTCAAGGAGAGTAGCAGCACTGAATGAGAAGCATGTTCCTGTCTATAGAGATGCTGGGAGTCCAAAACAAGCTGCACATGAAAGAACAATAAATACCCCCTCCTTGCTAGTGACTTTCTTCCAACGCAACCAAGTATACGGGAGGAAATGCACAGAAGCTACTGGCAGAGTCAATTACAGATGTCCTGGAAGAGGGGAACAGGGTCCCAAGCACAGCAAAACAACAAAGAAAATATATAGTGCAAACTCTAAAGACTCTCAGAGATACTAATTACTTGCATGATAAGTGTTGAATAAAAAATTCACTGAATGATTATTTGTGCGACACTAAAATCTGCACACACAAAAAATGGACAGTGAACAGTTAAATACAAAGGCTCGGGAACAGAATTTCTGCTAGCTCTATACAGGATTATGTTGTGCAGGCACTTAGCTGCTTCAGCTGAGACATGCTTTAAAGGGGAAGTGCAGAAAACACTGGGAAAAAAGGTTTTGTCATGTTTCCCAGGGGAGAAATGTGTTGCTGGTGGTGTTACCCAGAAGGCGGTCCTTTTTGACAAAATGGTGAAGACAACCGAGGGTGGATGCGAAGAAAACTCGTAGGCTCTGCATATAAATGCAAATAAACAACTAGACACAACAAGAGTAAGGATCCCAAGTAAGAATCTCCAGCAGCACCGAGGGGGAGGGGAGCTTCTATAGAAGGAAGGCAGAATGACTAAGAAGAAATGAAAACAGGAGGACTAAAGTGAGATAAGAAGGACAGTAAACAAGCGGGCGGTGGTATCAGCGGGAGAATGAGATGTTTGCAGAGGGAGTCTGTAAGTCTCCCACAAAAAGTCAGAACAACCCTGAGAGCTGTGGAACAGCATGTCTGCCAGAGTGGAAAGGCTCTCCTGGAAATGACAGCTCGCTCATCAATCAGAATGTGCAAGGATGATGTAGGCTCTAAAGGAAAACAAGGAAGTAAAACAGGAAGACGAGAAGGACTAGCTTGAGACCCACCCTAGCCAAATCAAGACTAATGCATTCCAAACAATTAGTTAGAAGTGTCTTTCATTAACCATACATGTACAAATTAATTCTTTGCTAAACTGATTATCATTTTAACGTTCTCTGTATACAGAAGTAGCTTCAGATAAATCAAATAGTTGATTAAGCTCCTAATCATGAGTGGCTCAAAATATTACAGCTGAGTATTGTCTAAGGGAGGAATTTGTGACTTCGTGGATGCAACCAAAGAAAAGACATGTAAAACCATATGACACAAAGCCAGGGATGGGAACTTTGGTGTCAGACAAAACTTTATGTCAATTTCTGCTGTCATGTCAAGTAGTTATGTAAGCCTTGTGTCAGTTTTAACTTCAGGACGATGCTTCCCCCCACAAAAGGCCCCCCAGTCACTGGAGTCACTTGAAAACTTAAATGGTTAATAAAAGTTGATACTGTGCCTGGCACACGCACGCACCCATGTCCTAAACTGTGGTTTCTATTAAAGCTTACTGTTCATGTGATTTCCATGAAGTGTGTAGGAAACATGGAGTGTTGATTGATCCTTACAGATTATAAGCTATTTCACAAATGTTAGATCCTATCATTATATGTAATTATTTATGATATGTAGGGATTGGCTTTTTAAGTGGTTGAGGGTTACAATTCTTAGATCATCCAGAATCCGTGTGTTTGCTGGCTTGCTATATAAATTCACAGCCTTATAATTATAGCAATAGGTAAATAGAGGCTATTATTTTGTAAACTAGTTATATATTTGTAAGTAATCTGTAGTATCATAATGTATCCAGTTATTTCAACTATTTTAAATTATATTTTCTTTCCTCTAAGGTCTACTGCTTGCTGTATTATAAAATATGGAAATAATAAGACAAAATATATACTTGATTACACAATACCAGGTAATTCAAAAATAAAATAAAACTATAAACACCAAGTATAGGGGCTTGAAATTAAAGAAAATAATCATTATATAGTAAACCCTATATATTATTTGTGTGTGTGTGTGTGTATGAGATGTTAAAGAGTATTGAAATTAAATTAAAGGACACCTATTTTATCTCAGTGTAACAACTAATATTTATATTTATTACAAATTTACAACAGTTGCTGTCTCTTTGGGCACCCTGTTTGTGATGGTGTGTTTATGCTTGACCCAGGGAGTGGCACTATTAAAAGGTGTGACCTTGTGGGGGGAAGTGTATCACTGTGGGGTGGGCTTGGAGACCCTCCTCCTAGTTGCTAGAGGATGCTCAGACTGTTCCTGGCTTCCTGTGGGTGAAGATGTAGCACTCAGTTCCTCCTGCACCATGACTGCCTGGATGTTGCCCTGCTCCTGCCTTGATGATAATGGACTGAACCTCTGAACCCGTAAGCCAGCCCCAATTAAATGTTGTCCTTTATAAAACTTGCATTGATCATGGTGTCTGTTCACAATGATAAAACCTTAACTAAGACACTATTACAGCATTACAAAGTACCCAGGATGAGTGGCACTGCCACCACAGTGATAAGAAGAGGAGGGTGACCAGCTCTTTCCCAAAATAAAGCACAAACTGTAGCTGTATATGTCACTCTCACAGTATGAAATGGAAACACTAAGTATTGTTTTCATTTTTAAAAATGCTTGCAAATGGTGCCCATTTTCCAAAGGCAGATTAAAAACATGTATTTACCAAAAATGTTCTTTATAAACCAACCGATAGCCATTCTATTTCTGACACTCTTTTCTCTGAGTTACCCACGTTGGTGGTGTGTTGCCAAGAGAGCTTTTGGGAGGTCTGTGGGCTGGCTGCTTCTGAGATGAGTGGAGCTCAATGCTGCTGTACATCAAAGCATCTGTCTAGGTAGCGAACAAGAACCAAGTACCAACTCGGGCATGTTTTTCTCTCAACATCTCCATACTTAGGTGAAGCATGAAGAGTGGCTTCTGAAATACCCAAGTCTCAATTCATGCTGGAGGCTGGATCTCCACAAAGCAGGATCTGAGTGGGAGGTGGGTGTACCAAGAATTTACTAAGAAGGAGTGTTACTAAGGAGTGTCTTTGTGAAGCAGGAAAAAGAAACAGGAACATACAGGAAGCCATGCTGCATGCCTAGTTTCAGACTCTGCTAACTCCATGAACAAATACATGTGAAAACCGAAATGGTTAGTCTCATATTTTCAAGCTACATGTTCTTGAGTCATACGACTTTTAGAAATAAATTAAGAAGGATCATATTTCACACATCCAGATCATGTTGTTTATTTATAAAAAGGTATTTAACAGTCTTAAACTCATATTGAGTGCATATGTGGATACCTAAAAATGCCAGAGTGAATAGGTGAGGCTCAGTTTGACCCTGATAACAGTTATCTTAAAAGAGTCGAGCACAAGGAATTCAAACCTCAGTGAGTGATCATTTTAGCTGGATAAAAAAAATCTTTGTAAATATAATTGATATCCCTGACTGAAAAAAATGGCTTTTAAATATTTTATTAGTGAGTTGGAGCCAAAACAGGCCAAGCTGCCTTTCACATTCTCGTCATCTGCCCCTCCCCCACTACCTCACCCAACAAATGAAAGAGTGAGCAATGTCAAAGTCACTATCACATCAAGTAATGTATTTGACTCAACATTGAAAGGTCTGAGTCTTCTATTCTCTATACTGGGTGTAGAAAAGAAAAGTTTGTGAGGTGTCACCCAGTTACCAGAAAAGCAAATGGCCAAACGCACCCTGGAGCAGCAAACTGGAGATCTGGAAGACTGTGGCGGCCCAAGGAAAGCATGCCCCATCCCCACCACAGGGTGTTTGTTCCATTCTTTACAACACAGACTGAAAGAGCAAAGATGCCTGAGGTCAAATATGTGAGCTCTTTTTATCCACAAGGGAAACATCTCTGTCCTCTGTCTTAGAACACCTATAAAATTAAAATCCAAACTACTCCACTCTCCCAAATCCCTGCATAAAGTGTCATCATGCACTTTCCTTTCTCTAACACTGTTCGCCATAACTCTGGCCAATTTCTAAGGAAAAGGTATAAGAGGGAAGTCAAACATCTATATTATTTTAGGAGATGGAAATCATGTATGGCAATAAACATAAACATGATAGATAGATGATAGATAGATAGATAGATAGATAGATAGATAGATGATTGATAAATGATAAATAGATAATAGATATAGGTAGATGATTGATAGATGGTAGAAAATAGAGATAGGTAGATAGATAGATAGATAGATAGATAGATAGATAGATAGATAGATAGATAGATAGATATAGAGTGAGCGATAATCTTACCTGCTTTCTAGAAAAACATAACCTTTTCACACTTTTCCCTACTAAGTGATTATGTAGAGTAAAAGAATGAAATGATACAAAGAAGGGAGGAATGGGAGGAAGAAAAGAATGCAGGAGGGAAAAGGGAAGGAAAGGGGGAAAGGGCTATTTTTAATCTTTGTAAGCTAAAACTTTACTGTGCAGAGCTTTGTGAATGGAGTACTAGGCAAGGAGGGATGAAATACGTCATTATGAATGGAGATCAAGTTACTGGGAGAAGCATGGTGTAAACTGTTTGACTGGAGAATCCAAATCATGATATGTTGTAGCAAAATATAAACCGTTTGTAACATACAATATATACAATTTATGGCCTTATGCCACCAAACTCTTGCCTATGCTGCCAAGGCTGATACTCTATGTGTTCTTTCCCTGTTCATCTTCTTCAACCACCAAGGACTCACTCACCTTACCACCGTCTCCATCAAGGCTTCTGAAAGAAGCAAATGGTGTCTGGTCTGTACTTTCAGGTTAATGATAGACATAACCACTTCAGAGCTCTTTGTCTACTCCTTTCCAGAGAGCTACCACAGACACCACATGCTCTTTAAATCCTACTGCTTTAACACTCTCTAGCCTTGATAGTGGCTCTTCACTTAAACCTGTCTCCTGAGCCTGATGAAATGGAGGCAGTGTAGCAGGTATGTTTTAAACTGTGGTTAAGTGGTCTATTATTATATCAAAGTTATAGTCATATCAGCAATGCGCAGTAATAGATAAGGACCATCTAAGGGACGATGAAAACCTAAGTAGAGAACAAAACAAACCCAGAAACTCCCTTTTTCAACTTCCTGTAATTTGATTCATTAATAGATTCTACTTCTTTGAGTACTTCCTGTGTCAAGGACTATATTAACTACTGAAAACATTTTCCCTAGTCCACTAGGAACAGATAATCTAAAGGGAAAAAAGCAGAGCATAAACCAAGCTATTTAGAACAAATGTGATAAGGACCACAGCAGTAACGTTAAAGGAATGCACTGTGGACTGAAGTTAATTATAAAATACTGCTAAGGGAAAGGGGTGCCTGACTATATAGGTCTCCGATTGGGTGATGAAAAGAAATTCAAGGACAGGAAAGAACCCAAATGATGTCAAGGGTTAATATTTGAGGATACCAACTAAGAATTTCTTCTTATAGAGCATTTCCTTTACTGTCTCCCTGCTTCTTCTCATCTCATATTGGAAGGCAAGATAAGATTTTACACCGTGAAGCCAGGGCTTTTCAGTGAAAGAAGCTAAGGCCTCAAGCACTCAACACCAGCTAAGATCAAAGTTTATGTTATAAACAGGGAATAAGGAGCCAGAGCTTCCTTCTCAGACTACATTAAAATTCCAAAGAGAACAGAAAATGACTAACGATATAGGAGAAAGCTAGAGTTTAGAGGCTAGTATGTTCCTTGAAAGATCACTGCATTCCATTGTGTCCTTTCTGTGGAAGGTATATTTAAACCCTGACACAGGGCTGAGATACCAGAACCACGATGGGAGCTAGGCAACGTGAGGATAAGAACAGGGAGAACAAGGTAAGAGCGGCTTTGCTAAAATACTTATCAGGACCAAGCAGTATTATTCTTATCGAATCTTATTTGAATAAGTTCCTAATTATAGAATTATCATGAAGGCATCCCTATTTTACAGACAATAACAGTAGGTCACAGAGAAGTTATGTGAGCTGAGTCATGACATTCATGTGAAAATAACTGAGTTGGTATTTGAATCTTATCATAGGCAGAACTCATAAGCATGATGTTGAGGGATACCCAGAGTTACCGAAGATGTTGCTTTTAGTACAACTTAGAATCATGATCAATAGAAAAGCAAGATCAATTACAGAAACAAAAAGCAAACTACTTTTAAGTGAAAGATTTATATCATCTGAGGAGAAACCAGAGTGCACCACAGGTGTTTGAATGGGTAACCTGTAGACATAATTATAGTATCACATCACTAATGTGAAGGACTTCTTTTAATCCAATTAAAGAGCTATTTGGTGGGTGAAATTACTGATAATCAACTTAAAAAGTTCACAAAGTCAAAACTCATCAAAAGATCCGTAGTTAACGATGATCAATCGATATGTGTCTGTGACCACGTGGTGTGACTTCATTGTCCTTGATCCGTCTATGTTCCTACTTATCCTGCCATTGTGTTCAGGACATAACAACTGTATCCAAGCTTGTGTGTCCTGTGATGGTTACTGAGTTTCCAACTACTAGCCTTCTATCCCTACTTCTGCATCCATTCCCCCTGGATACCCTATCCAGTGACTAAGCATGTCTCAATCATATATCACTCTCCCAATATAAATTTTGACTCCGCAAAACTCCCCCTGCTGTCTCTTTTCTTGTTTAGCACAACTGTCAAACTTAAAATCCCAAGCAGCTCTCTCTTCTTTCTTTCTCCACTCAATCTCCTACATCTCTAACCCATCCTTGGCATCTGCTTCTCTGGGGATCCAAGTAACTTGAGTGGTATGTGATGATAGTGAGTTGAGGGGAAAATATCTTAGATGTGGGTTTGGTTGGCTCACAAGTCACTCGCTCTACACAGAAAGACAGTCCATGGCACCAGTCCCAAATGATAACATTCTCACAGTGTGATGACAGGTGATGATCTGCTTTACAGGTGTCATGGTTCAGGGATTGGAAAGGCAGAGGGGTTGTCTGGTTACGTTAAATTAAACTCACACTAACAGTTTGCTGAGACAGAGAAACTGAGAAACTGAGACCCATTAACAAACTTGCCCCAACTGTGTCCAAATGTAAGAGCAGTTTAATTTAGTAGTGGACCAGTGATCTGATAGACTCAAACTCTAGAGATTTCAAAGCATCCACCAAAGCCAGACTTGTGTTAAACTCAAAGGCGAGATTTAGAAACCCCAGGATCCTTAAGGAAGGATGGGAAAATGCAGATGAGCGCTCCTGGAGGCTCCTGTTTTGTTTTTTTTGTTTGTTTGTTTGTTTTGTTTTGTTTTGTGCAATCTTCTAATCCCTCAGAATTTGGAAAGTTGCTTTACCACAATCTAACACTAGAGAATGCTGCAGTGGACATACGTCTTCCAGGCAACATTAACTGTATACACATCTTCTTGACTTCAGGCACCTAAACCAAAATCAATTCCAACATTATCTAGCAGACAGTTGTTGGACTTGGTAAAAAGAGGGATGAAATTATTTTCCAACGGACTTTCAAAAGTTAGCTGCCATGTACAAAAGGGAGCCCAGGAAGTAACCCTGGGGTTATTTAACAAAGTGCTTACTCAAAGGGGCTGGGAAGTAAGAACAGATAAGGAAAAAATTATCTACTTGACAGCATTTTCTCCAGACCTAATTTTCTTCCAATTTAACACCCTGACGAGATTCCTCAAGGAGAAGACAAGTTTGCTGCACTTAAAAATCAGCTTGAAGTTAGGGCAAGGACTGTAGGAGCTGAAGGGGTTTGCAACCTCATAGGAAGAACAATAATATCAACCAACCAGATGCCCCAGAGCTCCGAGGGACTAAACCATCAACCAGAGTACATAGGGTGTACCCATGGCTCCAGTGGAATATATAGCAGAGGATGGCCTTATCTGGCATCACTGGGAGGGGAGCCCCTTCGTCCTGGGGAGACTTGATGACCAAGGAAAGGGGAACACTGGGCTGCTGAGGCAGGAGTGAGTGGGCTGGTGGGGGAGCACCCTAATAAAGGCACAGGGAAGGGAGGAGGGGATAAGGGGTTTGTGGAGGGGAAACTGGGAAGGGGAATAACATCTGAAATGTAAATAAATAAAATAACCAATAAAAAATCAGCTTGGACAGCTATCTCATGAAGCCAGGCTGAAGCACAATACTCCCCAATCAAATCTCCCATCCTACATGCCCTGCTTGCCCGTGTCAGCCACCATGACACTCTGAAGTTTCCTCACTTTCCAGTCTTCCTCATGACAAGGTTTCGTTTCTGCTTTTGAGTCTCATAATCATCTTTGTTCCTAAGTGGACCCATAAGACATAGGAACAAGTACATGAAATAAGACTCAAAACTAAGGCCTGGAATGATGGTATATCCTGAAGGTTAGAAAGAGAAAATTTATCCTAACCCAGAGCGAAAGCTTGGAGACATAAGTTTGGTGTTGAACATAAACAAATACTTCGACATTAGAATAATTTTGGGTTGAGGGTAGGGGAAAAACTATTAGGAATCAGAGATTTTTTGAAGGTTGTATGTAAAACTTCAGAATCTGAGGTGTTGACATGTGCATCCTTTGTGTTAAGGTACAAGACAGCTATATGGAAAGACCCCAGTAAACAATGATGTGTGACAAAGACCATTAATTTTTTTTTCATGTGGTCTTGAAGCCTAGTCAGGGCCACTGCCATTTAGCTGTGTCAGCGGTGCTTAAGTCAAGACAGTGTAACCTGTTTGAAGTGGTTAATGTATTTGTAAACAAATGTTCTGAAACTATGAATCTATTGGTGCCAGATGAAATATCACTAGGTAATAATTACAGAGTCCCCTTTGCCACCAAAGGGAACGGCATTTTAGCTGAATTCCAGGTGAGAGAGGAATCTCAGTAGGAAGGCTTCTTTCAATGCTGGACAGCAAGTTTGTTTACATTAGACTTCTTTTTCTAAAAGGATTTCCAATTTCTAGAAACATGAGTTTGCTTAAAAAATGAAAAATACATATTTTATCAATCATGCCATTATAAAAAAATAAACTGAATTAAGTCATGCCTATATGAAGAGCATCTAAGATAGATGATAGGTGAGGCTTATTCCAAGGAATGTGATAGATAGATAGATAGATAGATAGACAGACAGACAGACAGACAGATAGATAGATAGATAGATAGATAGATAGATAGATAGATAGATACTTTTCCAATGAAATATGAGATGTCTAATAATTTGATAGTATGTCAGTGTTTATGGGACACAAGTTAGTTGTCTGAAGGGAACTGGCCTTTTAGAAATGACTAGAACACAAAATGATTCATTGAGTTGGCTTCCTTCTATAGAAGCACTATTTAAGCACTGATTTAACAAGAGATTATGGCAAACGTTGTAGATTAATAAAAATCATTAGTGACCCAGATGTGGTGGCACCCGGAGGATGAAGTAGAAAATGGCAAGTTCTAACTATCATGGGCTACACAGTGAATTCCCATTTCCCAAACAAAGACAAGACAAACACACAACAAAACAACAAGAATAGATATTTGAACAATATAACTTTAAATATTACAAAAATAGGTTTTTTACTCAACTATTCAGTTAGGCTTTTAAATACTTAAAGTTATGACTATTATCAATTATGCAAACATGAAAGCCCTGACTTTAGAATGCATAACATTTCCTTTTAAAAAAATCAGCATTCATATATTTGCATACTTACAATTTACTAACATATCAAAATGACAAATACTTTAAGAATTCATAAACACAGATAGGGACGTAGTAATAAGTCTAAGGGTTTATCTAAGATGTTACACTTAGATTTATGACTACTGTAATATACAAATGACAAAATTTTTCTACAAATGCTTTTATAGGTCAACCAGAAAAATAAATCAATAGAAAGTGAAATAAAGAAAGTTCACATGTAGATTTCACAGCAGCATCTCTGATCAGGGTTTTCACATCGATATCTTTAGTGAAGCTTTACCTATTCTAGTCACCCAAATTGTTTCTTAGTACTGAAGTTTTAAGAGAAACTTAACTCAAAATTTTACAAATAATTATTTCTTAGCATTGTTTGAATTTTAATCGCTCTACTTATATATTTTAGATAAAAAAAGACAGAAGTCACATATACTTTTGTAGTTTTTCCTCTATATTAAAGAATGAGAAAAGGGTTCTGTAAGTCTAGAAGTGCAGGGTAAAATACATCTTTATAAGGCAATTAAATACTTTTAGTTGTGGTCTTTTCCAGTTAAACATTTATGTGTGGGGTGACAGAGGGAACACGGGTTCTGATACTGGAGGACACTGCTTTCTCTGTCTAAGAATATCACAGGCCTTGCTTACCGTGTTTTTCTTTCTTTGCATTGTGCTAAGACCTGGTGAGCCTCCATTTCTCCATGCAAGAGGCCTACACTCTGTCTGCTCTGTGCCTGCACCTCTTACGGTCTTAATGAGTTCCCACCTGCCTCTGGACACTCACTCTCCTCTTTCAGTGGTCTGATTAGCAAGGGTGGTCCATTACCTTGAGTCAATAATTCAGGGACAAGAGCAAGTGCCATGCTGAGCCAAACCAGGGTATTGTTTTTGTCCCACTTTCTTTAAGAAACCACTAGAAGATAAGAACCTCTCTTGGTGCTGAGCAGAATTACAGAATATGTTATTCTGGAAGTGGATCATGTTACCAACCAGAGTGATAGCCTCCATTGCTTGCGGATCGTAGTTTGTCACTTAATAAGCACATCTACTTAGGCTGATGCATGAAGAGCAGGAGAAGACAGTGACGTGATGCTGACATAGACTTTACAGAAGCCACAGCTTTGTCAGCAAGGCCTCAACAAACACGAATCTGCTCATCTTACAAAGCACCATGAAATCAAACGCATTCCTGTGTCTTTATAGCTTAATTGACAGCTGCCATTCAAACAAACCACACGTGCAGGAGGGCTAACCTTTAATTAAAAGCTATTTGAATTGCCAAAGGAAGTGGCATCTTATTTTCTAAAGGGTTTCTGAAATGTGCCTTTTAAGTTAGTGCTGTCTTTCAAATACTTACAAAACACCTTCCATCTCACATGTAAGTCGACCTTGGCACATCAAGTGTGTAATGGTTATCCCAAAGGACCCTTTATACACTGGATTTAAATTTATCTCTGCTGGTGTCAGTCAGTTTGCATGATTTCTGTCCTTCTTCATGACCATGAGTCCCTCTTTCCTCAAATGTATCAAACTGACCAAGGTGGCCAGGGCAGGCACACTTCCTCCGTACCATGTGCTTCGTTTCTGGAGGTTGGCCTTGATTGTCCCATGTAGTATGTACATTTGTTGACATCACTAGTCAGGTACTGGGTGCGGCCCATCTTTTCGATGACAGCTCGTGCTGGGCTCCGTTTCTTCTTAGTAAGTGGGGACTCACATCTCATCTTCGTGAACTTGTGGGTTGTTAGTTCCCATGAGAAGCATCCTGAGAGGTTCAAGAATGTGGCGATTTGTGTGGGCTTTTCATTCTTCTAACTGTAAAGCCGACAGCGGTAGCATCCTGGTGCTTTGCCTTCGCGGTGCATGGAGTCTGGTGGTATTTTCAGCTTTGTCAAATTTTTCCAACTTTCTCTTCTAGCAAGCTTAGCATCACACATCCCCTATTGTGAGGTGTGCTTTATTACTATTAAACGAAATTATAGCGTAGAAAGGGGGTTGATTTCGTTTCTGGAATAGGAAATTTTCTCTTAAGCATGATTTTGTTTCTGGAATAAGAATTAAGTTCAAGATGTAGGAATGCTGAAATCAGAAAACCATTGGCTTCGTCTAACCCCGTGGTTCGATGGTAAAAACAACAAATGTAATGAAAAGGAAAACTCTATAAAAAGCCGTGTTAGAGTTAGTGGCTAAGGCCTGATTTGTATTTTGTGACTTTGATGTTGTTCTGTTACTTTTCTGAAAAAAAAAAACTCATTTCCTGTATAAATCCGTTCCTTGCATTCTATATAATCAACGTTAGCACAGATTTCTGTAAGGAAATGGACTGACTACAACGGATAGAATATTGCTGGAAAGCTTATCAAATTGATTGCAAGTTATAATCTTCATCTCAGAAACTGTGCTCGCACAGCCCTAGTCATGGGTAAAAGGCATTGCACGTGTCTGCCTGTTGTGTGTGTTTATGCATATACATGACTAATTAATAAAAATGAATCTTCTGAGTTAACCAAATCGAGTTATCAATTATACAGAAATTAATGACTCTATTAGGATTCTAACTAAGATCTCAGTTTCTCTGCTTCCTCTTGCTGCTGCTGCTACCTTAGTCATTAACCCTTCAATAAAAACTTCCTGTAGATACTCACTGGCGGCTCTCCCTCCTTGCCCCAAATGTCTTTGTAGCACTCTTTTTTGTTCTCTATTGTTAAGCCTTCTCTCAGTTATTTTTCCTTTTATTCATATTCTTTGCTAGTTTTCTTTACCTCTTATCCAATCCCACTTTTCTTATCATCCCATCCCAATTTTCTCTGAATAACTCTTCCTTCATTCGTTCCCAATAGGATGAAAATGTATACCACCACCTTGATCACACACACTGATTAAGAAGCATGACCTCCTTTAGCCTCCATCAGAGCTGTTTAAATGCTGGGCATAGGATCCTAGTCAACCAATTAGGTCCACCAAAACAAACCTAATTGTTGGATTGCTGCCAAAATTGAGAGAAATGAAATACAATATTCAGGAATTCCTACAGACAGGAAATCTCAGGCATGCTAGAGGACACAGTGGGGACATATGAGGGTCAAGATAAAGCTGAGCGCGCTGGAGGGAGGGAGCAGGAGAACAGGAAGTGTGTGCCTCTTAATTTGGCCTTTCTTCAACCTCTCCTCTCAGAAATAACTCCCCCTGTCTTTGTTTAACCTCTTGTCTGTGGTGTACTTTCCGCCTTCTTTGTGCTGTAACTATGGCACTATTCCCAACCGTTCTGTTCTTACAGGAATTATTTATAATCTTTAAGGAGTTAAGAAAGATAGTTATAGGGAATCTAATCGCCATACCTACGAATTCTAGAGCTGAAGTACAGAGATGGCAAAGTCGGAGACAAGGCTGTGGCGATAAACCTATATCAATTTTAGAGTACATTATTCATTTTTTCACTTTCAATGTACAACTCTTATAAATTACCATTTTCCTGTAAGCATTCACATAGATAGTGTGTCCTTCTTACTTCACATCAAGGGAAATTCCCTTTCAAACTCCAGGTTGTCCTACTAAAAACCACTTCCTCTTAAGTCTCTGAACAAACTAGTAAGTGATCTACTAAATTAGACCTACTTGCAAGTCATGTTTTACTTTTGCTAGTTAAAGTAACCATATGAGATAGTCGCCAGCCATTTGTCAAACTATGAAGAACGACTAGTCATTCAAGGAACCTTGTGATAGCGTGACTGGAATAACATTTCCAAATAGTTCCTGCCTTAACGTTTATAAAGTGAGTTGTATGGAGTCCACCCCATAAACAAAATAAAAGTTTATCTCCCAGACAAAATTATATCTTCAGGTTTACTTTGGGTAGCCACTCTAGAGACAACTGACGAATTCTAACTTAAAGCTACTTGATTTACATGATGACCACAGACAGTACCACAATCGAATGCAGTTCTAGTCTTTTAAAGACATAAGAGAACCAAAGCTGTTTCAAAAGCCTCAATCAGAAGCAGGTTTGTTTGCCTACTATGTGTTATTTCCAATAAGAACACAAAGAAGCTAAACATGGTCTATGATTTGAAGACTACAATGTACAATATTGGCAATGTATATGATGATTACTGATAAGAATTAATCATCACTCCTCCTTCTGTACACAGTGCAGACCAAATAGACACAGCAGGTCTGGTCAAGCTATTCAAAGGGACAAACAAGCAAAAGTCTATCGTCAGCCATGGTGTAAACCACATTTGTAAATTTTGTGCCAGCTTCCTTTAAATATATCCTTTTAAGAGGTTGGTATAATATGTACTGTGTCTTCTCAGGCTCACTATTTTGTCATATTGTGGGAATATGCTAAATAATTCAGCTTATAAACTAACCCTTACATGTTTCTGTGAACATTTATTTATGTGACTCTTTTCCTCAATGATAGAACCTGTAGGTAACCTTCAGCTGTGTGACAGCCCTTCCCAACCACACATTTACTTTATAATCCTTAGCAGTTTCACAAGAGTCTCAACTTTCACTGGGCAAGCATTCCAATCAAGCATTTATGTGTTTATCATAGCTGGTTTCTTGCTCTGTAGATGTCCTTAGGGTTACAAAGGACAAAACAATGGCCCTCTGATTCTTCTGATATGGAGCAGATGACAACTTAGTCCGTCCTCAGAACTATGTTCCTGGGCCCTAAGAAACTTCTGTTAAATAGTCAATTCAAAAATCAAAGACTAAAGAAGCGGGGGTCTTACATTTTTTGCTTTTCAAATACAAAATACAAACGCTTGTCTTTCTACCATCCTCCCTGGAGAGAATTTCAACTCCTAGTGAAAATGCATATAATTAACTCTGTAAAGAATGGCAAACTAGAAACAAGAAAGGAAATTAATGAATAATTTACATTAAGTATATTTTTCATCACAAGTCAACTTTTTCCCTTGCGAAGGGTCATTTGGGCAAATCTGAACATCTTATTCCCCATTTTTGTGACTGGAACTTGACAAAGATTATTTTTAATTTTCACTATCTATCCACATTCAATATCTATTAGAGCAGTTGAGTCCCTCGATATATCAAATAACTAATAAGAATATTGTTCACCTCTAAGGGACTAGCATCAAGATTTACATGCACAGAAATATGAAGTGAAGCCAAATTTAGTACAATTGTGCTTAATTTTTCAAACATCAGTTATCATATTAAATTTTTAAATCACTGCACCTATGCATTAGAGAAAAGATTAGCATGCGTAATTAATTAGAACTGTGTGTGGATAAACATTGCTAACTATAGGCATTTTGCATGTGATAGAGATTTGACTGGGATAACAAAAGATCAAAAGAATGAGTCCTGGGGAAGGGAGGGTATCTGGAGCCTTTCACTGGTTCTTAGATTTCCATTTATTTTTCTAGGTTTGTCGAGCTGGAATACAGGTCCCCAATTTAAAAACTGATTACAATTAAAGTAAAGATATAATTATTGTAGAAGAGTCCCAGACCTGCCTTTCATCTCTCTCTCCCAGACCTCTCATACTCAGCCCATCAAGAATCCCCCATATATCAAACTTAGAATGTCTAAAACACAAGTATACCTTTCCTGCATGTCAGCAAACATTGATTTCACTTCTCCAGCCATTTATATTAAGATCCAGGAAGACATTGCTAAGTCTTCTCTTCACTACATATTTAACCCTTCGCATGTCTACATCGAATGTCTACGGTCGTCTTGCCTTTACTACATTTCAGTATAAACTAAGTTGGCCTGATGCTATGGCTTTCACTATCACTGTCCTGATGCCATGTGCATAGCAATAGGTTTAAGGTTTTAAGCTGCTGTCCCTTCCTACCACTTTGGCCATTTACACTGTAAAGCTTATGAGTGGTTCTTGGGATTCCTCTCTTACCCTCAGTGACTTTCCATTAATCTCAGCAAATCCACACATGTGATCTACAGGGTCCTCTGTGATTGGACTCTGCAATCCCATGACCTGTCTCATTCCCTCCTCTTCTCTATGTTCAGCCACTTAGACCATCTCATGTTTTTTATATTTACAAGACAGGTTTTCCGCTCAGAATAGGACAGTACCTCCACACTGCCTTTAATGTCTAGAGTGGTCCCATTCTGCCTGGTGTTATCTTCTCATTTCTTTTTTTTTATTTTATTTTATTTTATTTTTTAACTTGAGTATTTCTTATTTACATTTCGAGTGTTATTCCCTTTCCCGGTTTATAGGCCAACATCCCCCTAATCCCTCCCCCTCCCCTTCCTTATGGGTGTTCCCCTCCCCATCCTCCCCCCATTGCCGCCCTCCCCCCAACAATCACGTTCAGTCTTAGCAGGACCCAGGGCTTCCCCTTACACTGATGATCTTACTAGGATATTCATTGCTACCTATGAGGTCAGAGTCCAGGGTCAGTCCATGTATAGTCTTTAGGTAGTGGCTTAGTCCCTGGAAGCTCTGGTTGCTTGACATTGTTGTTCATGAGGAGTCTCGAGCCCCTTCAAGCTCTTCCAGTCCTTTCTCTGATTCCTTCAACGGGGGTCCTATTCTCAGTTCAGTGGTTTGCTGTTGGCATTCGCCTCTGTGTTTGCTGTATTCTGGCTGTGTCTCTCAGGAGCGATCTACATCCAGCTCCTGTCGGCCTGCACTTCTTTGCTTCATCCATCTTGTCTAATTGGGTGGCTGTATATGTATGGGCCACATGTGGGGCAGGCTCTGAATGGGTGTTCCTTTTGTGTCTGTTTTAATCTTTGCCTCTCTATTCCCTGTCAAGGGTATTCTTGTTCCCCTTTTAAAGAAGGAGTGAAGCATTCACATTTTGATCATCCGTCTTGAGTTTCATTTGTTCTAGGCATCTAGAGTAATTCAAGCATTTGGGCTAATAGCCACTTATCAATGAGTGCATACCATGTGTGTTTTTCTGTGATTGGGTTACCTCAATGGATGGGTTACTCAGGATGATATTTTCCAGTTCCAACCATTTTCCTATGAATTTCATAAAGTCATTGTTTTTGATAACTGAGTAATATTCCACTGTATAGATGTACCACATTTTCTGTATCCATTCCTCTGTTGAAGGGCATCTGGGTTCTTTCCAGTTTCTGACTATTATAAATAAGGCTGCGATGAACATAGTGGAGCACGTGTCTTTTTTATATGTTGGGGCATCTTTTGGGTATATGCCCAAGAGAGGTATAGCTGGATCCTCAGGCAGTTCAATGTACAATTTTCTGAGGAACCTCCAGACTGATTTCCAGAATGGTTGTACCAGTCTGCAATCCCACCAACAATGGAGGAGTGTTCCTCTTTCTCCACATCCTCGCCAGCATTTGCTGTCCCCTGAGTTTTTGATCTTAGCCATTCTCACTGGTGTGAGGTGAAATCTCAGGGTTGTTTTGATTTGCATTTCCCTTATGACTAAAGATGTTGAACATTTCTTTAGGTGTTTCTCAGCCATTCGGCATTCCTCAGCTGTGAATTGTTTGCTTAGCTCTGAACCCCATTTTTAATAGGGTTATTTGTCTCCCTGCGGTCTAACTTCTTGAGTTCTTTGTATATTTTGGATATAAGGCCTCTATCTGTTGTAGGATTGGTAAAGATCTTTTCCCAATCTGTTGGTTGCCGTTTTGTCCTAACCACAGTGTCCTTTGCCTTGCAGAAGCTTTGCAGTTTTATGAGATCCCATTTGTCGATTATTGATCTTAGAGCATAAGCCATTGGTGTTTTGTTCAGGAAATTTTTTCCAGTGCCCATGTTTTCAAGATGCTGCCATAGTTTTTCTTCTATTAGTTTGAGTGTATCTGGTTTGATGTGGAAGTCCTTGATCCACTTGCACTTAAGCTTTGTACAGGGTGATGAGCCTGGATTGATCTGCATTCTTCTACAAGTTGACCTCTAGTTGAACCAGCACCATTTGCTGAAAATGCTATCTTTTTTCCATTGGATGGTTTTGGCTCCTTTGTCAAAAATCAAGTGGCCATAGGTGCGTGGGTTCATTTCTGGGTCTTCAGTTCTGTTCCATTGGTCTATCTGTCTGTCTCTATACCAATACCATGCAGTTTTTATCACTATCACTCTATAATACTGCTTGAGTTCAGGGATAGTGATTCCCCTTGAAGTCCTTTTATTGTTGAGGATAGTTTTAGCTATCCTGGGTTTTTTGTTATTCCAGATGAATTTGCGAATTGTTCTGTCTAACTCTTTGAAGAAATGGATTGGTATTTTGATGGGAATTGCATTGAATCTGTAGATCGCTTTTGGTAAAATGGCCATTTTTACTATATTAATCCTGCCAATCCATGAGCATGGGAGATCTTTCCATCTTCTGAGGTCTTCTTCAATTTCTTTCTTCAGAGTCTTGAAGTTCTTATTGTACAGATCTTTTACTTGCTTGGTTAAAGTCACACGGAGGTACTTTATATTATTTGAAGTCTATTATGAAGGGTGTCGTTTCCTTAATTTCTTTCTCCGCTTGTTTCTCTTTTGTGTAGAGGAAGGCTCCTGATTTATTTGAGTTAATTTTATACCCAGCCACTTTGCTGAAGTTGTCTATCAGCTTTAGTACTTCTCTGGTGGAACTTTTGGGATCACTTAAATATACTATCATATCATCTGCAAAAAGTGATATTTTGACTTCTTCTTTTCCGATCTGTATCCCCTTGACCTCCTTTTGTTGTCTGATTGCTCTGGCTAGAACTTCAAGAACTATATTGAATAAGTAGGGAGAGAGTGGGCAGCCTTGTCTAGCCCCTGATTTTAGTGGGATTGCTTCAAGTTTCTCTCCATTTAGTTTAATGTTAGCAACTGGTTTGCTGTATATGGCTTTTACTATGTTTAGGTATGGGCCTTGAATTCCTTTTCTTTCCAGGACTTATATCATGAAGGGGTGTTGAATTTTGTCAAATGCTTTCTCAGCATCTAATGAAATGATCACGTGGTTTTCTTCTTTCAGTTTGTTTATATAATGGATCACAATGATAGTTTTCTGTATATTAAACCATCCCTGCATGCCTGGGATGAAGCCTACTTGATCGTGGTGGATGATTGTTTTGATGTGCTCTTGGATTCGGTTTGCCAGAATTTTATTGAGTATTTTTGCATCGATATTCATAAGGGAAATCGGTCTGAAGCTCTCTTTCTTTGTTGGGTCTTTGTGTGGTTTAGGTATAAGAGTAATTGTGGCTTCATAGTAGGAATTCGGTAGAGATCCATCTGTTTCAATTTTGTGGAATAGTTTGGATAGTATTGGTATGAGGTCTTCTATGAAGGTCTGATAGACTTCTGCACTAAACCCGTCTGGACCTGGGCTCTTTTTGGTTGGGAGACCTTTAATGACTGCTTCTATTTCCTTAGGAGTTATGGGGTTCTTTAACTGGTTTATTTGTTCCTGATTTAACTTCGGTACCTGGTATCTGTCTAAGAAATTGTCCATTTCCTGCAGATTTTCAAGTTTTGTTGAATATAGGCTATTATAGTAAGATCTGATGATTTTTTGAATTTCCTCTGAATCTGTAGTTATGTCTCCCTTTTCATTTCTGATTTTGTTAATTTGGACACACTCTCTGTGTCCTCTCGTTAGTCTGGCTAAGGGTTTATCTATCTTGTTGATTTTCTCAAAGAACCAACTTTCGGTTCTGTGGATTCTTTCTATGGTCCTTTTTGTTTCTACTTGGTTGATTTCAGCTCTGAGTTTGATTATTTCCAGCCTTCTACTCCTCCTGGGTGTATTTGCTTCTTTTTGTTCTAGAGCTTTTAGGTGTGCTGTCAAGCTGCTGACATATGCTCTTTCCTGTTTCTTTCTGCAGGCACTCAGCGCTATGAGTTTTCCTCTTAGCACAGCTTTCATTGTGTCCCATAAGTTTGGGTATGTTGTACCTTCATTTTCATTAAATTCTAAAAAGTCTTTAACTTCTTTCTTTATTTCTTCCTTGACCAGGTTATCATTGAGTAGAGCATTGTTCAACTTCCACGTATATGTGGGCGTTCTTCCCTTATTGTTATTGAAGACCAGCTTTAGGGCGTGGTGGTCTGATAGCACGCATGGGATTATTTCTATCATTCTGTACCTTTTGAGGCCCGTTTTTTGACCAATTATATGGTCAATTTTGGAGAAAGTACCATGAGGAGCTGAGAAGAAGGTATATCCTTTTGCTTTAGGATAGAACGTTCTATAAATATCTGTTAAGTCCATTTGGCTCATGACTTCTCTTAGTCTGTCTACGTCTCTGTTTAATTTCTGTTTCCATGATCTGTCCATTGATGAGAGGGAGTGTTGAAATCTCCTACTATTATTGTGTGAGGTGCAATGTGTGTTTTGAGCTTTAGTAAGGTTTCTTTTACGTATGTAGGTGCCCTTGTATTTGGGGCATAGATATTTAGGATTGAGAGTTCTGGTGGATTTTTCCTTTGATGAATATGAAGTGTCCTTCCTTATCTTTTTTGATGACTTTTAGTTGAAAATTGATTTTATTTGATAGTAGAATGGCTACTCCAGCTTGCTTCTTCTGACCATTATCTTGGAAAGTTGTTTTCCAGCCTTTCACTCTGAGGTAGTGTCTGCCTTTGTCTCTGAGGTGTGTTTCCTGTAGGCAACAGAATGCAGGGTCCTTGTTGCATATCCAGTTTGTTAATCTGTGTCTTTTTATTGGGGAGTTGAGTCCATTGATGTTGAGAGATATTAAGGAATAGTGATTATTGCTTCCTGTTATATTCACATTTGGATATGAGGTTATGTTTGTGTGCTTTTCTTCTCTTTGTTTTGTTGCCAAGACGATTAGTTTCTTGCTTCTTCTAGGGTGTAGCTTGCCTCCTTATGTTGGGCTTTACCATTTATTATCCTTTGTAGTGCTGGATTTGTAGAAAGATATTGTGTAAATTTGGTTTTGTCATGGAATATCTTGGTTTCTCCATCTATGGAAATTGAGAGTTTTGCAGAATACAGTAACCTGGGCTGGCAGTTGTGTTCTCTTAGGGTCTGTATGACATCTGTCCAGGATCTTCTAGCTTTCATAGTCTCTGGCGAAAAGTCTGGTGTGATTCTGATAGGTCTGCCTTTATATGTTACTTGACCTTTTTCCCTTACTGCTTTTAATATTCTTTCTTTATTTTGTGCATTTGGTGTTTTGACTATTATGTGACTGGAAGAGTTTCTTTTCTGGTCCAATCTATTTGGAATTCTGTAGGCTTCTTATATGCTTATGGGTATCTCTTTCTTTAGGTTAGGGAAGTTTTCTTCTGTGATTTTTTTGAAGATATTTACTGGTCCTTTGAGCTGGGAGTCTTCAGTCTCTTCTATACCTATTATCCTTAGGTTTGATCTCCTCATTGAGTCCTGGATTTCCTGTATGTTTTGGACCAGTAGCTTTTTCCGCTTTACATTATCTTTGACAGTTGAGTCGATGATTTCTATGGAATCTTCTGCTCCAGAGATTCTCTCTTCTGTCTCTTTTATTCTGTTGGTGAAACTTGTATCTACAGCTCCTTGTCTCTTCTTTTGGTTTTCTATATCCAGGGTTGTTTCCATGTGTTCTTTCTTGATTGCTTCTATTTCCATTTTTAATTCCTTCAACTGTTTGATTGTGCTTTCCTGGAATTCTTTCAGGGATTTTTGCAATTCCTCTCTGTAGGCTTCTACTTGTTTATTAATGTTTTCCTGTGTTTCTCTAAGGGAGTTCTTCACGTCTTTCTTGAAGTCCTCCAGCATCATGATCAAATATGATTTTGAAACTAGATCTTGCTTTTCTGGTGTGTTTGGATATTCAGTGTTTGCTTTGGTGGGAGAATTGGGCCCTGATGATGCCATGTAGTCTTGGTTTCTGTTGCTTGGATTCCTGCATTTGCCTCTGGCCATCAGATTATCTCTAGTGTTACTAGAGGACAGTGGCTAGACTGTCCTATAAGCCTGTGTGTCAGGGGTGCTGTAAACCTGTTTTCCTGTTTTCTTTCAGCCAGTTATGGGAACAGGGTGTTCTGCTTTCGGGCGTGTAGTTTTTCCTATCTACAGGTCTTCAGCTGTAACACAGTTCCTGTGGGCCTGTGTCCTGAGTTCACCAGGCAGGTCGCTTGCAGCAGGAAGGTTTGTCTTACCTGTGGTCCCGAGGCTCAAGTTTGCTCGTGGGGTGTTGCTTACGAGCTCTCCGAGGCAGCAGCAGCCAGCAAGATCTGCGCTGCCCTTTCTGGGAGCTTCCGTGCACCAGGGTTCCAGATGGCGTTTGGTGTTTTCCTCTGGAGTCAGAGATGTGGGCAGAGTGCAGTCTCTTCTGGTTTCCCAGGTGTGTCTGCCTCTCTGAAGGTTTAGCTCTCCCTCCTATGGGATTTGGGTGCAGAGAACTGTTTATCTGGTCAGTCCCTTCAGGTTCAGGCGGTGTCTCAGATGCAGCAGACCTGCTGCTCCTGGGCCCTTCTCTATGGGAACCTCTTCTCATTTCTTAAAGCTAGCACTCAAGTCATCTATAAGTATTTAGCTGTACACTTAAAATTCACATATGTAAATATATTAATAGAATATAAATATGTCAAATATTCAAATGATGTGAAGTAGTGCTCCTGGGAAGCAAACCATGGGCATAATTTTAATACAGCTCTTAAGAATTGAAAGCAAGACACAATAAATCAAAACAGGACCTCAATTAAAGAGTGCTTACTTTTTTCTCTTTCTCTCTTTCTTTCTTTCTTTCTTTCTTTCTTTCTTTTTTCCTTTCTTCCTTTTTTTGGATTTATTTATTTATTTATTTCATGTATGTGAGCACACTGTCCCTGTCTTTAGACATGCCAGAAGAGGGTATCAGATCCCCATTAACGGATGGTTGTGAACCACCATATGGTTGCTGAGAATTGAAGTCAGGACTTCTAGAAGAGTAGTCAGTGCTCTTAAACACCGAGCTATCTCTAGATACCAGGTACCAAAGTTAACTCTGGATCAGATAAACCATTTAAACAGTCCCATAACTCCTAAAGAAACAGAAGCAGTTATTAAAAGTCTCCCAACCAAAAAAAGCTGAGGAACAGGTGAGTTTAGTGAAGAATTCTATCAGACCTTCATAGAAGACTTCATACCAATACTGTCAAAACTATTCCACAAAATAGAAACAGAAGGAACATTACCCAATTCCTTCTATGAAGCCACAATTACACTTATACCAAAACCACACAAAGACCCAACAAAGAAAGAGAACTTCAGACCAATTTCCCTTACAAATATCAATGCAAAAATGTTCAATAAAATTCTCACAAACCAAATCCAAGAACACATCAAAACAATCATCCATCCTGATCAAGTAGGCTTCATTCCAGAGATGCAGACATGGTTCAATATATGGAAATCCATCAATCTAATCCACTGTAGAAACAAACTCAAAGAAAAAAAAACATATGATCATTTGATTAGATGCTGAGAAAGCATTTGACAAAATCCAACACCCCTTAATGTTAAAAGTCTTGTAAAGACTAGGAATGCAAGGCCCATATCTAAACATAGTAAAAGCAATATACAGTAAACTATATGGAAAGAAACTTGAAGTAATCCCACTAAAATCAGGGACTACACAAGGCTGCCCACTCTCTCCACTATTCAATATAGTACTTGAAGTCCTAGCTAGAGCAATAAACCAACAAAAGGAGGTCAAAGGGATACAAATTGGAAAGGAAGAAGTCAAAATATTGCTATTTGCAGATGATATGATAGTATACTTAAATGACTCCAAAAGTTCTACCAGAGAACTACTAAGCCTGATAAACAACTTCAGCAAAGTTGCTGGATATAAAATTAAACAAATCAGTAGCCTTCTTCTACTCAGAGGATAAACAGGCTGAAAAAGAAATTAGGGAAATGACACCCTTCACAATAGTTCCAAATAATATAACATACCTTGGTGTGACTTTAACCAAGCAAGTGAAAGATCTGTATGACAAGAACTTCAAGTCTCTGAAGAAAGAAATTGAAGATCTCAGAAGATGGAAAGATCACCCATGCTCATGGATTGACAGAATTAATATTGTAAAAATTGCCATCTTGCCAAAAGCAGTCTATAGATTCAATGCAATCCCCATCAAAATTCCAACTCAATTTTTCACATAGTTAGAGCAATTTGCAATTTCATTTGGAATAACAAAAATCCCAGGATAGTGAAAACTATCCTCGACAATGAAATAACTTTTGGGGGAATCACCATCCCTGACCTCAAGCTTTATTACAGAGCAACAGTGATAAAAATGTATGGTATTGGTACAGAGACAGGCAGATAGACCAGTGGAATAGAACTGAAGACCCAGAAATGAACCCACACACCTATGGGCACTTGATTTTTTGACAAAGGAGCCAAAACCATCCAATGGAAAAAAGATAGTATTTTCAGCAAATGATGCTAGTTCAACTGGAGGTCAACATGTAGAAGAATGCAAATTGATTCATTCTTATTACCCTGTACAAAGGTCAAGTACAAGTGGATCAAGGATCTCCACATAAAACCAGATGTACTCAAAGTAAGAGAAGAAAAAGTGGGAGAAAGAATCAAACACATGGGCTCTGGGTAAAATTTCCTGAAGAAAACACCAATGGCTCAGGCTGTAAGATCATGAATTGACAACTGGGACCTCATAAAATTGCAAAGCTTGTGTAAGGCAAAGGACACTGTCATTAGAACAAAATGCAACCAACAGCTTTGGAAAAGATCTTTACCAATCTTAAATCTGATAGAGGGATAATATTCAATATATACAAAGAACTCAAGAAGTTAGACTCAAGAAAGCCAAATAACCCTACTGAAAAATGGTGTACAAAGCTTAACAAAGAGTACTCAGCTGAGGAATGTCAAATGGCTGAGAAGTATTCAAAGAAATGTTCCTTAGACATCAGGGAAATGCAAATCAAAACAACCCTGAGATTCTACCTCATACCAATCAGAAAGACTAAGATCAAAAACTCAGGTGACAGCAGATGCTGGTGAGGATGTGGAGAAAGAGGAACACTCCTCCATTGTTGGTGGGATTTCAAGCTGGTAAAACCACTCTAGAAATCAGTCTGGAGGTTCCTCAGAAAATTGGATATAGTATAGCTGAGGACCCAGCTATTTCACTCCTAGACATATGCCCAAAAGATGCTCTAACATATAATGAAGACACACGCTCCACTATGTTCATAGCAGCCTTATTTATAATAGCCACATGCTGGAAAGAACCCAGATGTCCTTCCAGACAGGAATGGATACAGAAAATATGGTACATTTACACAATGGAGTACAGTACAACTCAGCTATTAAAAACAATGACTTCATGAAATTCTTAGGCAAATGGCTGGAGCTATAAAATATCATCCTGAGTGAAATAATCCGATCACAAAAAAACACACATGGAATGTACTTTCTGATAAGTGGATATTAGCCCAAATGCTCAGATTACCCAAGATACAATTCACAGACCACATGAAGCTCAAGAAGAAGGACGACCAAAATGCGATGCTTCAGTCCTTCTTAGAAGGGGGAACAAAAATATTCATAAGAGGGGATATGGAGACAGAGTTTGGAGCAGAGACTGAAAGAATGGCCATCCAGAGACTGCCCCACCTGGGGATCCAGCCCATACACATACAGTCACCAAACCCAGACACTATTGCTGATGCCAAGAAGTGCATGCTGACAGGAGCCTGATATAGCTGTGTCCTGAGAGGCTCTTTCTGAGCATGACAAATACAGAGGTTAATGCTAGCCAACCATTGAACTGAGAACGGGGTCTCCATTGGAGGAGATAGAGAAAGGATTGAGGAGCTGAAGGGGCTTACAACCCCATAAGAACAATACCAACCAACCAGAGCTCCCAGGGATTAAACCACTACCCAAATTGTACACAGGGACAGACCCATTGCTTCAGCTGCATATGTGGCAGAGGATGGCTTTGTTGGGCACCAAAGCGAAGAGAAGCCCTTCGTCCTGCCAAGGCTGGACTCCCACCACACCCCCACCCCCATATAGGGGAATGTAATGGCAGGGAGTTGGGAAGAGGTGGGTGGTTGGGTGGGGAAGAGGGGATAATATTTGAAATGTAAATTTAAAAATATCCAATAAAAAAAGAGCGCTTACAAAGTGTAAAAGATGTTACACAGTTTCCCCAAATTCTCTGATTCTGAGAGAATCCATTAATCACTTTTAAGATGCTGAATCTGCACTCAATTCAACCACAGAGTAACAAAGGTTTATTTTTCATTGCAGATTTCTAGTAGCCCATGCTAATACTTAGCTATTCTGGGGCACAGCCTAAACTGGTGGACATGAATGCACAGAGGTACAGAGAAAGACTTAATGATAAACACACACAGGTACACACACATGCGTATACACACCCACATATCCATTCTCCTCGTGAGTGAAATATTTAAATGAAAAGCAAGAAGAGTTTTTAATGTATACAATAAAAATCTCCAGATCAGCATATTTTATGATGCTATCAGAGGGTAATTAGAACAACTTGGTTTTATTTCTTTTTGTAATGCCCCTCCCCCCACTGATGTGCAGCTCTCCTTTCAGCCACAGGATCAATTTTTGGAAGTGAGAAGAAACCAGTCCCCAGATTCTCCTACCAGAAATCTTTAAGGCAGTTAAAGGCAATTGTGTACTAAAAATACCTTATACTCAAGGTAGACTTTAGTTTTAAGCAGCAGGATTCTTGGGAAAAGATAGTAAAAAGTGCTTCCGATTTGCAAGCTGGAGCACCTGTCAGACACGGTCATGTGCACCACCACCCTGGAAGGGAAGATTTGCCTGAACGTGGAATTTAGTTTATAACTCACAATACATGCAAATTAAGAAACATTAACTTGAGAATTGGCTAAATAAATAATATAATATTAAAAAAACATCTGAGTTGTGAAGGACACAAAAGGAGATCCCAAGGCAAGATATCAGAACAAAATATTGGAAGCACAATTCTCAAATAAGTTTTTTATTTAATACTCACACCGCACATGAAACTAGACACTTAAGTTGTATACACTGTCCTTGATCTGAATAGTTTCTTCTCTCCCTGTCTCTGTCTCCCTCCCTCCTTCTTTAAAAGGGAGAGTGGAAGAACAAGTTCTACTACATAGAACCATAAACAAAAACTTTTAACACACTTGGGAAACTTGTTTTGTGTGTGTAGAAACCATACAGATTATGTGGCTCAATATTACAAAAATTAGAAATGTTTTCAAAAGGCAGTCTCTTTCTCTCCAAATCTTTGGGTCATTCAAGCTGTTGAAGAATCATCTCATTCCTGCAAATGAACCCCAGACATTCATATTCTTGTCAGGTTAAAGTAGAGTACTATTTGCCCAAATTCCAATTGAATATATATATATATATATACATATATATATATACATATATATATATATATATATATATATATATCTCACACTTCTGTCGCTTGAAGCCAAATATAACAAAAAGGCATAGTGACTTACCTGAGAAGCTGCTGTATATCTGGGAGTTTCTTGTAATTAGAATTATTGAAGTCCTCTTTCCTGTCCTATATAAGTCCATCCTGCTGCTGTGTTCCAAATACTTCCTATTTATAATGTTAAACCTTAACAGGGCACACATCAATGTATAATACACTTGTAAACCATCTTCTCATGTGGTATTATAGTCTAATAAACATGAAGTCTTTGAGTAGTAGTGTGTTCTGTGTGTTCCTATATCAAGGATTTCAAAGATCGGACTGAGTGGAGGTGAGATAGGGACTCAGCACACAAGTAATGAACAGCACGGTGGACTGTGGCATTTCATGACAAGAAAAACTAACATGTATCAAGTCAAAAGGAAGGGAGTGGCCAGAGACACAATTCCATGTGTCACATTTCTTCACATACATCCTCAAGAGTCATCTCTGAAGGTTTTCACTTACAGCACGAAGAAGTCTTCAGTGTTTTCTATGGACAAGGAGGAGGGGAAGCTCAAGTTCATTTTTTTGTCTCCAACTTCGAAAGACATTGAAAGTTTTCAAGAAAAGTATTTGCTAAATATATTTTTCTTCTTTATATAGGTTACATAGAGATGATAGATGAATGGATGACAGAGATAGATCTATAAATAAACACGGATGAACAAAAAGAAAAACAATAGCGTGCTTTAGGAAGGAGAAGAAACCTCCACGTCATAAACAGTATTAGATTTTCAGAACTGTGTTTATTAATTTAAATCCCACAAATAAAATTTTGCCATGGAAAAATGGAGATACTTTGAATACTAAAGTCCTTTATTTAACAACACAGAAATTTCACAAAAACAACTTTACTGGGCAAATTGAAGTGGTTTTTAATTTCTTTTTACAGTTTTGTACATGCCCCATAAGTGATTTTTCTTTAATAAATACACTGTTTTTCCAAAACTGCTTTTTAAAATAACTGCACAAGCTTACATACACCTTTACACAAATATCTATTAGAAAATGTAACCGATAACTGCACAGTTCAGAATGGGAGGACGCTGGGAACGGAGTACACTTGGTGGCCCATGTCCTGAAATGTCTGCTTGTCAATTGTGGAACGGAATCCTTCTGAACACAGTAGCTGTGTTTTACTCGCTAGGAATACAGATCTCAGTGTGAAATGCCAAATTTAATAAAAAACAAAATCTGAAACATTTAGCTGCTACACGAGAACCAGCTGTTGGATCTCGCCGTGAATCTCGCCATGATCAAAGACCCACTACAGCTCTCTGCTCAACATATTTGACCCTGAATTGTGCCCCATTTAACTGTGTCTCTCTTTTCACTCTTTGATTACTGATACTATCAGCTTAAGAGCTTTCTAGGCTCCAGCACTAATTGAACAACATCCATGCCAGGGGTTCTGACAAAGGATGGGACATTCCGTTCCTTTCATGATTACTTAATATTAATTCATAACAACCTTGTTGCCTATCACTCCCTGTGACTGCTTAGTCTGAAAGGGAAGGTTTGGGGGTAAGCAAACAGGAGACGTTTTATATATTCATACGTCAGGGGAAGATGTTTATTGTTTATGGAACTTGGATGGATTCAGTACTACTTTGTGAGCGTGTTGTGCCTCTGCTTGTATGAAGGCAAGAGGAGTCCAACAGAAAGTCACTTTAGTCTGAAAGGTCAATAAAGACGGAGGTCTGCATTACAGTATTTGGTCTTCTGGAGAGCTAAAGGGAGCATCTGTTGGACATCCTGTATGCCAGTGGTCCACGTATCCTCCTGTACTCCCCTCAAATGCTGCCAGGGAATGCATCTGCTGAAGACTGGATTCCTGTGTGCGGACTTCTCTAGCAGCTTTAGAAACACCAGTGTGTAATTTTTAAGTTGTATATATACAACCTACAGTCTGATTGCTAAATTCTAAATTTTATTGATATGGAAAACGAGACACTCAGTGAGCAAGCTGTTAAGAGTTACGTTTCATTTCTATTTTGGAATAGAGAAAAAATACACAAGCACACCTTCACTGACTTAAGGCTACAAGTTGTTGGTACGTAGATACTTGAGAATGAAAACTAGAGGGAATCTAGAAGGGTAATTTCTTCACCATCACCAGTGAGAACTCTATCTGTACCCTACATTTTGTAAATTGGGTTTAAAGGGAAATATAAGAAGAGTGTGGCATAATGAAAATAATGTCAATAATGAAAATGTAAGAAAATATTTTTTTAAAAAAAGAAAGGCCACACTGTTCATCATGGTGACAAACATTCCTTTCACTAAAAATAAATGAACTGCCATGTGAAACGACACATTTACAATACCCAGATTCATTGTCTTAAAACAAAAACCATGAAACAAACAAACAAAAAAATACATCAGGACATGCAACGCCACCTTGAGTTTTTGACTTTCCATATATTGCTATGATGTCCTTATGGTGTGCCTAATACAGCCTGAAGAAAAGTTTTATAATCATTTTTTTACAATAGCAAGGGAAGTCCCATTCAAGTGTGAAAATAAATTTTTGCATACTCATAGTTCACTAACAAATTGTCCAAAATAAGAATAAAGTAAAATAAAAATTGGAGAGAGAGAGAGAGAGAGAGAGAGAGAGAGAGAGAGGATATAAAGCAATAGAGAACTCATATACCTCTCATTGGTCCTACAGCAGAAACAGAAATTATAGCTACGAACACTCTAAGGGATACACATGGAGTAGAAAGCTATCTCGAAAGTAATATACAGCGCATTTTACTTTTTGATGAGCTCATTCCTCTCTTTAAGCCCGGGCAGGTGTGATACATAAAGCGTTTTCCTCACAGGCTGCTTGACCATACTGCAGACTCAGCACTGGTCTGCTAGCTAGGCTCATCCATCCCGCTGGTACCCTACACTGGCATCATACAAACCTACTATGCTCTCATCCAGGTGACCAATGATGGCGTACCTGACCTGCCTTTGGAAAAAAAATAATGTCATCCCTCCTCCACTTAAATCTAAAATGAGATTTAAAAAATATTCCCCAACCAGCCTTTGAAGCTCTTTAGACTCTAAAGTCCTCGCTGACTTATCACTCTGCTGTTGTTTTCCTTCTCACCCATCTTGCTAACCTGTCTGACAGGCATAAAAAACGGAGATGTAATTTAACATGGCAACTTTGTTATTCTACGTGTCTTTCCTAAACTATGTTTTATTCCTGAAACTGGTTCGTTTAGGCTAGTCTTAAAAATAAATCAATGAAAGTGTTTGTCTTATTGGGACAGGCATCATTTGAGAAGCATGACAGTCCTAGGAAAATCAAACCTTACCGAGTAACGCAGCCCGGGTTCTATAAAGCATCCTGGGGGGCAGATGGGCTGTGTTGGTTTTTTTTTTTTATGAAATTCCTTACAATGTGGCCTTGCTTCATGAAAAGAAAGCTTCCAGTGGTAAGAAAGGGAATGGAAGCAGTAGGTGTCCCACTGAGAGACTGAGGAAGGGAAGGTAAAGAAACAAAAAGGTCCCACTTTTAATGAATGTGTTTAATTATTTTGAACTTGAAAATAAGCCCAACCAAGCCTTAAAGTAGGCTTCAATGCATTTGAGTATTGTTTGAAACCTACCCATTCAACGCCACACATGGAATTAAAACATTTTGAATACTCTTCTGTTTTTGTTTTTATTTTTTTCTACCCCTCCCCGAAGCAAAAAAAAATAAGAATAAAAAAGCTTGAACAACCTGTGTACGGCTAGGAGGGGGAAAAAAAGTGGAGTCAGGCATGAATTTCTCTTTCTATGATCGGATATCGTTAGCCTAGAACACGCTTTTCCAATTTAAAAAAAAAAAAAAGATACAACTGATTCTGCATTTTCCAACTATTCAGCGTACTCCCTTACAGTGCAACCCAAACAAGTCAACTACACTAAATATTGGGAGGTAGACCCTCTGTACAGCTCGTCTGTAAGCAATGCAAATGCATAACCACTACTCTAATATAGTGCTCAAAAGATTAATGGAAACCTTCCTAGTAGCTTTCCCTCTCATATCAACACAACTGAAGGTAATTGCTGGATGCAGGGCTAATCTTTTCGTCTCGTAAAAACCAGCCAACAAGTCTCTACAGAAGGATGCATGAAAACCACCGGTGTTGTTTCTGCTCCTAAAAACAACTGGCAAAAAATATATATATATATTTAAAGCTAAAATTTATTGCTCCGGATTTTTTAACTTGCAGAACCATAGTTTTGTGTACAAACCGTTAATCTCCATAGTTGCTCAGACCTGATTGTCTCCTTGTGTCTAAACACACAAAATACAAGCCGCTGTCTGTACAGTTTACGGTACTGGAACACATATATATGAAAATGACGTATAGATATGTACTTTGCAAAGATACATCATTTTACAGTCGGGGGTTACCCAAACTTATTTTTTTTTACAGCCACTTTCAAAATAGACAACAGCTTCACTAGTATAGCTAGATACATCAAAGGAAGAATCAGTGTATTGAACGTAAATAAACCGGCCAATCCCCAAGCTTCCCTCTTATTTTTATGTGTCTTGTTGTTGTTGTTGTTGTTGTTGTTGTTGATTTCTTTTCCTCTTGGTTTTTTTTTTTTTTGAAGAAATCCCTATACATAAAATGAAAATAATTTCTGGATAATTTCTTCAATGGTGGACTAAGTGGTTTCTTAAAACAAGACATTAGTTTGCCCTTCATTTCCAAATGCCTTGAAAATAAGGTACACTACAGCTTTAAAAGAACCATCGGAATGCTTCAGCGCTGGGAACAGGTGTTCTCTATAAAAAGAAAACAAAGAAAAAAGAGCAAGAAAACAGGTTAAGCTTTCTTTCTTTGTCAATGTAAAATTAGATTTTCCTCCTTTGGCAATAGTTTTAGCCAACCATACAGAACACGAGGACATATATGGCAACATGTAATAAATGAGGAAATGCTCAATCTTAAAACTATGACAACCATGCTATTCAGTTTAATACCAGTTGACTGATCCTAATGACTGGAGCACATTACATACTTAAAATACATGAAATACATCCTGGGGTATGTGTAGCAATTAAAGAACGTTCAAGGTATGAACCAATGGGACGCACGACTGGTACCTGTATGTAAATTCTGTGGCTGCCTCACAGGAAACCCGTGTCACTTTAAGTTGGTCATCTTTGTGTTTAAACCCAGGTGGCAGAGTCACACCATGACATAGGAAATAGATCTTTCCTGATCTTCATTTCTCTATCTCTTAAATTGTAAAAGATCATAACCAGCTATACCTGCTGTCTTCAGTGTGATATAAGTCTTTCATGAAGCCAAAGTAACTGTGACTAGATTATTCTGTTCGTTACACTAACAAGCATGTCACCTGACAGTAACCTGAAGTTTTATATACAAAGTTGCAATATATATATATGTATATATATATGTATATATATATGCACATATATACATATGCAGCCTATGTAAGGTCAATGTCAGAGCTGAGTAAAGCATTTCTTTGTGGTGGCAAACTGATAGGCTAAATTAATGTTGCCAGCCAGCAAGCCACTTGTGTGTGCGTGTTTACATACTCTTAAGGTATAGATTAAAATATAGTAAGGTTTATTAATATGTTCTGTGTTAATATATATCCCTTAAGAGAATGTCCATAGCACTTGAATTTCCTATTAGAATTCACATGAAAACTATGCTACAAATTATATTACAAAATGCTCTAATGATTGAAGTTGGCTTTGATTTACTTTCTCATACATAAGTAATTTGGTTGGTTGCCATTCTCTTTTCATAATAAAGTTAATCAAAAATAAAACCCTATATTAACCTATGGCATTAGCTTAAGTCAGACATTCTACTTCTCTCTTTTGAGAATGCCCTTCCCATGCTTTGTGTGTGTGTGTGTGTGTGTGTGTGTGTGTGTGTGTGTGTTACTTTATTCAAGTGCCTTTGTCTTAGACCTGGACCTTAAGCCTATATCACCTTTATTGTTAAAAAAAAAGAAATTTAATAACTGTTTTGGAAGTTAGATTTCATTTGCACTATTGGCACTAACAATTATTTTTAAAGACTGCTCTCTAAAACAACCACAAATTTTAAATATTAAGACAAATGAATTGACTTAAGTTATATAATTCAGATTTGCATGCATGCATAAAAAAATGAAATCTTGCCTTCACAAAGCACAAAAAGGTCTACCACTCTCAATAAAATAAGCACCTATTTTGCTCTGTTTTGACTCCCCTTATTGATGAGGTAATCAGTTTTATTCTTTCCAGATCACTGTGCACAGTGGACTGTGCATTATTTGGTTTTGTTTGTAAAAAAGTCCTTAACAACTTTCTAAATTTAACTTCTGAATACTGAATGTACTAATTATAATTCTTGTTACATTTGCTTAGTCATTACTGAAGGAACTATATAAAGCAAACAAGAAACACACCCATTCTAATATTCATACTTACAAACAGGCACTCGAGTGACACACAGACACATGAGCATACACACATATGCACATACATGTATGTGCACACACACGTGCATGCACACACATGCATGCCATGAGCACACACACACACACACACACACACACACACACACGCAAAAACAAGAAGAGAAAACTGAAATGTTCTACCAGATGCTACCTTGCTTTCTCATGCCAACTAAGAATCAATTCTATGTAAGTAAGTTTATTTATATAAATGTAGTCATTTTTAACAAGATACATTAGATCCAAGTATATCCATGCAATTATATATCTACACTCAGATTCACATATGAAAAATAAACATGTGCATATATATTCATACATATGCACATTTATGCGTATATGTATGACAAAGATGCCAACTGGAAACGAGTTTATAAATATATACTTATGCAGTCATGTATCTTGATAAACAGATATGTTTATGAAGGTAAACAGAAAAAATGCAGAGTACGTTATTTAAATGAGATAAACTCCGTATGCCTTAGATACGCTTTTGAATCTATTTTCTGACTTCGTTCTTCCTGATCCCCGTTCTGCAAGTCCATGTTATTTTCAGTATTTAGTGAGAGTGAGGTTTTAAATGCTACCTAGAATCAAGGGTCAGTGCTATAAGGAGAAGATGGTTCTTTCTCAATGTTTGCTCACACAGGAGACCATGAAGGCAGCAAGGCAGAGGTTTCTATAGTGACATAAAATAGCACCCCGGTGAAGCTCTTCCGTGACATAACTCAACACTGTGCTGAGGTCAGAACGTCTCCCCAGAGAGGGAAATAAAGAAGGTAAGCAGAGAAGCTTTTAAAATGGCTTTTCGGGGCTGGGGATTTAGCTCAGTGGTAGAGCGCTTACCTAGGAAGCGCAAGGCCCTGGGTTCGATCCCCAGCTCCGAAAAAAAGAACCAAAAAAAAATAATAAAATGGCTTTTCTTCGCGTAAAGATCTTTGAAGTCATAAAACTTCATTAAAAAGAAATAAATAAAAAGGTTAGTGAGGAAATCGCCTAAACCACATAAGAACAAAGAAAGCCACCAGCGCAATAATTAGTGCAAATTATCAAGTAGTCACCAGAAACTTACAATCTCCCTCTCAATTTCATTTAAGGATTAAAGAGAGCAAAAATTCTTTAGAGTCCTAGAGTCCTAGGGGCTACACAAAACTACTGCCCTACCCAATTTTCATTAGGCTTGCCAGAAATTTACTTGAGGGTGAGGCTGAGCTATTTACAACCAAGCAGCTAGAAGCAACTGTTTCCACAGAAGTACTGTGTTAAATCACAGGTTTCTGATTAGTCTGCACAAATTCGGGCACACATCTTCTGACTTTGTCAATGATGGAGGTCGTCTCCGTAAGAGGACCACGTAAACTGGAGGCTCAGTACATCCACACCGGAGATTAGATGCCCTCGGCAGATACCTCTAAGTTAGATAAATTCAAAATCCCAGCTGGGGAATCGCACTCGATAAGATTACTGTGACTTCCTGGATCTCAGTGATGCTTACAGGGGATAGTTATCCTGAGTGACAGGAAGACCAGATTCCCTTGGAAGAAAATGGTATGGGAGTTAAGGAAGAATATTGAGGTGATCCTGTTGTTTGAGGCAGTCTGGCTCCCATGGAGCCAGTGGAGAAATCTGCAGGTCCCAACCATACCCCACTGTCCCTCTTCCTGACAATGCTATCAAGCATGCTGGGAAAAAAATCTTCGGACAGAAGCTAGATAGAAAATGACCTTCAGCGTTGAAAGAAGGGTATGTGTTTATCCTCTACGTAATGCTTCAAAGCAAGGATGTTCTTCAAGGACAGAGTGGCATTTTACATTTTCCCAACAACTTAGGGTAAATACTGTCTCTGGAGAAATGGATTACGGTATCAATTTTTGCTAACTTAATAAGGGACGGCAAACAAGACAGCCTCAAGCAAGGCAGAAGCCCCAAGCTCTGCTCTGAGAATCCAGAAAGGTTTCTCACTTCTGGCACCTGCCAAGTGAGCGTTGCTCTGTTGGTGTCTTGGGGTCAAACACTCATCCGCACACTGTTGTTAGAAGCACGGGCAGTTTAAGGAGAATTCACCTCCTGAGAGAGGGAAGTGGAGAACCTAAAACTGAACAAACGAGGGTGTGGAGTGCGGCCATTCAGATCAATAGATACAGCAGACAGATGTGAACACGGCAGTACTTACCACAGTGAAACATTTTAACTACAGAACACCTGAGGGTCCAAAGACCAAAGTAGAGATAAACTTAGGCACTGAAATCCCAAGGGTGACTCGAATGCATGAAATTCTAAATTGAGATAATGAAGGAGGTGTTGGAGTTTTCCACCGAGGATGATACTTTGCTGGTATTTGTTTGTATTACTTTCTAGAGCGAAGACTTCCATAAAACACCCGGGGCCTTCAGATTTCTACTGTGAAACAGGTGGGTCTAACACAATGATTTCGAAGAGTTAGAATTGGAGAATAACGCTATTCTTACATTGATTAAAAATAATGTTCCGTGTCCTTATTGGCAATTAAGGGAACGCGAGTCACGAAATCAGTTTCCGATTTTCATATAGCGATGGAGGAAAAAAAATGTTTTCCAGCCGAAGTCCATGCAGTTTCAGGCTGGGCAGAGCCAATGACACCTCCTTGGAGACTTTCTGGGATGTCCCTTTGCTGTGAAAGCCACTAAATAGGACTCCAGGATGCCTTAAGCCTTGAGTTTTGAAATCCTTGCTATATTAAAACCTACATATGTGTTGCTACAATTTAAAGACTTTAGTGGATCTCTGAGACCCTGCAATGAAAATTGCATAAATAAAAAAGACCAAAGGCAGCAGATCCTCTCCGTGGCCCTTTAGCATTTGACTGTAGCTTTTTATAGTTTTGAGAATACCTCTCGACTGTAGGATTTTATTTTTTGAGTAAACAAAGTCAAAAGGATTCCTGATGAGGAAAAATTCCTTCTTTTCTGATGTGATTTATAAAATAATCTTAAGATACCATTAAATGTGTTGTTACTTCCTAGTGAATTTCAAAATCTTCTTATAGATGTGAAACATTATACATTGCATGCATGAGAGCCTGGATTCTGCATTCACAACACCATGCAATATACCTTAACATACGTTTATCCATAACAATCTTTAAATAGTTAATTATGGTTTAGAGTGATATCCAGCGAAGGGAAGCAGATTTTGCCTAGGGTTTTTTCTTTACACTTTGACTTTAAATGTTACATTGTAAAAAGTATAGTATACTACTACAGCCACTAGAGAGTGTAGGTAGAGTATAATCAGGGTAGGAGAAAACCATGAATGTATGGCCAATGTTAATGTGATGCCTTGGAATGGACTGGTCATAAATGAAAGTAACCTTATAGTAAAAAATAACTGCTATGAAATATATGAATAGGACTAGGATTTTACTTTCTAACATTTTCTTGTCTTATTGTTTGGTTTTTTAGGGTCTTGCTATGTCTCAGTCTGGCCTCAAACTCAAGACCCTCCTTCCTCAGTCTGCAGAGTGCTGGGATTATGAACATGTATCACTTGCCCCAGCTCTCTAGTTTTAAAATACACCTCTCTTTTTTTTCTTCAGGCTTGTCTATCGGATGCATTTCTCCCATAATCGATTCCTTTAGCACATAACTATTTGACATAAGGAAGCTCTTTATTTTGGACAATGTTTAGATGTAAGTAAAAACAAGTACAGTAATACCACTGACTGGTAATATTTAATATCTAAAGGAGAACACGTACTAAATATGAGATCAGTGATTGGAAGGTGCCTTCCCCCTCCCTGGCTTCCAAACTGACATCTGACATTATAAACTGACACTTGGATCCCTCTGACCAATGGTGAAGGGCTAGCCAGAGCATTTTTCAGGCTCTCTTCCTAGCTCCTGTTACTCCCTCTACCTTGGGAACGCCTCTCTTCTCTCGCCTTCCTGCCTGCTCCTCTGGCACCACCGGCACTACCATCGCCGAGATGGTAATATCTAGAAGGCAAACCTAGCTAACGTAAACAGGACACACTTAGAGACCACACTACAAGGGAATTAAGTGCATGTGCGGGTAGAGCCAATTAGGGAAAGGAGGCTGAGACCCATATTTGGGGAGAGATTGAGTCAGAGGTAAGAAAACTGACACATGGACGCCATGAGCCTAAAGGACATGGACTTTCTGTCCCCAGCATCAAATGCAAACAATTTCTTTAGACTTGACTCTTGAAAAATGCTACATATAGTTACATTTGGCTAAAAAAAATACTTGAAACCACAACAGATCAACAGATAAGAAAGCTTACTGTGACACATATTACTATTTTAGGGATTTAAATGTTCTTGGACAAAAAAAAAAGTCACTCTGATACAGTTGCAACAAGCTATAGAGAAATAAGTAATTTTTTTCAGTGACCTTCAGTTTTCGAGAATATTTTTACAAAAATGATTCCATATGATTATTTTAATCTTATGTGTAAGCAAGGGTATAAGATTAACATTAGAATTAAAAAATGCAAAATATACTGGCCATGGTGTTGTGCACCTGTGATCTCAGCACTTTGAAAGTGCAAGGGACCCAGGTGATCTCAAGCTACAGTTAGACAACCTGGGCTACATAAAACTGTGTCTCACAAAAATAAATATGTAAAAATCAGGTTAATGAAATCTAAGTTACACTGTCAATAATTTAAACATACAGAATGTTATTTATAAATCTGCAAGCCTGTATTAGAATATAGGTATGCAAATATATCTGGCTTTAGGATCTCTTTATATTTCTACTCTCCGTCTCTAAAAATTTGATGATTCAATCTCTCCCTGATGCTACTATGCTAATTCCATCCAGTCTCTCCCTGATGCTGGTCTACTAATTCCTGTCTGCAATATTGCCTCTAGGAGAAAATAGCTATCAAAAAGTGATGAAGTTTTTTAATAATTTTGAATCTTGGGATAAACTTTTGTTACAACCACGAATTTCTATCAAGTCCACAACTCTTTTACTGAAAACAAGAAGAGATATTTTGCACAACCACGAGAAAATTATAGATTACTTACAGTACTTATCAAAGCTAGATTTGAATCGCCTTTAATTTTATTAAAATTAAAACCCAATAGTTACAATTATGATCCAGTCTTACTTATGGTGGTTCTCATTCCTACAGACATGGAGGCTGGAGAAAAAAAATTTTTTTGATGTTACATAAAGGTGTAAGTTGGCTAATGTTTTGATCGAAGTCACTAACTTGCAAGTTAGTTGTTCAACATCTCGTCTGGTAACACTCAGCCACTGACAGAGACCCAGCCCAGAACCCCCTGAGGGTTTTATGCTCCTAAATTAATCAGAGAAATTCAGAGACGTACGAGGCCTTGCAGATGTACCTCCCAATATTCTCTCTCTTCTCTTTGCCCTCTCTCTCTCTCTCTCTCTCTCTCTCTCTCTCTCTCTCTCTCTCTCTCTCTCTCTCTCTGCTTTCAACTAAGATTCACCAGTACAAGGAATTATTAGTCTTTGACCTCTTTGTCTTCCTCAGTAATTTTGAAATAAAAAATATAAAAACAACAACTGATTTAATGAGACTTGGTTTTTCACATGTGCCCTCAATCACTGAGAGTTTATTTGAGTTCATCCACACTAAGACGACAAACACATGAAGGATTCTGCTACCTTGACATCAGAGGATCGCCACATCCCAACAATACTCCAGTCTATAGGTTCAAATTCATCCTCAGAAAGTGTTTGTGGGTTTTTCTACATATTTGTGCAAACATAGTCTCATAAAAGAAATGAACAAGCCTACTGTTTTAGCCATGGTATGTGATTATAACACATAGTAAGCAATAATCTTCTCACCGTTGTTCTGGAATCTTTTCTAAATGCTCAATTCTGTGTTTTTCCATAACTTCCTTAAAGTGATGCTCACAGCTTTGAATACTTGGTTGCTTAGAAGTAAATGCTTTTAGTTACCTAAGCACTATCGTTAGTTAATGTTAAGGATCCATCGTCTCCCCTTACTCTTCCTATGTCTCTAATAGCTGCATTTCATCCTTAAATTGAAATTGAAACAGGAAAAGAAAGGAAAGAAGAGAGTTGGGGAAGGCTAGAAAGAATTCAGCAAAGGCAAGGAAAAGCTAAGCTCAGCTAATCTCCCTGGAACTAATTTCTCCATTGTGGTGAATGAAGAAAAACTCTGAATGGTTCTAGTGGGCCTGATCCCAGATCCATCTGGGATGGATCTCAGATCTCAAAGACTGAAAAACATTAACAATTGCTATTCATTCCTGATTTGAGCAGACTCAAAGTGACCTAGAGCTCAATGCTTTCCCAGTCTGCAGCATCCTGTAGCCTGCATGTGCTCCTTCCCGCTCTGTACATTCTGTGTTTCTTCTAATATTTACCTCCCCTCACTTAGAGCCTATAACATAGTCCTCAAAATACAGCAAAAATAATCTATGACATGAAGCACCACACACCGTGGTACTGGAGTCACCACATCACTGTGTCCCTTGTCCAGGATGGAGGACAAAAGTAAAATGAACCATGTCCACAAGTGTGCAATTGCTTCTTGAGTTGTCTAAACATTCAACTCTTCCATTTATAATTATTTCATTTCATAGATGGCAATGGAACGTAAGAGGTAACTAAGAACATCCTTGGATAAAAGACTAAGACCTTGAGTTAGGGGATCATAAAGGTACCTACAGAGGGCAGTTGGAAATAAAGGAAAGTGCTTCCTTAAACCTGGACACACTGTAACTGTATGTATCCACACCCACGTGTCTACTGAAGTTACATTCAAGCATTAGAAAGCAGCAGCTTCTGCCTAAAGGGGCGTTCCTCCTCATCCAGTTTACCACGTGTTTTGCCACACTCTTACCAGCTCTATAAATGCACAACACAGGCCCAAGTCTATCTTAGAATCCAAGCATGGCTGCTTACAGAACACATAAAGTTTACTCCCTATCTTACTAAAAAATGATCAAATATAATTTCCTTCATCGCTAAAGACATGCTCAATGGTGTTACAGCTATGGCTAACATTTTCCAAATTGTATCTGAAAGTAGTCAACAGCTTCACATTTGACACGCCTGCCTAATGCGGTTGAAGCCATCACTAAGGGGCACCACTTGCCCGTGGTATATCTATGTGTTTCCTGCTCTGTTCTACTTTACTCCACTTTCTCTCATCCTCTGGAGAAGCTGACGCACGGACTTCATGGACCTCTGATATACTACCCTTGTACTAGTCTAACAAACTATCATCCGTAACCTGAGAAACTTAGCATCGGTCTCAACTGAACCCCACATCACTCAAACCCAGAGAGACTCCACACGATGCAGCCTTGCAGCAAACAGAAAACATATTCTTGTGAGGATGGATCAAGGCAGCACTCTCTGTTCTGCTTTCTGTGAACTAAAAGAAAATTGCAGATTTAAGATTTAGTAAGTTTCGCAGCTGACCTCTCACTGATTTATATTTTATATTTGATCCTTTTCCTTATTTTAACTCCATCAAAATCATCACTTAGCCTACAGAAACATTTCCACAGCATAGTCATTTCCCAGCACAATAATTTTTGACCACTGATGTACCATCGCTAACTACGACCCTTTCCACATGATTACATTTCAGTGGTTTTCTTCCTTTAAGGAAAGGTATTTCACCACCTTCTACTTTAGGAAGTTTTAGAGAAAATAGGTCTTTTTCGGAATTTGCCAGATTTGCTGAAATCCACAGAGCTGCCCGTCATCACTCTTCCCTCTCTACAGGCATCTGCCATGGTCTCTCCTCATCCGACTTGATCTCTATCCCTCAGATGCTCCTATCAATCATTCGGTTATGGTCTGCTATGCTGAGCAGAGAATAGCACTTTCAGCAGTTTTCGCCCTGTTCAACACTTTCTGCAACTTTTTAGACTGCCCTCTAAGATATAAATTAAATGTAGGTCAGACTCAAAGGGGAGCTTGTTCTCTACTAATCCTGGAAGTGTTTTCACTGTACTCTGGAGTTATGCTACCAAGTGTTTTGAGGGCACGCATCAAAATCACATCAGCTGGGACACAGACCTCACTGAGAATTCACTCAGCACTAAGCTGGAAGCCACAGCTCTCACTCTCAAGCCAAAGGCGTTAAGTCAGATCTCCAACACTTGTTCCTTCCTTTTCTCCTGTTCTCTTCTCTGCCAACTTTCAAACTTCTGGAAGGATGAAGGGATGAACGTTCCCTCTTGACAAACGTTCTTCTATGTTGTGTTTAGCATCCTAGTTGTATGTTTTTTTAATTAAAAAAATAAAATACTTCTGTGGTTAGAATTCCACTTCTCTAAGGGCCTCTCGCTTTTTCCTCAAAACCGTCCTTACCTGTCTCACACCTAAACTAAACCAATGCCTGTATCTTCTACCTGGATAAGGTTTACTAATATATACATTTCAGTTTCCCAACACTAAATGTTTTCTCTAACTTTATAGAAAGCATTTAACTCTTTCCTCACATTGAGCCTCTGGAACTAAGTCACGTAGAGAAGCACTCTCTCAATAAAGTTGTCTAATGTCTCAGGCATTGCTTGAGACAAGAGCTGCTTTTTCATAGATTCTCTATGTGACAACACGGCCCTGATGTTGATTTTTAAACTAAAACATAAAGAAGAAAGAAAGAAATAAAGAAAGGAAGGAAGGAAGGAAGAAAGGAAGGCCAGGAAGCTAGTATTGTATTTCCTGAATATACTTTATATCTGATTTTACATAAAATAAATACAAAATGAATATGACTTACATGAAAAGTAACTGTTTTGCCATTAGTAAGAAGCTGCATTAAAACATTTGTAATAGATACCAAGAAAAATGGGGAGGAGAGCCAGTGAGCTTGATCTCCCTATGTATGTGTTCTCAAACTCCTAAAGGAGACTAAGACATGGGCTGTAAGTTTCACAAAGGGAGAAAGATCCTTCTAATGCTTTAACTTAGAGCTAACAAGCCTGCTAGGATCCCTCCGACCCCCGCAGAGCTAAGTACTCAACATTATTAAATATCTGTCACACGTGAAGTATGATACGGCGTAACTCAATAGAAAACGGAAACACACTGCTGAAATGGAGCGAGGGTTTTCAGTTACCCAGCAGAATAATTCAGTTTCTGGGCAGGTGTCTCTGCAAAAGATAGAACAAGATGTGACTTGGATAAAATCACTCCCACGTGCCTCCACGGGTAGCATGGAACTCCCAAGGATACCAGAGCACTGCCAAAGAGTAAGTATAAGGTAGGCATAAACACTGAAGTGGCGCTGAGGGGACAAAACTATGCACACACATACCCACAGCACTTATAGCCTATACGAAATAGATTCCTGCAAACAAGTTTTTATAAAAACGACGTTTCCAGACTTCTTCCATCCAAACCATCTAACATCGCCCTCCTCCCAGTGTCTGAGAAAACACACTTGTAACCAACACCCTGTACAAAGTATTCTGAGTTCACTTCTGCTTTCATAAATTAACTTATGAATAAGAGAAGATTTAATATTTTAATGCATCCTAACTTCAACCTATTATTTTACCTAGATATTGCTGTGTGGCTTGACCAAGAATCTCTTAGTATTTTGTATAATGTAAGAAGTTGAAACACACCTGGCTTATGAAAAATGTACTGAGTAGGACACCATATTATTAAAGTTTTGCAACGCAAATTCGGAGAGAATTGTTTTCTGGTAAAGGTAAACTTTATATTCAGATCACCTGGTCAACTCTGATGGAGTGATGGACCTTAAGAGGACCTGCAACTTCTTAAAAACACCTTTGAGCCTAGTCCTAGGAAATACTAAGGTAAGTAAATGTTTAACTTCATATCCAAAATGAACATCACAACAAGGTTTCAGAGCTCACAGCAGTTGCTGTCTCCAGTTTCCAACATGGTAGAAAATGTTGTACTTGGAGAAAGTACAGTGGTCCTCCATCTTCTGTGCAGACCTCTTAAATCCAGTCTTACAGATCACTTTGCCAAATGGCTTTACATCAGTCTCTAAGTCTGACTCTGTGAAACTCTGGCATTCCATCCAAAAGAAAAGTAGATGGTATGCAGAAAAGTAATTCAGTAATCAAATCATTAAAACTTTTCAAGGCAAGAAACTTTTACAACCTCCGTTGCCCAATAAACACCCCCTTCTTCTCCAAATATCTTCATCCGATTAAGTTGCGCCTAAAGTTCAATGTTATTTGATTTCTTTTCTTCGTTGTCTTTCTGAATGTCTTCTTGCCTTTTGTTTGATGACGTCTAAGTTTCCAAGAAATAGTCTGTATATGGTATTGTTTATAGATTTTTTTTCTCAATTTTATTTCACTACTTCTAATTGCCACATAAAATACTGCTTAGATTTTTTTCCATGCTGCTTAGACAGAAAGGAATATCAGTTTCATTTAGGAAGCAAAAAATATATCTTATTTTCATAAGCAATTATATTTTTAACTAACAGATGAAGTTGAATGGATTTATTATGTACAATTTGAGCTCTGGTGTGCATAAAAACAACGTTAACTCCTTTGGACTGATCTAAAGGGCAGAGCAGCTCCCTGGGTACCTCAGTGTCCTCACAATGAAACTGCCTCATATCTCTGACCATAACTAAACTTTTCCTTATCATTTATAGACTCTGGGTCTTCCTTTTACATTATCGCCTTGTTACATTCTAATGTAACAAAAAAAGTATCAGTTGGTTAGGAGTTTATTGGGGAAAAAAAAACCTCCTGTCCTATAGAGAGATAGAATGTGTCTAGTCCCCCAGGGACTTGATGTGCAGGACATTCAGAGGCGATACCCAGAGGGGAGCTTCCTCTTCTAAAGAGAAGGGGAAGGTGAAATGGGGGTAGGACTTGCATGAGAGGGTGCTGGGAGGAGAGGAAGGGCTGATGTTGGGTTGTGAAGTAAACAAATTAAAAAATACTTCCTGCGAGCATGTCTTAATTGTTAGACAGAAAACTCATTTTGAAACTACGACATGAAATGACAAACTGAAAAAGTTTCAACTTAAAATATGCAAGATTTATTATATTTTATCTATGCATATATACTTTTTAAAACAACCCAGTAGACTTTAAGACCTTCTGAAGTGTTCAGTCATTTGCTAGTTTTCTGCAGCTACGAACTGGATAGTGACACATCTACTTTAGATGTGGGCTACAAATTAATTTTCTTAGCAGGCAGCCATCATCATTTTGCACAAGTTACAGACACAGTGCTTTGTCCAGAATTTCACAACTGCCCTTGGTTGGGGCCCCCAGAGCTTAAAATGAATACGTAGTGTCTCTCTCCACTTCTAAAACACGTTTCTAAACCAAGTTATCTGGTTTCACTTGATAACATCAGAATGTTTTTCATCAAATCCTTCAGAATCTCGAGCTGGCTTCTAGAAACATTGCTGGGGGGCTGGTACATAGGCACACTTCCTATTTTTTAAGTGAGAGAAAAGAGAAAGAAAAACATAACCACCCTTTTAACTGTTTTTTCCCCCAGTTTTCCCATCTCTTCTCTATAAAGTTGTGGCAGGAAAGAGAGCAGGAGTGGGAGGCAGGGGAGCCTCCCAGAGGTACAGCTTCACTAATGTAATTCCATAAATCAACTAATGGGAGAGAAACCAGCTCTGTGTGGTCTCTAATGCTGTCCCACAGAGATCAATCATGTCACCTGAACAATGTTCAGGGACTAAGAGGCTGGGCTTGCCCATGGGACTTTATCCCTTGAGTTACATTAGATCGTGATATTTTAAAAAGTGAAATCTTTGTATCAGGCCAAAAAAATAAAGGTTGCATATATAAGTATTTACCTAGTATCATAATAATCCCCTAAATGGTCATATTTTAAATAAATCTAGGAACTGAATGTTAATTAAAGACATAGACTCTTAAAGTAAATTTCGTCCAGCAGGAACACAATGCATTTGTATCAACTGCTTTTAACAATTAGTGGCTATTGTTAATACAGTGATTGATGAAGGAGCCGTGGCATGTGCAAACACACAGCACACAGAACACAGAGCACACACTATTCCATGGGTATTGCCACACTGAACGTCAACAGGGAGTGCTACAACGTAAGTTGCTCTTAACAGGGAACTAAGCAGGGGAAGTCGCATTTAAAGGAAGGCTAGGAAAGGAGGCTTAAGAGAATGTGGGCAGAATCCCAACACATCCATGTGAATCTTCCTTAATCTTGATTTCCACAGCCTAAAAGCAATCTGACTGTGCCTCTGGTCTCTGAGATAAGACCAGGTCAAAGAGAAGGAGGGTTTGGAGTGCTAAGAGGATGAGTCGTGAGTAGTGTGTAGATATAAACCACTTATGTGTCTGAAAGTTAGCGCCACAAGTATCAGCTACTAAGTTTATGATTGAAATCCAACTCCTAGACCTGACAAGAGTCTACCCACTCTCAAAAACATCTCCTGAGATCATAATGGGCCAAATTAAAGATAGAAAAGCGGATCTGCAGGGGAACTTTTTCAGCTTCGGTTCAATCATTGAAGATCTGCTACCCTATATGCAAGCCCTGGAAGTTTCCTACAAGTGTAGCCTGAGGATCCATGTGGGTTTGAGGTAATCACACGGCAATTACTCTATTCAGGACCTGGATAGACACTCAGACAATTTAGAAACCTTTTTTTCCTTTTGTTTTGCCTAGTAGTATTTCATGGCCCTGAACTGTCCCGCATGCCCTGGTAGGTAGAAGGAACCCTCACTCCGGAAAACACCTGCAGTGGGAAATGTGCGTTCTCTCACCCACTCCCCACCTTCTGCGTGGCCACAACGTTCTGTGCACGCTAATTTTCAAAGACAAAATAAACGATTCTACGATGCTTGGAACTATGAACAAAAACTTTGAAAAGTTTGTGGGAAACCACTGAAAGAGAGACAGAGAAGAAATATACGAAGCCAGTTTAAATGAACACAGCAGCCTAGAAACATGGCTGAAAGCCTACTGGAGCTCGTAGCAAACTCCTCTGGAGTGGTTGCTGACTAAATAGATGAGGGTCATTCAGCTTTCCTCTCCACTACGTCCCCTGCAATGGAACAGGTGGCTATGCTATAGCTGAAGCTAGGGTATGACAATTCCAATGCTATACTATATACAATGCCAGAAATATAACTCTACAGATTACTCTTCAAAGGGAAAATAGAAGCCATACTGTCCTATTCACTAGACATTCATAGGCCACCGCCTCATCATAAGCTAAAATTTCCCATGGTCTTCCAACCGAAAGAAGTTATAGTAAATGAAAGTACAACAGAGAGCTCAAAAGTTAGTTTCTTGCCATCTCGGGAAATACATAACCTGCACTGTAGCTGCTGTTACCTTTGCTTGACCATAGTTTCCCACAGGAAGAACAACGACATACCCTGTGAAACAATTACAGTTCCCAAGAAGACCTGGTTTCTTTAGGAGGAGGAATACATGCAATGTTGTGACAGAACTGCAGTCCATATGCTGCTAACTTTGGAAATCCCAGTCCCTTGGCCTTGGTTTGAACCAAGATGATCCGTCTTCTTTGTAGTCAAAACAGAAGCAAGATCTTTAACTTTTATGTTTATTCTTTAAAACTCCAATTCTCAGTGCTCCAAGGAAGGCATCCCTAGGTCATGTTCCTGATTTTTTAAAAGAATGTGCAAGTAAGTATTCCTCAGGACGGATTGGGGCAGTCACTCTCAACATCCAGTCTAGTCCACAGAACCTTCCCTAAGAGTAAACCCATTGCCCTGCCTCACATTGCACAAGCAGCTCACCAGATAGCCTTTCTCTCTAGATTTCATCAGAGACTGTGATTGCCTGTTCATACTTCCTTTCTGAATGTCACCAAAACAATATACCTGTAATTTTGCATTTTTTCCTCCTGTGTTTTGATTAGGCTATCATATAAAATGTTCGTCCCATGTATCAATATTAATTTAAAATGCAATTAAAAGCCTAATGTTACCATTACTTTAGTGAATAATGTCTGTTTTAAAGACCTATAGGAAAAGTAAACTATCATTTACCACATATGGCACCGACCAAAGCCTTCCTATGTTTAGAGTAATTTTGCAACCACAAAATGGTTACTTTGTCAGATGCTGAACCCAAGGGAGATGTAAAATCTAAAACAACAACAAAACAACCGAGTTTTCCTGGAACTACGTAAATTATTTTAAAAATAAGCTCCCCGTTAGGTCACATTAGTAAATAATTATCATTTTACTCAAAGTCACATCTCAAAAATGTGACTAGCAGCTCCCTACACTCTCTCTGCTGGCTCAAAAATTATCAGGAAGGCAAAAAAAAAAAAAAAAAAAAAGACAGGAAACAAAAAACATCCTGTTAGGCTCAGAAGAAAATTATTCTAGAAGAGGATAAAAATCCCCTTTGGAATCCAGGCAATTCAGCCCACACATGCACGCGCACACACACACACACACACACACACACACACACACACACACACACAAAGATGGTATATATACATATGTATGCGTATACTTTAAGTTGTGTACAACATGAGTAGTGTTATGTCTGGGCTATACTAAGTCCATATATATATATATATATATATATATATATATATATATACATACATATATGTATATATATATGAATGATAAATATGTTCAATATTTGGGGCAGAGCTTTTTGTTTGGATGTTTTCCTGATGGACCAGTTTAAAACAGCAGGGAAAATATTAAGCATACTCAGATGCAAAACTTCGGGTTCTTAGACCAATTGCCTTTTTTTCCAGAGACTAAAAAAGGAGGGGCACTCTCTAGCCGAAGGGCGGTCCCGACTGAAGTGCAGCTGAGAGGGTGGTATTGAGGCCAAGTCCTCCGCCAACCACCCATGCCAGTATGTTTCAGCCTGCAAGAAGCTTCAGAAAAGGGGATGCTGCGTCTTGAATCCAGACAAGAAACCCTGTGGGGGAGAGGGCAGGGGGGTGAGGAGGGAGGGGGCAAGACTGGGAAACAAGAAATCATCTCCTCTGACCTCTAGCGAAGTGCCAGGTTTTTTCTTTAGCTCTTCACATTTTCTAAATTTGCAGATCTGGTGTCCCGTTTTGCGGTTCCTGCAACTGCTGCAGACGCCACAGTTGATGAGCCTCTTGCAGGGCACGCAGACCCCACACCTTTTCCTCTTCTTCTTGGCCGGGTTGGCTCCGCCAGCTCCCCCCGAGGAGGACGAGGAGGAGGAGGAATGATTCTGCGGGCAGTCTGCCAGATTGGCAATTTGAAACGCACTGTCTGTGACGGCTGCTGAGGCTGCTGCGGGGGAGTGAAGGGCTGTCATGACGATGACCCCTGGAGGTAATGAGATGCCCCCTAAAGCCGGGATAGCGGAAAAAGTCCCCACCCGCTCGGGGAGATTCATTATCTCTGCTTCAGCAGCGCCGCATTTGAGCTTGTTCATGCATTCCCCCGCCAAAGGTCTGCAGTGTTCGGGGGATAAGGTGGAGAGGAAATTAGTATTTGCCATTTGCAACGACGGCTCTGGCGGACAGCCAGCCTTCCCCAGACGCTGGGAGTCGTTCCGGTGGTGCATGCTGGTCCTGCCGCCGCCACCGCCGCCGCCGCCGCCGCTGCCACTGCCGCCGCCGCCACCGCCACCGCCGGCGGCGGGGAGGATCGCCGAGGAGGAGGCGGAGGAGGAGGCGGCGGCCGAGGAGGATTTCCTGCCGGCTCCGCCGCCCCCACCCCCGCCCCCACCGCCTCCGCCGCCGCCCCCGCTGCCCCAGAGCATCGCGGTGGCGGCGGCGGTGGCCGCGTTGTCGCAGTTCCACGGGGACATGCCGATGCGCGCAGCAGCCGCGGCGGCGGCGGCGCTGCTGGGGAAGATGGGGGTGGTGATGCGCGCGATCTTGGCTGCCTGCGGGAAGGCGCCCCCGTTGGTCTTGTAGAAGGAGGTGGCAAAAGAGCGATAGCGCTCCATCTCAGAGTTGTAATCCACAAGGCTGTTCAGGGCCCCCTCGGGCAGGTGGCTCTCCTTGGGCAAGCCCGGGGCCTCCGGGCTCGGCCCCGGCTCCACGCAGACATTGGTGTTCATGGTGCAGGGGGGGAAGAAGGGGTGCAGGGTGGAAGTGGGGACCGCCTGGTCCGACACCTGGGTGGGAAAGGGGGAGAGGTGGGGGGAAGGGAAGCGGGTGATGGTGGGGTCGGGGTACGGGCCGAGCCGTGCAGGAAAGTGGGATCCGGGTGGGGAGAGCAAGGTGAGGGCTGCTCTAGTCCTCTCTGGGGCGCATGTCCACAGACGGTGAATTCCCAGGCAGCGTCTTCCTTTGCATTATCCTCCAACTGTTACAACTAAAATAAAGAAAGTCATTCCAACGAGCTGCACGAGGAGAAAAATTAAAAATAAATAAACAGCCGCCCTCGTTACCCCACCGCAGACACCACAGAAAGCTCCCACGTTCTCTAGTCGGGTCGTTTGCATAACAATCATCAAGACGTGACCCCCTTCGCCCCCCCCAACACTCCCAAGCCCCTGCTCCCTCCCTCCCTTCCTCCCTCCCCGCAGCACACCACACAGCTCCTCCCCCCCTATTCTTGTAACCCTCCTGAGAAAAAATGTATTAATAGCTAGAGTACCCAGGGAAAGAGGAAAGACGGGGGTGACAAATGCCGAGGGAAAAGGGCAATTGGAGTGCTAAAGACATGCAAATCAGGGGTGGGAGGGCGATACTACCTATAAGCAGAGGGCATTTAAACATTATGAAATGTGTGAACAAGTGCTGCCTGGGCATGCAAATGCTGTAAAGTAGAAACAGCAATGGCCCTATGAGGAAAACGAACCGGAAATTAGCAAATGAAGTACTGAGAAAGTCTACAATACATCCGAGCATAAACTGTAAGCAAACACAATACAACCCAGAGCTACAAGACTGCCCACATACAATCTGAACCAAAGAGGCAAAGGGGGTTGGGGGGCAGGGGTGGGGGAGAACTACCAGCTGCCACAGTGTCCTTCTGTGTCTGCTGTCATTAGTTTGAATCCCAGCACAGCTGGCTCTGTTAGGATCTTAATTCATTGGACCAAGGACAGGTCTCAATTGTACAAGCCATTTGGTGGCAGGGGCAAGAAGGTGGTGTATTTCTTGTTTTTAAAAGGGAGGGGAGATGGAACATAGGTAGGTAGGTAGGTATAAATATATAGATAGATCTCAAATACAAGTAATGCCACAGCTTATAACTAAGTATCTGCTGCTCCTATAAGAATACCAATTATTTCTAATGGAGATTGCTGTCTTCCCAAGAAAACAGGAAAGCAAAGGACTTAAAAAAAAAATCATTCACTAACACTGGTTTTTGCATAAAGAGAAGGGAGATCCCTTCAGGTGTTGTTTATCCAAAGAGCCATTAAGATAATTTTCCCCCTTTTGCTATTTTTTTAAAGAGGAAAGTTTAATGCTAGCTGGGTATTTGCATTTCTCTGCTTAACAGGCCACCATGAAGCTTTAGGAAGAGGGATCCTGTTTGCTTATTAAGGGTGGGAGGCACATCACAGCCTTTTAAGAATTAAAGGGAAGATGTAAAATGTATATTCACCTTACAAAAACAGTTTCTTTGTTTCCTTTTTTTTTTTTTTTTTTTTTGCCAGAGTACCTTTCTCAGGCATCTTCTGAAGCCTAGAGATTGGTGTGGAAGGTGGAGTTCAGGGAATTAAAGCTGAGGGCCTAATAGTCCCTGTCTCAAAATTTCAGAGTTTCAAATGCATATCAATTATAGTAATTACGCTTATAATTAGATTAATGAATCATTATGTCCAAACTCCAATTTTGAAAACTTCAAGGTCTACTGATGAGGCACCCTAAAAAAAATGGGTTTATGTAAACAAATCCCTATTAGGCATAGTAAATCAGGATAAGGAACCCCCCTCCGGCTGGATTAGAAGCTAGCAGGCATCCTTCAATCACAGCAAGTCCCTAATCACTCAGGAACCACCTCTGTGGTTTCACATTAGGGAAAACTGCTCCCTTCTGAGGCCTGATGACAATACAAAGGTGCCCCCCAAATCTTCCTGACTAAATATCCCTGATACTCTCAAGGGTATGGGGGAAAAGACACAGTAAGAAAACATAAACAGCTTCAGTTTCTGTGGATCACATTGAAGATGCAAGTGCTACTCACTAGAAAACTAGTTATGCCAGCCATGCAGTAGGCATCATCCCACTGAGTGGAGGGAACACTAACATTTTAGTCTTTTGACCTTGTTCCAAATAAAGAAGGGGTTTAATATCCGCCCCCCCCCCCCCACTTCCAGATCTTAGCATGGTGTTTCCAAACAAGCTGTCCTTGCTTCTCCAATTGCTACCACCTCCCCCTTCCCACCTCTAGGTTCAATGCCACCAGAAACTGCAGAAAATGATTGTGCCCAGCATCCAGGTCATTATTGTTTAATCAATGCATCCCTGGAGCATGAAAAAAAAAAGGTACCTAAGCCACAGTTATTGTTTGGCTTTTATTTAGCAACAAAATAAAACATACACACCAATGACTATAGTTCTAATGCCAAAGCTAAATTAAACATCCATACTTCATGATCCTGCTTTGCCTCTGAACAATGTGACTGTACATGCCTAGTACTGTATGTCTGGTCTACCAGAGACATGGAGATCAAAGGTCATATTTAACATTCAGGAGGAGGGGCCGGTGCAGATTAATTAATTAATTAATACAGTCACGGTTTTTATTGCTGGAGTCCAGCATTAATCTACTTTTACAATCCCACCGGACAGCAAACATTTAAGAGAGAAAGAGGTGGGGGGAAAGCCAGAGGAAGAGAAAGAACAATCACTTACCAGTCTCTTTTTATTTGGGGAGCCTTAGAATTTGCAGACGCTGCCAGTCTGCCTTTAATTAGTTGCACATCACCCCCTAACACAAAGAAACACAAATCCAGATGTGTCTTGGCAGCTCCCAATTACAACTTTAATACTTGTAAACAAACTGTTGGGAATGGGGGGGTGGGGTAAATAAATATGCGGATGAAAAAAAATACCTGTAAATGGCTTTTTTTTCTTGTTGCAGAGAGGAGGAGGAGATGGTGTTAGTGGAGGGGGTGGAAGGAGGAGGAGGTGGGGGTGGAGAGGAAAGCGCCGAGTGTGAGCGTGTGTGGGAGAGCGCGGGGCTGTTGTCGGTGGTCTCTGCTCTTCCCAGCGCGTTGCTCCCGGTCCGTCTCCAGTCGCTGTGTGCGAGGGAGGGAGGGAGCCGGGGAGTCTCTCTCTCTCTCGCTCTCTCTCTCTCTTTCTCACCCTCCCCCCCCCCGTCTGTTTGTGTGTGTGCGTGTGTGCGGTGGCTGGGGGAGGGGAGCGCGGAGAAAGGCGAGGGAGGCGGTGCGGAGCCGGGGGCGGGGGCGGGCCGCGGCGCCGAGGTGAGCAGGACGCAGGGCGCGGACACCTCCCGATGATTGGCTGCAAATTACACCGGGAACAAGAGGCGCACGCGGGCCAGCGCTCCTTTTCACAAATCCCCAGCTCGCCGGCGCGGCCACGTTTCCCGGCTCGCCCGCCGCCCCGCCAGCCCCCGGCTCGGCGGAGGATTTTCTTTTTTTTTTTTTTTTTCTCTCTCTGGCAGATAATTGTTTGGAAGGGATGGAAGAGAGGGCGTTCCCGCCCCTCGCGCCCTCGCTCTCTGCGGGTGTGTTTGTGCACGCTGGGCGGGGGGGGTGTGTAAATAAACTTGTCTGGGTTCCCTGGCTGAGCAGGGAAGAGCCGTGCCAGACACAGAGGGAAGGTCCTGTGTGGTGCAGGAAGGCTCTCAGTTTCACATCCCCATCGCCTGCTTTTAAATGATCTTCCTGGTGGGGCCGGGAAAGACACTGTAAAAGAGAATCGTTATCGTTCTAAAGTAAGGGGTAAAGGGACCGGTGTTCTGGTGGTTCGAATCCCTGAAATGTTATTATGCCAGAATGTTTAAAGAAAACAAAAATGATGCGATGCTTGACCGGTCTCAGTCTGTGGCTGCCTTTCTCTCGTCTCCCACACCGCCTGCCATTCCCACTGTGTCCGCGTCTTCCTGCCCTACATGGCTTCACCCTCCCCCTTTCCTCTTTTATCCGGTAGTTCCAAGGAGTCAGATTTCTATCCCACCTCCCTAATTTTAACTCCAAACTTTACTTTTATATCTAAACGATCTCTTTTAACTAATTTTAATGTGATGGACATTTTACTTCCCATCACCCAGGGAAAATACTTCAAACTGAAAGATAAGTATTTAACACACATCGCATGTAAATAAAACTCATGAAATCCAACTATGAATTAACCTCTTCCTTACCGTCTCAAAGAAACCGAGATATACAAGACACATGGTGTACACCTATTGAGCTGCAGACTGCCAGAAACGGGTATGAAATAGGATGTTAATTTTTAAGTCCTTTTAAATATTACTCTTTCTCCCCAACCCCTTCCCACTTGGATGGGATTTGAGAAGGTGTTTCATACTGTAGCCCAGAAATTTCTGGAATTTACTATATAGCCCAGGCTAGCCTGGGTCCCTCCTAGGCAGTTATCCTGGCTCAGACGCCAATGTCCTGGGGTTCTAGATGTGCACTACAGCATCTGACTCTGAACGAGCCTTCTAAGAGCAAACGAAATCAGACTCAGCTTTAAAGTAGAATCAAGTTACACAATGTAACAGAAACCATATTGTGGAGTAATGCAGTATCGTGGTTTCAGAGAGGGAAGAAAAACATGGGTTATTTGTTTTATGAGAACATATTACTAAAAGACAGCGTAAACTATTTTATATTTGAATTTTCAAAAGATTTATCTTGACCTTGTCAAGATTTGGTGATGTGAAGGTTATGGATAGCGGATAAGATGGTAAGAACGTTGGTGTGCACACTCAAGATGATCTCTCAAGAGGTAGGTAGCAGTGGCTGAAGTAGTTGCAATATGCTCGTCTTTTTTGTAGACATAGGCTAAGTTTGTTTAAAAAATAGTTATGTCTTTTCAGGCAAAATAATTGGATAATTAATGAGTTATTTCTACATTTCTGGGAATGCCTTGCATATGCAAGGAAAGAAAATTTCCACTCAATGTTTGTTTTCTTTTCCTTTTTTGTTTTTGAGCTGAGCATCATATGAAATCTATCAGCAGACTGCAATCAGTTTTAATGTGTAAATACGTTCTACGAAGATCCCTAAGTATCTTTTCAAGTATACGGATATATAAATAGTGCTTGTTTGTTTTGTTGAGACAGGGTCTTGCTATGTACTTCAGAGTAGCCTTGAACTTTGCCTGATGAATTCTAAGATTATAAGTGTGTGCTATCACACCTGGCTTCCAAGTTTACAAATATTTAAAAGCATCGGTTTAATCTTTAATGTTACTGTTGATGACTACTATTGATGAACTATCTGTACCAGGCATCTGCAGTATCTTATGTTATTCTCATACTTCTTTTTCTTTCTTTAAAAAAAAATAAAAGTGAAAAAAATTCCAGAGAAAGTCAAGAAATTTTAGACAATTCTACCAATTGAGCAAATTTTACAAAATCCAGTGTCTCTCCAGTGCCATATGGTTATAACTTCAGTCTGAGTTTTATGATCAATAATTAATTGATCAGTAGACCCTCTCTAGACATTAGAATCTTAGATTTAATTATGATTGTGGAGCCATGGCTAATATGATGCCAACTGAACATGCAGGGAAAAATTATAAACAGTCCATGCCCTTTCCACCAGAAAATTAACCATAGGCTTCCCCAAATGCAATAAAGTAAACTTCCTTTCCTTGCCTATTTCCGGCCTCATTATTTTTTATATAATCTTAAAAGCTTGTATGTCTGACATCTCTTACACTAGTCTTCGCCTTATATTGTCCCCAAGATAAAATGCCAGAGCTTTGAAAATTCTTTGCCAGTGTTAATTTTCAAGTTAGTTCTCAACAAGATCCCTAATTCTATGAAACACTAAAACTTAAGAATTTCTCTTCTAGATGCTTACCACGACTTTCAAATGGTTGCAAGCTGTTTGTATCTTTAGCATGCTTCTGTGGTCAATATCACTGTCATTATCCCTATATTCCCATAGTGTGAAACCATAGAAATACACTGGTCATCCTAAGGATGGTCATTCGAGGCCAGAGGGTCGCTCATCTCTGAGGGATGCAGGGATCCTATTTCCTTCTAACCTGGGACTTCAGGATCAACTACTTATCCTGTGTTCAACTGGCAGAAGGGCACAGAGGAAGCAAGGCTGATCGGTCTTCCAGTCAAACACAGTATCCAAGTTAGCATGTACTTGCCAAGAACTGGGAACTTGCCACAAATGGCTGCCAAGATCCCTGGTGGCCACCAACTGATTGCAACTCTGTTACTTAGAAGACAAAAACATGTGAAGGACATCTGGAAGCCTCCATCCATTGTAACACTAGCAGAATACATAGCTCAGTGTCTTACCTCCAGATTCCTTTTCCTCCTGGGGGCTATTTTACTAATTACTCCCCTTTGAGATTACCACTGTAAGGCATAGTTCCTTAGTGATTTAATGGGAAGTTTAACATCTAGGAACGATTGATGCTTCCTTAAATATTTAAGGACAGGTTAGACAGAGCTAGGTGTTCAAATAAAGGTTTCCTAAACAACAAAGAAAGCAGAAATGGTACCGTTAAAGGAAATGCCATGAACCTGAATTAAAATGGCTTAGAGATAAATTTTAGGCGATGCCAGCTTCTATTTGTCCCTCTAAGTACTCTATCCAAACCCACTTCCTCAGACATAACATAGTTCAGCTTGCCATTATCAGACAGAAAAATTAACAACTGTAATCCAAATACTGCTACTTATCCTAAAGACCTATCCCTCTAGTGATCATATAAGAAGGAAAAAATATTTCACATTCCTTAATAGTTTGTGTTAAGGAAACCCTTCCAAGTTTACTTGGTGCTATGAATCCACAGTTGTCATTCGATGAGGCTAGATCTTAAAAAACAAAGGTCTATACACATTGTCATTGCCTTCCACTTTAATTAATGTGGCAGCATCAGCATCAGCATCAGCATCAGCATCAGCATCAGCATCAGCATCAGGATCAGGATCAGGATCAGCATCAGCATCATCAGCATCAGCATCAGCATCATCTCCACACTGGACTTCATATTCTAAGCTGATGCTTTCTTGAAGTTAACACAGGAGTCTTGACTTACAAGCTGCCTGTTCATCTGTCTTCATTGCCCTAACCATGCCGTTCTAATGACAAGATAGTTTCTTCTATGGTTTGGATGACCTCAGTCAAGGCTGAAGACGGTGACAGTTGAGGGTAAAGAAAATAACGGGTTCACTTGGTTAAACCTATTTCCCTGGCCTCCCTATTTTTAAATCCAATAAAGAAATTTTTTCATAAAGTATTTGCCAAAACCCAAGTTTGTACACAGTTTAGTATTAATCCTTCGTTTCTAATAAAACAATTCTCTGTGCTTTTCTAAAAACGAGCGTGTCCAGTGTTTATTTTCAATGAACTATTTTAGAAAAAGCACAAGTCCATTTTCCTTCCTTGAGAGGAAGAATTCTAGATAATATCACTGAATTGCTAAAAGTTCAATCCAGACAGGATCCCCACCCCCACCCTGTGCTGACCTTTGCTGTTCTGTAGTTATAGCAACAAGAAGACTTCCTTCTGTCTGTCTGCTCGGTTCTCTTTCTGAAGTGATGGCAGTCTCTTACCTGTTGGTATGTAGTATAGAGAGTGTTTTACGTGCACTGGTCTCTTCATTTAATCTTGGATTTAGCGAAACCAGAGTTTACATTCGAATTTTTAAAAAATAAATGCAATTAATTGAAGTGAATTTGAAATGGTATACATAGTATCATAGAATATCGATCATTCCTTTAGACAATGTTTCACATCGTCTTCAAGCTTCCTTAAATAACTCCAAGTTTAATGTCTCTGTATACTCATATTATATCTTAATCTAAGCATACAGAGAGAAAAAGTCATAAAACAGTCAAGCCCCTTTCTAGGATAGTCATCTGACATAAGAATGTAAGAGTGAGAAGCTAAACTAGGCCTCACAGTCTTACTCTGACCTTGGGTATTTTAAGTCTCATTTAACCAGTCTGAAATATCACTTTAATTATAGCAATTACCTATCTCACAGGGTTTGTGAGGTTTAATTAATGTTAGCAAAGTGTTAAAGCTATTTAGTAGAACAGTACCATAGAAGCAAACTACCTGAAAATACAGCCTCCCACCTCTAAGAGTTGTTAATTTTGTACTGCTTTTCTTTGTTTCTTCAGAATGAATGTTGCACTCACTCCCTTTTAAAGCTTTCGCTTCCATATTGTGGTCTTTTCTTCTTGGAATTTACCCTGGATGAAAACATTCCTCAGTCAGACAGGGTAGGAAAATAAGAGACCTATTTGGCAAAGAGACATCATATTCCTCTATTCAGAATTATAAATTGACAATTGACAATTTGAAGGTAGCCCCCAAAAACATCTTTTATTTGGGTCCACGGAGTTAGACAAACTGAATGAAATATTAATTTTCCTTCAAATGTCGGGAGATTTGTTTAATCAATTCCCGGTGGTGGAGCTGGTACCACTTCTGGGGATGGAGCCTTAAGTTTTCCAGTATTTTTGGTATATTTTATTATCCAACACCTGTCCATATAAACACTGGAATCCTGAACTCAGTCTGTGCCCATTTGTACTGACTGCTCACAACATAGCATTGCCTGGCTGGGTAGAGCATTGGAGGCTGACGTCCAGTCCAGATGTGAAAGTACTTTAGCAAATGTATTCTTTGACCTCAGACAGAAGGCTATCAGAATGATGTTGAATCCATGGCAAAACAGTTACTCTAACTGGGTGAAATTATGAGTTCAGAGTAGAACTGGATTCAGGCAAGAGATAGCCATGGCTTTCCAACGTCATGGATGACATGATTCTTCCTGTGTCTTACTGAGCCACCCTATGACCTCGGCTCCTCTCACAGACTGTTTCCCTCACACTCCACTGGCACTAGGTTCAGGCATCACATTCAGGGAAAGAGAAAGGCTTTGCTATGTGTCTAAATAGTTAGTGTGGAAAAACTTGCCCAGAAGCACTACTGCCAATTCCTCTGAGTTAAAATTAGATCACGTGGACACATGTAAGCCAGCCACTCTGAGACAATGAGACTGACATTGTCTTCCAAACAAGTGTCATTTGCAGGATGAAAGATGAGGTCCTCCTAGAGAAGGGGACAGCGTGGAGGATAGAAACCGTGTTTCTATGAGGGTCCAAGGAGACTCTAGGAGACACACTGTTGTTGGTTAGATAAATATCATTGTTAGCTGCCTCATGTAGTTCATCTGTCATTTGATTTCTACTACCTTAGAAAGGTTACCCAGGCCTGGGCCTCACAAATCATGTCAAATTTTCCGCAAGAGGCAGTTACTTTGTGTTAATAGTAGGGGTCAGTTCTTTATTTGAGAAAATTAGTAAATTATAATATCACTTATCAATTCCTATAAACAAGGATTATTTTGGAATAGCATGGCTTTCTGGGAAGTTTCGATTTCTCCAATAACTTTATTGAGTCCCATCTCCCATTCATGACCACAAGACCTTTTATACTGTGCAATCCAAATCATGGACTGACTAGCTGAGTGTCAGAAGTATTAGGGATATGTTGTGGTTTGCCCTGGAGTTATCTGTATTTCGATGCTAATTCCACTGCCCCAAGGACAGCTGCATACTCAGGACTCAGGAATCAGGTGACTTCACCAGAACCTTCTCCCCATTGAATTTGTAAAATACTGGTGAGGGGCAGGTACAGGAGAAGGAGGCCTGTCATTGGAGGAGAAGGAAGAATGAGCAGGAGAGAAGTTTGAAGGAAGAGGAGGAGACTGGAACTAAAAAGGAGAAGAGTAAGGAGGGAGAGAGAGAGAGAAGCAGTAGCAGGACAATATGGCAGATGACATTAAGATCCCACTCTGTGTATTTACAGGTTATTTTCAATGTTCTTAAGGGATGGATGGCACCAACATTGTATGTTTAGGTGGGCAATTATATCTTATCTATTGGATCTAAGGTTATTGTGTTGTGTGTTCTTTCATGTGTAGATTTAAGTGTAATGGAGTGTGGGGCGGCTGGTCTGGGCCACCATGGAGTTGGGATGTGTGTTTCTGGCATGGAAACATCTTGAGAACTAGATAGTCAGAGAGATTGCTGACAGCTCAGAAAGAGGCCTTCAGTAGTGTGATAGGGGATGGAGCAGAGCAGGTGAGACGCTTTGCTGACTGAGAATTAAGATATCCAACAGATATCTTCGGGCACCACGGTGCCGGACCTAGCAGGGATAAAAGACAACCTATACTTTTTTTATTTTTATATTTTACAACAACAGATGGCACCCAACGTGGGTCTCGAACACATGACCCTGAGATAAAGAGTCTCATGCTCTACTGACAGCAGGATATGAGCTAAAGTTCTCTGAGTGCAATGAGAAAAGCAAAAAGAATATAAAAATTGAAGGAAATTAGGTTTAAGAGAAATCATGAAATTTTTAGCAACATAGCATAGTATGCTAGATCTATGTTTTGGTCCATTTTAAACATTTCCCCATAATGCCTTCTGCCAGCCAGCCCTCAAGTCTCATGCCCTGACGTAATTACAAAGTATCATAAGCAAAGTAAATAGCCAGTCTTTAAATGTTCAAGTTGATCCCCAAACTGACTCAAATTTGCAAAAATCTGGCATAATTTAAAAGTAAATAAATAGAAGCAACACTTAACAGAAGGTTCCCGACATAAGCAAAGCTGTGCACGTTTTGTTTATTTACGGGATCCTGCAAAGTGTCAGATTCACTTAAAAATAGTCAGCGTGCGAGTGATTGATTTTTAAAAACTGAATAGAGTTCAGTAACATGAGCATTCTCAAATTAAGTGGTTTAGTAAGAGGAAAGGGGAAAACGGCTTTTGGATAATATTGTACTCTGGAAAACATTTGTCTATTCAGATATTTTTTGAAGGTCAGCTGTGAGAAAATAGCCACTGTTTTTACTGTTGTTGTTTTTCCAAACATGCATTTGGATTGGAATTGTACAAAGAAAAACTCTCACCACACGTATAACACCTGGATGTCTCCTGAGATTGAGTGTTAAGTGGAAGTGTAATTATTCTACTTTAATCTTTTTCATTACATAAAATTTTACCATATACTGAAAAGATGTAATAAGTTAGAAACTCTATGCCAGTGGCGTTTTTAATTTACTGTTGTCTCTTCACTTGGCCAATAACCATTTGCTTTTCCTCTCCACCCAGAATTATTCTTTCACACATGTTCATCAAAGCAAATATTTCTTGAACGTTTACTAGGTGTGTGAAATAATGTCAACTGGTGAGAAGTTGCTCTTAATTTAATAGAGTGCCCAACAACATTAACACACACACACACATACACAGACACACACTTACACAGAGACACACACACAGACACACACACAGAGAACACACAGACACACACAAATACTCGCGTGCGCACACACTACAGGGATGAGAACATTCAAGAAGCAAAAAGAGTGACAGTGAATGAGATACCAGAAGAACAGAATTTCATTGTATATAACCTTTAAAGTTACATGAGAAAGGGGCATTTCCAATGTTCAGGATCTCTGCAGTCGGCCATGACTGGTTTGCTCTGGAAGGATCCTGCTGATTGATTTTGGAGAAGATGACCTGGAGGGAAGGGACATTCTGTTCTTAAGGACATTTTAGATTCTCTGAAAGACAAAAGAGACTTATGGAGGCCACAGAGTGGATGTCTGTAGTTGATTTAAGGGACACAGGAACTTCTTGATGCAAGGAAGGTGACTCCGAAAAGTCATTAGAAAGGGAGATAGTGTAAGAAAATCCCCCAAAAGGAAGGTGCTTGTGCATTAATAAGTGGTTCACAGATGTCACTTCCTCAAAGAAGCTGATGTAGGTTCCACCTTTATTTTGTTATCAGCAGGTCTACTTTGCTAAATTCCTGTTATTCTTACTGCTCTGAGTGTGACTCCCTGATCTATGTCTTCTCATCAAACACCCAAAATATGATTGTTTCATAATTTATTTTATAGGAAATTAACTATTTTATGTGAAAATTATGAACTAGAGACTCTTGTCCCATATTTCAACTTACCCATTTAGAAGCCAATAACTGAAGACTTCTGCCCCCATAAGAAAGGTTTCAAAGTCATTTTAGTTCCATGCAGAATTCTATAATCAGTAACACCTCTCTTTTGTTCTCCAGTAGTCAAGACGTCAAGAGCAGGTCAAAAGTTCCAACACTTGCACATTCACTGTCACACTCACTTCCTGTCCTGATGACCAGGATCACTGATGTGTCACTGACTGCACTTGTTCACCCTCCTTGTAAGTGACAACCAGAAACTCTGGATTCACAGGCAAGACCTCGTTTATTTCCACATTTTAGTTTTCATGTGGTTCTATATACATGCCACCTAATGGCCATCTCCCATGTGCCTCTAGCTCCCGAGAGTAGACAGCCATTATTATCAAAATCAGCTCTTTCCTCTTCGGGGATCATACTGATGTCATTATGACACACTACCACCATCTGCACTTCACTTAAGTCATCTAGAGATCCTCTCCAACCCTTCAGCTCTCGGCTTGCTCCACCACAATTCCTTGTTAGATTCTGAGGGTTATCAATTCTTGAGTGTGTAATTCTTCTAATGCAATGATCATCTACCATCCTTTGAAAATTCTGTGGCCACACTCTAAACCAACCATTTCTAGATTGCCTTTCTAGGTCATTTCCTTACATCTCTGGTTCTCAGCTATCCCATAATCTCCACCCCAGAATGTACAAGTCACTGACCACCTCCTTCTCGTTATCACTTCATACCTTTGCTTCCTCATGTATTCATTATAAAAAAAAACCTCTTGCAAGCTTTCTCAAATTTCCATTATTAATCAATTTGAACACCCTAGACTTGGCTTTTTTATGCCTTGACTCTCTCCTGACTAACTTAGTCAGAGAAAATTCTTCAGCCTGATTGCACAGAGCTTAATGGTCTCCTTCACTCCTGTATCTGTGGCTAGGAAAAAAAAATATATTGTATGAGTCTCCATCTCTCTTGAATTTTTGTTACAGTTCCTCAGGTAGGCCTTTTTAATGATACAGCATTATGACACCCCCACCCTTTCTGTTTTATATTTTCTCTCTTCAAGCCTATAAAACCACCTCCCCACTCTTTATTCCGGGTTCTACTTCACTGAGTTAATTCATAAAAACCACAGGAAGAAAAATTGCACAAGCCTCATCTATCACATTATACTCTCCATTTATCATCTGTGGTCAACATTCTTTTTTCCTCTTATTAGAAGGAACACTGGATGTTCCTAGTTAATGTTCAAACCTCCTACATTTTCAGTATGCCAAGTCTGCTCTAGATTTTATTCAGAACTTCACTATAGAAAGGCCCACTTCCCATCCCAAATTATTCCCGTCAACGGTTTCATTTCCATCACCACACAAACACATTTCTTCGTCTTCCCAGTTAACCCACTTTGTTCCCTACAACCACAGAGCCATGCACTCATTTGCCAGCAAAATTTTCCCAAAGAAATATGAAAGGTGATGTGTTCTTTTCAGCTTTGTGCATTGAGCCAGTTTCAGCTACACTCAGGTAAAGATTTCCAATGCCTGCCCTTTGCTAGATTCAAATATAACTTCAGTCTGCTTTTTTTTTCTTATTCATAAGTGTCATCTGACGTGTTCTTACCATGGCTTTTTAAAAAACCACTCCTGTGATTCTTTTCTTAATGGTGAACTGGTTCAGGGTTAGACCTAGATAAGTTTCTTCTTACCTTTCTCTATTCACCCCTTTCCTCGTTTTATCCAATCTAGTGACTTTAAATTTCACCCATATGCTAAGGCCTCCAGAAAGCACTTCTCCATTCTGGACTTCTATATCTAACTTACTAAAATTCTGTATTGATTATCTAAAGGTGGGCACCTTTCTCTCTCAACAGTCCCCTCAAAAAAAACTGAATGTTTAATTAATGGATGCAATTGCGTTATTTCGGATCAGAAATCTTGGAATCATCCTCCATTCCCCTTTACATCTATGATGGTTCTGTATATACTCAGCTGAAAAAGGGGCATCCAGCTATCTGGCAAAAGAGTTATGAGATTGGTGTAACTTCAAGGGTGATCTTGGGAAAGCCCAACAGTTGAATATGTGAAGATCTCTCCTACCAATGCTGGAGGACATCATGCAGCATGAAGAGAAGAAAAGTGTGGAGGAAGGGAAAAATACTTCTTTTACCTTGGTCTTTGTGATGGGTTGTATATGTTGGGCCAGGGAGTGGCACTATAATGAGGTGTGGCCTTGTTGGAGTAGGTGTGTCACTGTGGGTGTGAGCTTTAAGACTTTTTTTTTTTAAATTTTTCTTCTACTTTTTATTTTCTTTTTATCTTTATTAACTTGAGTAGTTCTTATTTACATTTCGATTGTTATTCCCTTGCCCAGTTTCTGGGCCAACATCCCCCTAACCCCTTCCCCTCCCCTTCGATATTGGTGTTCCCCTCCCCATCCTCCCCCCATTGCCGCCCTCCCCCCAACAATCACGTTCACTGGGGGTTCAGTCTTAGCAGGACCAAGGGCTTCCCCTTCCACTGGTGATCTTACTAGAATATTCATTGCTACCTATGAGGTCAGAGTCCAGGGTCAGTCCATGTATAGTCTTTAGGTAGTGGCTTAGTCCCTGGAAGCTCTGGTTGGTTGGCATTGTTGTACATATGGGGTCTCGAGCCCCTTCAAGCTCTTCCAGCCCTTTCTCTGATTCCTTCAACGAGGGTCCCGTTCTCAGTTCAGTGGTTTGCTGGAGCTTTAAGACTCTTATCCTAGCCGCCTGGAAGTCAGTATTCTGCTAACAGCCTTCAGATGAAGATGTAGACCTCTCAGCTCTTCCTGCACCATGCCTGCCTGGATGCTGCCATGTTCCTGCCTTGGTGATAATGGACTGAACCTCTGAACCTGTAAGCCAGTCTGTTAAATGTTGTTCTTTAAGAGTTGCCTTGGCCATGGTATCTGTTCACAGCAGTAAAACCCTAACTAAGAAAGTCTGGGGTATCCATTAGCACTTGCTATCACATTTCATTACAGTCTTGGCACTGTGGCTCCCCATGTTTTGTGAGCCTTCAGCTTGAACACAGTATATTATAGGACTTCTCAGCCTCCGAAATCATATCAGCCAACCTTCCATAATATGTTTCTCCTCTTGGTTCTATTTTCACACAGAATCCTTACTTATATAATCGTGTATTCTCTTTATAAGTTTAATCTTCAAATCTCATTTTTGCCTTTTCTAAAATATAAGAGAGTTATTTGTTTATCTTGTACGTTGCTAGCCTACCAACAGTGAATTGACCCCTCCTTATTGCTCCTAATTCCAGCCACTGTGATCTTCCACACATAATTGATCTATTTTTACCCATAAAATTTATTAACATTTCTAGTAAAATTTGCTACAGTGCCTCATCTTTTCTTTTCCATTCCCATGAAGAAACCATTTACTCCTCCAGCGATGGTGTGGCTTTGAAATTGGCTGAGCACTTCTTAGCCTGTAACCTCCACTAAGAGGCAATTTTCAATATTATTTCTCCTTCTACTGGGATTCCCACATAAAATGGTTCACTGAAGAGGATGAATGGCTTAACCCACCCCCCCCCCATTTTTCAAGTTGTAACTACTATGAGGTGCCAACAAACTGTAGTGAGCCCTACAGGATCCACCACATCCTTGCCTGTTGTGACTACGTCACAATTCATTCCTTTGACAAAGCATTCACCTCTCTTCTTGTACTGCCGAATTGGTCCTCAGAGGAGTAACTACCCAATACCCTAAAAATCTCGTAAACTGTGGCCTGTGAGCTTTGTACTAGAGATATTATAGAAGGCAGAGTCTAGGGTGACCTGTCTAGATGATGGCAATGAAAACCTCTTCAGAGGGCACAGAAGGAACACTGCTGGGCCCTGGTATTTGCAATGAAGTTATTAAAATTTTCAGCAGCATAACATGGAGAGTAGATATTAAAACTGATTCTGCGGCAGGTGCACAAGCTCAAGAGTTTGAGAAATTGTGACAATGGTGATTTTTAAGGAGTTTTGAATAGGGTGGCAATTTCTGGGGATCATTGATATATTGGGGAATGGTGAGGGAAACCCAAGGCTGACCAATTACTAATATGAAGATGGTCTTCTCTGGCCAGTGCACAGAAAGGCTGAAGTTACATTTTGATTAAAGAGGAACTGAGTGCAGGGAACCTGTAATTCCCAATGCTAGGAGGAATCTCAAGCTCTAGAATGGGAGGAAGTGGAATTCCAAAACCTATGACATAAATACCACAGTCGAAGCACTGCAGAACTTCAGATCTCCAGAGTTTCTCGAGTTCTGAAAACTCCTTAATTTGAAGACTGGTCTATGTGTGTTGTGGTCCTTTCTTTGCACGATTAAATGTGCTTTCTGTGGAATAGGCTGCCATTCCCATACTGGGCCGTCCCCAGTCATGTCTTCTGATTCTGCCTGACACTAAGCCAGTAACTACTTAGGCTACTGGAATCAAATCACAACGTACACAAATAGCAATTTACTAAGGTAGCAAAGGGGATGCAACCAAAGGAAAAACTAGTCAATGTATGTGATGAGGATTCAGGACAGTGGGCATGCTTTACAAGTGTGAAAATGCTGATTAATTATTTATTCTTAGGAGAGTGCCCACACCCTGGTTAAAGGATTTGAAATTGGTGCAAAATGTCTGGAAGATGATAAGTAAGGTGCTAGAGTAAGGATCTCCTAGACACCTGAGAAAAACTGAGGGGCTCTCCTCTGGTAGGTGCCAGTGTTAGAATTGTTTCAGGCTATGGTTGTAAAACATCAAAGACTCATGTAAGTGGGCATTGACTGAGTCAGAGAACCCACAAGACCACCATGATCTCTGAGGGAAAATTCCATGTACCAAAGGGAAAATGAATGTGTTAGTGGCCCTGATGCTAACCAGCCTCGTTGATAGCAGTGGGACTCATAGGGGTCCTAATTAATGGAGACAAGGTGGCAATGCTGCACTGTCAAACTCCAGTTGGTACAATTATTATAATGAGTAGTAGCATCAGAATGGCAGGCAGGCAGAAGCCTACAGAGAGCTATAGTGGTAGAGAACCGAGTAGAACACATGTAAGAGCAAGATGTGTGCACATCTGAACCAGTTACAGCGAATGAAGCAAAAATGAAGGAAGAAGGAAGCTGGAGGCAATTACTCAGATAAAGAAGTTCCCATCCCTTACTCACAGCCCATGTTTGACTCTGTTTTCACACCTGGGGATGGCTGATTGAACTAAGGCTTTTCCCCATGAAGAATGAAAGCAAAAACACCACAAAGACAAAGCAAGGATTCCTGTAGTCGCTTCCCATCAGACCTTGACACTGGCTAGTGTAGTTATACACAGGAGTGAAGAGAAAAGGTTACAAAAGATGTATTAGGCACAGGGTCTAAGTTCATATAACTTAAGAGTGCTAAACATCATATGGCCAACTTGTTATGAGTAAAGTATTCTTGATAGTCAAATCCCAGCAGAGGCTCATGGTGGATTGACAAAGACCAATAAGTTTATGGGCTTATAAGTTTGATAAAAGGATGCACAACTGAAGTAAATACAATTTATCTTCTGAGTGGCTCTGTCACAGATCTCTGGGCTCTAGGCTAAAAGTCTCACCCCTTCCCCATCCCCGCCCCCTACCAACAAAGGCCAAAGTTTCTACACTGGTCACTGACTATGGTGGTAGATGTTAGATGTGCTGACACTGAGACCAAGGCAGAATAGGCAAAGATTATTGCCACCCAGAAAGATATAATAGATTCAAGATCAGTTGTCCACATTGCATTTTCACTTAGTTCTTAGTCAGCTCCTTACAAAAAAAATCCAGAAGGATCCTAGGTTCGTAATTTACAGAAAACTTAAAGGAATAAAACCTAACATACGCTTGCTTTGCTGGTACGGCTTAGCTATAGTTCATGTCAAATGGATCTTATTTGGCTAGGTGTTATTTTATACTCCAAAAATTACTATAAGAAACTTTTTATGTTCCCTTTAAAAGACAACAGTATATTTTGACAGTCTTAGATTAATACTAAACTGTTTGTTCCTGAATTAAGATTGAAAGAATTTAAGGTATAAATTCTGAAGTCAAGTGGGTTATGTCTCCGATGTGGGAGAACACTTCCTATAGGGCTCTGTGAGCTTCTCTTAGTATTTAAACCAGGTGTCAGGAGTCCATGTCTGTGCTAATACCTATATGTTCTTTCTTTGTTGTTCTTCCCAGTAGAATCCTTCAAAATAATCCTAAATGAAAATTCCGCTGCTCGGCCCAAGATGGCTCAGGGTTAAAGAGTACTGGCTGCTCTTCCAGAGGACCTGGGTTCAATTTTCCACACCACCATGGCAGTTTCCAGATCTGTGACTTCCGGACAATCCAATACTCTTACCCAGACATGCACGCAGGCAAAAAAAAATTTATTTAAAAAAGAAAGAAAGAAAATCGTAGTCCGAAACCTTGCTTCCATGGAACAAGACTTTGCAATGTTCAACTTCACACAGAATTAACTCATTTATCATTCTGTTGCTTTATTGTTCTTTCTTACTTGTATAACATGGGAATCTTGAGAGTGGGAATCTTGATTTCTTTCTTTCTCGATGTGCCCTGCCCCCAAATCCAAGGGCAGATCCCAGTTTACTAAAAACACTAAGGAAACATTTAAATAAATTCATGCTGCATACCAAGACTTGATGTATTAACTTTATGCTTTGGAAATTATAACTGCTTTCATAACGCTATGGTGCCTCTAAAACTCCCTTCCTTCCATGCCATCTTCTGTGTAACTCAAAACTTACGAAATCTACCCTTGAAAACTATAGGTCTTATTTAAAATATATGCCGTCATCATCTCGAGAATTGATGTTCATTTTTAAAGGTTCGCAATTTTCTAAATTACATACCACATACATCCAATTCTTCTACTCCGAAAGATGAGAATAATGGAGAGACAATGTCACAACACAGATGAGTACTATTCATGATCAATTTTTAAATGATCCTTAGCATTGCATCAGCACATTTTAAAGTTTACCTCAGCAAGACATGAGTTCTTCTTGTGTATGCTAGTTTTAAACTTTGGTTTCTCTTGATTACCCCACACTACTTCTAACCAGTTACCTCATGACTTAGAGATTCTGTATTTTTCTTTATACATCTTTAATTATTTAAATAATGTTTACCCCTTTTGGCTTTGGACATAGTTTGGACATAGTTTGTTTTAGTTATTGTGATGGGCAGGCATACCATCCAGATGTCTTCTCCACTCAAAAGCTGGGAGTGCAGTTTGCCATAGGCTCTGGGTCCCGTGAGTTATTCTGTTACTTGCCAGGAGCTATTTCCCTGCTGGTCACCCGATTACCCAAGTGCCCACCAACATAAAATGATTCTTCTGCCCAATGTAAGGACACTATGATGACCATTTTAGTTAAGATTCTTTTTTTTTTAATTTAGAGAATACTTTATTAGTTTTTGTAATCAAACCCACGTATATAAGACCTTACATATTTAATACAGTGTGTTACCCCTGTACAAATGGAAAAAACTTAAGTTCAACATTTCTAGACCAATATGGCTGTTAATTTCTGTACAGTGCCAACTCAACACAGTAAACGGGGATACTTTTTTCAAAAGTTGACAGCACAGGTAAAGTTTCAAAAAATTCAAATTATATATCTGTATATATATATTTATATTTATATAAAAAGACCAATAATAGCAGTGTGTTATGCATCAACAGCAGCAACAGCTTTTCCAGGTTCTGCAGTCATCTGAACAAAACTGTAGAGACATCCAGCACACTCCATTAAAAAAAAAAGTAAAAAAACAAAACCCGAGAAAACAGCACAGTTCTGTTACTCTTGTGGTACCTGGCACCATTTTTTTTTAAATTAGCTTCTCAATCATCATCTGGAAAGAAAACATTCTGAGCAACATCATTAAAAACAGCTCTGATAAAGCACGGTCACTACTACGTATCATAAAGCAGGTACAAGCTATTTTACATCCACAGAGGTATGATACAGTACTGTCCTACATCTATAATACTAGAGGATACAATTTAAAAGGCATTATTTGAGACTTGATTCTACTTTTCCAGCAGAGGGCCCAAAGGATGGTGTGACACAGCTTTGTAAAGAAACATACTCTAGACAGGATTTCCTTTCACTAGTGGCACACACTTCTAAGGATTCATTCTCTCCATGAATGTCAGCTAAAACCGTTATTAAAAAAATGAAATATCCCTAGAACAAAACCGTATAACCACCGGATTCACATGAAGATGACCTAGTGGAGACAAGCTGGACCTCACCTTACCAACAAGCTATCAAATCTGTTATGTTTAAACAGTGAGACCTCCAAGGAAGGAGATGCCAAGTAGTGCTTCAAAGCTTCGGACCACAATCAAACACAGCATCCTTTTCAACAGAAGCAGAAGCTCATCTGAATATGCTCATGGATGCTGACATCAACATTTAATCATCTCCTCACTCATCCAGGAAGAGGGGGAGATCAGTTACTACTGTACTTTATTGTGTTCAACCAAATCACCATGTTACAAAAATAGCAAGCTGCCATAATAAAAAATAAGGCTCCACTATCCAGCACCAGATAGCATCATTTTACTTTCAAGCCTAGAAATTGCACACTTGTATATAAACCAATCGAAGATGAGGATTGAGAGTTCATCTTGGTGGATTTTTCCTTTGATGAATATGAAGTGTCCTTCCTTATCTTTTTTGATGACTTTTAGTTGAAAATTGATTTTATTTGATATTAGAATGGCTACTCCAGCTTGCTTCTTCTGACCATTTGCTTGGAAAGTTGTTTTCCAGCCTTTCACTCTGAGGTAGTGTCTGTCTTTGTCTCTGAGGTGTGTTTCCTGTAGGCAGCAGAATGCAGGGTCCTCATTGCGTATCCAGTTTGTTAATCTATGTCTTTTTATTGGGGAGTTGAGGCCATTGATGTTGAGAGATATTAAGGAATAGTGATTATTGCTTCCCGTTATATTCATATTGGGATATGAGGTTGTGTTTGTGTGCTTTCATTCTCTTTGTTTTGTTGCCAAGACGATTAGTTTCTTGCTTCTTCTAGGGTATAGCTTGCCTCCTTATGTTGGGCTTTACCCTTTATTATCCTTTGTAGTGCTGGATTTGTAGAAAGATATTGTGTAAATTTGGTTTTGTCATGGAATATCTTGGTTTCTCCATCTATGTTAATTGAGAGTTTTGCAGGATACAGTAACCTGGGCTGGCATTTGTGTTCTCTTAGGGTCTGTATGACATCTGTCCAGGATCTTCTGGCCTTCATAGTTTCTGGCGAAAAGTCTGGTGTGATTCTGATAGGTCTGCCTTTATATGTTACTTGACCTTTTTCCCTTACTGCTTTTAATATTCTTTCTTTATTTTGTGCGTTTGGTGTTTTGACTATTATGTGACGGGAGGTGTTTCTTTTCTGGTCCAATCTATTTGGAGTTCTGTAGGCTTCTTGTATGCTTATGGGTATCTCTTTTTTTAGGTTAGGGAAGTTTTCTTCTATGATTTTGTTGAAGATATTTACTGGTCCTTTGAGCTGGGAGTCTTCACTCTCTTCTATACCTATTATCCTTAGGTTTGATCTTCTCATTGAGTCCTGGATTTCCTGTATGTTTTGGACCAGTAGCTTTTTCCGCTTTACATTATCTTTGACAGTTGAGTCAATGATTTCTATGGAATCTTCTGCTCCCGAGATTCTCTCTTCCATCTCTTGTATTCTGTTGGTGAAGCTTGTATCTACAGCTCCTTGTCTTTTCATTTGATTTTCTATGTCCAGGGTTGTTTCCATGTGTTCTTTCTTGATTGCTTCTATTTCCATTTTTAATTCCTTCAACTGTTTGATTGTGTTTTCCTGGAATTCTTTCAGGGATTTTTGCGATTCCTCTCTGTAGGCTTCTACTTGTTCTCTAAGGGAGTTCTTTATGTCTTTCTTGAAGTCCTCCAGCATCATGATCAAATATGATTTTGAAACTAGATCTTGCTTTTCTGGTGTGTTTGGATATTCCGTGTTTGCTTTGGTGGGAGAATTGGGCTCCGATGATGCCATGTTCTTGGTTTCTGTTGTTTGGGTTCCTGCGCTTGCGTCTCGCCATCAGATTATCTCTAGTGTTACTTTGTTCTGCTATTTCTGACCGTGGCTAGACTGTCCTATAAGCCTGTGTGTCAGGAGTGCTGTAGACCTGTTTTCCTGTTTTCTTTCAGCCAGTTATGGGGACAGAGTGCTCTGCTTTCGGGCGTGTAGTTTTTCCTCTCTACAGGTCTTCAGCTGTTCCTGTGGGCCTGTGTCTTGAGTTCACCAGGCAGGTTTCTTGCAGGGGAAAAGTTGGTCCTACCTGTGGTTCCAAGGCTCAAGTTTGCTCGTGGGGTACTGCCTAAGTCCTCTCCGCGGCGGCAGCAACTGGGAAGATCTGCGCCGCTCTTTCCGGGAGCCTCCGTGCACCAGGGTTCCAGATGGCATTTGGTGTTTTCCTCTGGCGTCTGGATGTGCACAGAGTGCAGTCTCTTCTGGTTTCCCAGGCGTGTCTGCCTCTCTGAAGGTTTAGCTCTCCCTCCCACGGGATTTGGGTGCAGAGAACTGTTTATCCGGTCTGTTTCCTTCAGGTTCCGGCGGTGTCTCAGGCAGGGGTCCTGCTGCCCCTGGGCCCTCCCCTACGGGAACCCAGAGGCCTTATACAGTTGCCTCTTGGGCCAGGGATGTGGGCAGGGGTGGGCAGTGTTGGTGGTCTCCTCCGCTCTGCAGCCTCAGGAGTGCCCACCTGACCAGGCGGTGAGGTCTCTCTCCCACGGGGTTTGGGAGCAGAGAGCTCTTTAGTTAAGATTCTTATCAGTCCTGTTTTATAACTAAATTTTACATTTTTTCCAGTCTTGTTTCTCAAGGTAGATTCCAAGACACTCCCTACGAAGTACACAAAGACTAAACTCCATCTCACATTCTGTTTCCAAAAGACTGCACACTGTGTAAGAGTTCATATGATGTTTTCATCTCTGCAGCTTGCTTTAGTAACCAACCCTGTGCCGAACCATGGGCATAAATCTGATACATTCTTTCACTGATTCTGTGATGTTTCTAAGGCTTGCTTAAACTAATTTGTTCATTCTAGTGATTCTTCCTCAGACACCATCCACCCAGTTCTTTGAGACAAGGTCTCTTACTGGCCTGAGAATTGCTTACTAGGGGAGGCTTGGGGGTGGGGTGGGCAGCGAGCCCCTAGGATCTGCTGTGTCTGCCTCTTCAGCCTTGGGAGCACAAGCATGCTTCAGCACATCCATGGTTTTCATGAGAATCCTGACCTTGAACTCAGGTGCTCATGTAGAGGTGACAACATTTCCCAACAACTCTCTTCTAAGAGCCTCCAAATTTTTCAAACAAATATGCCCATCACAGACCAATTTAGGCACAAAACACTTCCAAAGATCGCATTACAGTTTTCATTAATGGGTCCTTTATTTTTTTTTAAATACCCACACGTTAATGTATTTCTTCTTCTGCTTTCTTTTCTACTGCTTCCAACACAGGTCAATAACTTGTATACTTGAAAACCTTGTGGCTAGTCCATACAGAATTAAATGTATATATATTTTTCCTGTCATTTCTCTCTCTGATTTTGTGAAATGTAAGAAAACGGTATCAATATTATTCGTTATCTTGGATAAAACGTAATAATGTTAATTTACTCTTCTGTAAGTGTAGTCCACACACACTAGAAGCATTTTAAGCTATAACATTTGAAATAATAACAAATAGATTAGATTCCAGACTATCAAAAAATCATATAGTTAATATATAAGAAACCCAAATTGCTTCCAGTTTCTTAGTCTGTAAAGTAACTAAGCCTCTGGATAGAGTGAGAAATAAAGATTGTGTAAGCTCATTGTTTCGGCAGAGGGTTTTGCACAGAAAGGATGAATCATAATCATGATTACAAATTTTTCATATGCTTGGATTTTCTTTCAGGTCAGGGGCGTGTGTGTGTGTGTGTGTGTGTGTGTGTGTGTGTGTGTGTCTGTGTGTGTGAGACCTTTTCCTCCCAAAGTTGTTAATTTTGAGAGAAATTCACCTTACCTGTTCTTTGTTGTAGGTAAAGAACTGTGCTATATGTAGGCTTCATGATACCTAATTCAAGGCATTTACCATCTTAATCATTCCCACTGCGTTGGTCACCAGAATGCAGTTCTACACCGATACTGAAGAAGTAGACATGGATAAAACCTCTGACTAAAGTCAAACTTTAAGCTGTAGAAAAATAAAGCAGAAACAAACATCCACACAAACTAATCATACCATTTCCAAGAATCAGTTCACATCTAAATGAGGGCTTTTGTCTTGATGTAGAGTTAATTGGTGCTATTTTGCCTCTTCTTTCCTTTGCCCAGAAATCAAGTTCCTCAGCTGTTGGGGCCCAGGAGTCTTCATTAACACTGCAGCAGAAACATACAGAAGGGTTTTGTTTTGTTCTTTGTTTTTTGTTGCTGGCTGTTTTCAGGTGACCCTGGTTTGCCTTATAAGTGATCCTCAGATCTGCTACATAATTTCAATATTTCGTTTGTTTGTTTTTTCCTTTTCTCCTCTGTTTGACATGTATTCTATTGGGCAGCGTTTAACCTCAGGTTTTTGTCACCGTGATGTTGGAGCTTTCTTCTTGGCTTACTTCTACCTGGTCTAGCAAGCCTGCCGACCCAGGTTTATGGGAATCTGGCTCCTATCATGCGTCGTCTCCTCTTTAAGTAAAAGTAGATCCAGGGTACAGTAAGAATCTCTTACACCTGGGAGAGGAAACTGTGACTTGGAGAGCAGTGGATGGATCAGAACACCTCCAGAGGAAACTAGGAAGGGACTAAAGAATTCTGAGAGAAGACGCTCAAAATCTTCTCCCTGTCTTCCAAGGCAACAGAAGATGAATCCAGGAGGAAGCCTGCTGTGGTTTAGTGAGTCAATGCTTTGTAGAACAACAGTCCAGAGCAAAAATATAACACTCATTCGGCAGTCTCACAAGTAATATTTGGGGATGGGTGTTAGAAGATCTAATAGAAATGGGTACTCATTTAGCAATTTTGTATTAAACATGCCATTCAAAAATATCCGTACTTTCATTCAATGGTTCATAACCGAGTATGGGATTATTCCACAATGGGGCATTTAAAAAAAGGTAAGGACACTTTTATCATTAAAATGATGGAAAGATATCCCTTGTCTGATAATGGCAGTGATCAAAGACGTAAACTGAATGTTTCTGGAAATTCAGCCCAACAAAGAATCAGTTTATACAGATTACTACCAAGACTCTGGGAAATCTAGCAACGTGGAGAGAGAGACAGACTGTCAGCCAATAGTGACCTCCTATTTTACATATTACTGATAATGAGTAACCTTTAGCAAACACAGTAATTACTGCAGCACTGCCACCTCCACCTTCGGCTGTGTAAATAAATTCTGTACGTTTCAAAGCTGTCTATTCAGTGTCAAGGAGAAAGGTCAAAATCACTCTTTATTATACAAAGTCATAAAGCAAAGAATGCCTAGTTAGGTCAGCTACTTTTCATGTCCTCATCAACTAAAGGGTCTTAGTTTCATAAACACGAACGCTTGCACGCATGCATGCACACACGCACGTATGCACGTACGCACGCACATACGCACGCACGCATGCATCAAATAAACCTCCCCAATTCAGAGACGCAGTCTCTTGAGACTGGAGGTTTCTAGGAAGACACAGATATATCTCTGCTTATAAACACAAGCATATGTTCATACACAAGTTGTCATGCAAATTGCCAAACCCCCAAACAGACTTGTTTATCAAAGGAAAAAATTCTCTGCAGAGAATTTTAATAGATAAGTAAATGATGATTCATTGCAGTAGTGTGGGGCATCATCAGATTCAGACACAGATGTCTAAGACATGCATGACCATCAGTGCAGGTGATGTCCAGGGACAGCAAATGTTAACTACCCTGACAGAAACTTCTATTACCATCTGAAAATGTTTTCAGGTGTATGGAAGAAATACTCGTATTCTTTTGTGAGTGTTGCAGGTATTTAGATTCATCCTGACTTGAAGATTGACATTGATGCTGATGGGGTAAGCAGTTCGCAGCAATGGAACTCTTAGGAGAAGCATTTTTATGGACTTCTAGGACAGGGGTTCAAAGTTTCCTTCTTCTTTTGTGACATGCATCTTTGAAGGGATGTGATTCTTGTTTAAGGTATCATATTTTACGGTCATCTAAATATTTTGTCTCCAAGTATTAATTAATTAGAATATATACTTAATATCTGATTATTTCTCATTTTATTTTGAAATTCATAGTGGTAGAAAGTGCCTTCTTTTGGCTTCTGTAACTATATCTTTTTCTTCCGGAGCTGGGGACCGAACCCAGGGCCTTGTGGTTGCTAGGCAAGCGCTCTACCACTGAGCTAAATCCCCCCCCCCCCGTAACTATATTAAAAGTAGCTCCCTTTAACACCCATCCTTCCTTCCTCCCTCCCTCCCTCCCTCCCCCTCTCTCTCTCTTTCTTTCTTTCTTTCTTTTAATTTCAGAGTAGGATGCTGCCCTGGCTCATGCTGGCCATGAATTAATTATGTAGTCCATGCTGGCCTCAAATTTGCCATCCTTCCTCCACACTGTCCAGACCGATGAGAATAGACTTGTCTCCTACTTTATGTGTTAACTTCTACACTCTAAAATTTTCTTGAAATTACTTTACTCCTTTTTCTCTTTGCATTAGTGAATAAAGGAAATTTCTATTATGTAAAGGAGACCTGATGCAAAAATAGAGATTGCAAAGTCCACCATCAGTTAAATGTTAAAGTAAGATTCACAGCAGGTTTTCTTACTCTTGGCTGCTATAATTTGAACTTTTAATGATTTTTGCTTTCTCTCTCATATCTAACTAAATGTCTAGGTAATATCTGTAGTCTAATTTGGGATTCAAGAAAGTACAGAATCATAGAGATGGAGTCCATGGACAATTTGTTGTCTGGTAGCATCAGGAATTGTTTCAAATGTTCTGAACCACTCGATAACGTAAAGCATAAATGAGTCCCTGTTTGCTTCTTATGTATACAAAGGTTAGTACATATAATAAATTAAACTCATGATTCCATAACTTTGGAATATTAGATATTATCAGAAATGAAAATATTTGTACCATTGGTGTCACAAGTTTCCCAGAAGTTTACCAGACCTTCTTCCTATGTAACTATACCAGTGGCTTATGGAGTCTCCTAACCTCTCAAGGTCTCAGTGAAATTCGTTAGATAAAAATGAGTGTTAGCACATGGTATCCACTCATTGATAAGTGGCTATTAGCCCAAATGCTTGAATTGCCCAAGATGCACAGAACACATGAAACTCAAGACAGATGATCAAAATGCGAATGCTTCACTCCTTCTTTAAAAGGGGAACAAGAATACCCTTGGCAGGGAATAGGGAGGCAAAGATTAAAACAGAGGCAGAAGGAACACCCATTCAGAGCCTGCCCCACATGTGGCCCATACATATACAGCCACCCAATTAGACAAGATGGATGAAGTAAAGAAATGCAGGCTGACAGGAACCGGATGTAGATCTCTCCTGAGAGACATAGCCAGAATATAGCAAATACATAGGCGAATGCCAGCAGCAAACCACTGAACTGAGAATAGGTCCCCTATTGAAGGAATCAGAGAAAGAACTGGAAGAGCTTGAAGGGGCTCAAGACCCCAAAAGTACAACAATGCCAAGCAACCAGAGCTTCCAGGGACTAAGCCACTACCTAAAGACTATACATGGGCTGACCCTGGACTCTGACCCCATAGGTAGCAATGAATAGCCTAGTAAGATCACCAGTGGAAGGGGAAGCCCTTGGTCCTGCTAAGACTGAACCCCCAGTGAACGTGATTGTTGGGGGAGGGCGGTAATGGAGGGAGGATGGGGAAGGGAACACCCATATAGAAGGGGAGGGGGAGGGGTTAGTGGGATGTTGTCCTGGAAACCGGGAAAGGGAATAACAATCGAAATGTAAATAAGAAGTACTCAAGTTAATAAAGGAAAAAAAAAGTGTTAGAATCCAAATGCTGTATTTTCCTGGATTTATTTTTAGAAGTACAGTGGAAGCATAGAAAAATAAAATAAAGGAAGAGAAAATTCGATTTCATGACCTTAAAAAGATAGTTAGATGATAGATAGATGACAGATGATAGGTAGGTAGAGATTCCCTATACCAGAACTTATGAACTAAAGCACAAAGTAGTCTCCAATATGGAAAAATGTTTCTAGAAATAAGCTAACTGAATACACAGTTATATTAAAAACTCACAAACTTCTAAAGAAAATCATGACTCACATTTTAAAAACAAGTTGATGACAATATGTGATTTACCAAAGTCAAAGTTCATGTCTCAAACATCTAGTCCATGTATGAAGAGCTACACTAATAGTCCGGGGAGGCTCACTGTTTTCTTTTCTTACTCCAATTTCATATTTGAAATATTTTTACTTCGTGACTTCATTGTTTTCTTTTGACAGCCTTCCTTCCGTCTACACTCAGCCTCCTCTTGGTTCATCATGTTCCCCTACTTTCCAATGAAGAAATAAAAGTAGTCAACATCTCCCCCAACATCACTGCATAAGACTGACAGATTTACCTGCTCTTGTTACTATATTCTGTCTTGTAAACTACAACGATCCAATGTAGCTATTTCCAAAACCTGGCAAACTCTGGGCCCGATTCTCTGAATCACATGGGCCTTATATGATGCATGGCGACCCCGTGTTCTACTCTTCTCTGCTTTGTTTACTTAGATCTTTCCGAAATAAACCCATGTCCTGAAAACATTCATCTGCAGATTCACAGACCTTAAAAGCAGATGAAAATTGATCATGGTACCTTTGATTGTCCCAAACATCTTGCAAGGATGAGCTGGCTATCTCCATTCTCCCCCTGGTTCTTTTTCACTTTGCTGCAGCCCTGTTGCTAAACTGCAGCCCACAGAACATGCCACCATCAACTGTGTAGACTATCTGGAGTCTACTTTTCTAATAACTACTTTCTGTCTAAAGGCACCCTGGTATCCAGGCTGGTTGCTATGTTGCCTCCTCCTCATCAGGCCAGATTTTGGCTCTAGAACTTTTAGTTTCAGGTAGGGTGCAGAGCAGTTCTTGTCTAACTGACCTTTTAGACTTTCATGGCTTTGAACTTCGTCCAAGTTCCAGATCTGTGAATTTATGTATCTACCTGTCAATCAGTATCAATTTTCTATTTCATGGAAAATCAACCGTGAAAAACCCAAATGGACTCCTTTTAGTGCCGTTCCAATTGGCTATGGCCACAAAGATGCTACATAACAAATAATCCTGAAAACAACTCCTTAAAATATATGACCTCACACAATGATGGGGTGGCTGGTTTCTTCTGCTTTATTCTTCTATCCACCAATGGGATTATAGGGGTTCTGTGCTCTATTATATTGTTCTGGCTTCAAGTTTCCCAGTGAAAACTTTTGATGAAGAGGCTTCAAGTGTGGGAGGTGGAAGAATCATCATGCTATGGCAAAGTCTAGAACTGGCATACAGCCACCTCTGTCCCATTGCCTTTACCCAAGCAAGTCACTAAAGGAGGGAATATATATATATATCTCCATCCATAGGTTGAGTACCGCTGGCTTACAGAGATGTGCAGAGAGCATCAGATAATGGATACATAGGGCCTTCTATTGGTAGGTCACTACTTTCTTCCTATCTCCAGAGAGGCAGTGCTTTGGCTTGCTTGAAATAGATTCTCCTAGGAAGTCATTCTCTTATATAGCTAAATTTCAATGACGATTACTAATATCTATGACAACGGCTTTACAGTGAGTCCTATGCATTAGGAGCATAAGGTTAATTTTCTTAAGGGCACAGAAACTGTCATCTTTCCATTTTATAGGTAAAATTTGTTCTTTAAAAGACATAGTTACTTAGCTGGACACTTGTATTTTGTTCATGGTAGAGCAGAAATTTGAAGTCATGGCTTTTTGTTTCCCAAGCCTGTGTTCCAGTCTCAGCTAAACATCTACTCATTTACTCTTTTGTATAAACTGCCTTGTCTTTGGGGTGTTATTTTTCCTGTAATCAGCAGGGCAGACAGAAGTACTTTTGCAGCATAGCAGATTAGATTTGATCATATCTACCTTTGCAAAGCAGCCATATGTTGCAGATGTCCATGTTAGCTCTTATTATAAGGCCCTATATTAAGAGAATATTAAGTATGTTTATAGACAACAAAAAAGCAAGAGCTATGCTAAGTAGAAAGTGGCATGGTGCTTAGACATTTAAGAGAAAAAAAACTTGGGTTTAATAGGAAAGGTGAACTAGGAAGAGATTGGAAATAGAGATGCTTTATAACTTCTAGTTCAAGTGAAAGAACTGAGGGCTGAAATAAAGTGTCATTGACAGCCTAGAACTCAAAGGGAAGGACTGGGAAGTACGATGCATGATAATCTCTAGGCTCAGCTGATTGGTTGAGAGAGAAAATGATATGCACAGCTTTCTAACTGAATGTACTCAATGTGTTCAATGGATTGATGTATCTCAATGAAAACATGGGAGACAGAACAGATTTGAGGAGGAAGTGTGGAGTCAACTATTATGTATGTGTGAGCTGTGGAGGAGGGAGAAGATACAGCCAAGGAGATGGTGAGTCAGTATATGGTACAACCAAATCCCAAACATGTGACATCCAACACATTTGATCCGCAGGCAGTTTGAGTTCCTCACTGTTTGTTGGTTTTGACTCAGATGGACCTGGCAGTCAAATAGATGCATATACACGTCTCAGAAGTCCATGCCTCCTGTGGCAACACAAAGTCCTTGTAGTTCTTTCATTTTAGTTGGAGAACGTTTTTTTTTTCAGTTGCTGATCTGTTTTTCTTTGTTCTACAATGTGAAATAGTCAACACTCACCAGGATGGTTCTCACCCAGCAGGTTCGTGGTTAGAAAATCATAGTGACGTACCAATCTGGCATTTTGTTAGCAGCCAACATCTAGCCGAGTCTTTAGGGGTTGACTGTGAGCCTGGGAGAACACGCTATTGCTATCTTAGTTAATGAGAAAGCAAAACACAATTCTGACTGGCCCTGAGCCACACTAGAGTGGTGGGACGATGTCCCTCTCTGCATCATCATACTTACCAGGTCTCCTTACCCAAGCCCTTTGGAGCGATATTGAAACATAAAATAAAAGAAAGAGAGGTCCTGTTAATCATGTGTCCATCTAATTCTAGTTTGTTCTTGTTGTTCAGAGAGCATTATGGATAAAGCTCAGAAGCCCTTCCCAATTATAGATGCTATACTCATGATCACGTGTATCAGAAGGACTTTTGCCTCTTCAGACATTTTGAGATGGTTAGGATGTACTAAAGAGATTTACGAATAGCAAATAGTCTACTAAAATCTCAGCCATGAGAGTTTGGTCATTAGTGCTCTCTAGTGGAACAAGAATTTTGTGCTTAACTCTGCATATCTGCTGAAGAAAGCTTGTTTCCAGGGAAGTTCCAAGGTACTCAGTGTGACCCTTGCCCAACACTCTGGAGGCTTCAATGTGGTGCTAAATGCAGGCCCTCAGTGCTGGAAAAGACTTTTTATCACCATGGACATGGTATGACATTGCCTCGTTTGGATAGAACATGTTTTAGAGTGAGTAAAGTGTCACCTTGCTCCTCTGCCCAGGGCCTTGTATCTGTGGCTTACCCATGAGGCACTAGGACCACCCGACTTCAGATTTAGCCCTTCTGTTTTAATCTGTCAGATTCCCTTCTCTTTTTAGTCTTCGGTTACAAATAATTACAGCTCTAAGATTATTCAAATTGCAGATCAACATGAATAACTTTGTGAGTCCAAGATAAGTAAATTATTTGCCCAAATTAATCTGAACATGCAGTAAGAGAAAAAAGTAAAATCCTCAGGCAAGGATGAACTTTGAGAAAAGTTGTCTGAATGAAAAACCTATTGACATCTTTTTAAGCATGATTTCACTCAGATTCTTTTCAAGTTGACATTGTTTGTAGTATTTCAAAATTCAGCACTTTGGAAATTTAATCCAGCAACTTGATTGCTCTGACAAGGGATCTTATCCAAATACCTTCTAGGTCTGTATGATCCAGCTGGAGCAACATACCTATAATCTCCCTCTGACTGGAATACAGACACTCCCTTGGGACATATCTTTAATCCTAATGATGAAGGTCAAGTTAGTTTGTAGAAGGAAGCCGTCGTGTTTGAAATTGAAATTGTCTAATTGAGAGGCAGACAAGTGATGAATCAGAGGCAGATTGGCAGAATAAGTCAGATATGCCCAACTCTCAGGACAACAAACAGAAAGAGAGCAGCACAGCGAGCTCCACTGAGAGCCAGTCAGTTCCACTGAGTTAAGTTGACTGCAGAAACAGTCCAGTTGAGTGGAGTTCAGTTCAGTTAACCGCAGTCAGTGCAGTTCAGTTCCGTGGAGTTCGGAAGCCATTTTGCCAAGCAGAGCAATTCAGTGAGAAGTTGAGAGAAGCCAGTTCAAATCATTCAATTTAGAGAAGACTTTGAGCAGAACAGTTGAGTTGAATCAGCCAGCCAGATTTCAGGAAAGGAAAAAAACAAAACAAAACAAACTATAAAGGGCAATCTTATTCAGTAAGCCTCCAAAAGGGGAATTATACCTGATGAATAAAATAACTGGGAATGGGGGATAACATTTGAAGTGTCAATAAATAAAATAATGAAATAAAATAAAAATAAAAGAGCATGGATATGCTGGATCTTGGCACCTTCACTTATATACCACATGTTCAAACTGGTCTTCATGTGCTTTCCCTAACAAATGGAGCAGGGGTTGTGTCTGACTCTGTGGCCTGGCTTTGGACCCCTTTCTGTGAGCTGGGGGGCCTTGTCTAATCTCAGTTGGAGAGGATGTGCCTCACCCGGCTGGAAATTGATGTGCCAGAGTGGGTTGGTACCCATGGGGTCAAATCAAAGTGGAACGTGGGAAGGGCGTATAAGTGGGTACTAGAAAGAGGAGGTAGGGCTATAGTCAGTAAGTAAGGTGAATAAATAAATAAACACCTTTTTAAAAAGTTACATTCACATCCAAGTGGTTGATATATAAACAAATGTGACTTTAAGAATGGGGAAAAAAAGCCACATAAGGCAACTTGTATTTTTGATATCCTAGCTCATGTGTATATGACAAAGCCAAGAACAGCATCTGCTTCCCTCTCTCTGTCTGTCTGTCTCCTTTCTCCATCTCTCTTAGAATTCCTATTCACACTTGATTTCTCACCATCCATTTTCCACTCATTTACTGAAGCTTCCCTTTACCACGCACTGGTGTGGCTAAGCAACTCCCTCCCTTTTGTCGGGAGTCCTTTTCTGGTCACTGTGGGTCTTAGTTCTTTCTTTGGGTAAACAGCAAGCACTCTGGAACAAAACCATAAAACAGAACTGGAAAGAAAAGGCAGGGGTTTAACAGAAAGAAAAACGGGATGGAGGGAGCTTTCAAAAGATGATGGCCAGCACCAGGCAGGGGTAGCCGGGGAAGTCTAGAGACAGAGGAGGAGAAGGTTGTTTGAAGGAACTGCACACCATAGGAGGGAAATCACTTTAGAAACCTGGTCTCCCTTCACAACTGCTGAGAGACCAAGCATCCTGGACTTTGGCCCTCTGACAAGCTCTGTTTTTGTTAACTACTTTCATATCAAAATACTTCTGCTGTTTGAATAGCAATCTCCATCTAAAGGCTGAGTTCACTGTATAAATAACAGGACGGAGTGGTTCATATGGCTCCAGGTTTCACAGTGACAGTAGGTTAGGCCACTTTGTCAACTGCTGTGGTTATTTTTACCAACACAAACTCTACTCAACCTAAAAATTTCCTTTCTGTTAGTTCCATGATTTAGTGTTGGGGTGGGGAAATCTATATCTGTATCTATAATTTTGCTATTAAGAAATTACCTATGGTAACATGACTCAGATCAATGATAAAGGCTATTTCAAAGCTATCCTACTTGGGGTTATTTCAGAGGAATTGAAGCCCCAGACAGTTCTTATTAGTAGGGAAATTTCCTGCATCTCATCTAGCTTACTCAGACTTATTAAAAACTGTGGTGATGGTAAATTAACGTAGTTGTGCCATCTGGAAAGATTTGTTCCATGCTGTAAGTGAGACTAAGTAGGAGCCTGCATTTCACAGAGAGCTTCTCACCCAACACCTGTAAGTATCAAATGTTACCTTGGAAACCGTATCCTAAATAAGAATATTTCCATCTTGTTCCAAAAAGGATTTGACAAGGCTTCATACACCATGGTACAATGATTTACGGCAGTTGATGCTGGGTTTAATTCCTCTGGACTAATGAATGAGTGAATATTTATTCAGCAAGTAGACTTGAAACCTGGTTCAATGCTAACAACATTCTTGACTCAGAGTTACTTCTAGCACTGTCTCCCAGTGACCAGGAGAGTGGAAAACCCTAGTCGCAGAGGCAGAATGTTGCCAAAACCAACCAACCAACCAACCAACCAACCAACCAACCAACCAACCAACAAAGTAACAAGGTTGGGGATGGAATCTCACCGTATTGAAGAACCCGAAGATGACATGAAATGCAAAACAGGCTGCGCTAGACGTGGATAAAGAGTGCGACTGCTGGAAGTGAAGAGCTTGAGGAAACAGACTGACCTAAATAATCATACAGGGTAAGCTTTTGACTGTATTGTGAGAACAAAGTGAACTGGACACTGCTATCTTCTAAGTCTGTTCTCCTGAGGAATAAGGGTTAATAATTATGACACACACAACACATGCAGACACCTATGTATTTATCCAGTACAAAATGACCTATACCAAGAACACAGTGAATTTCTCACCTGATAATGACTTTATTCTACAGCCATGGGCTTTGTTTTTTTTTCCCTTTTCTTGTATTAAATGGCTAAATTGTTTAAGACAGGATACTGGCAGTCACTACTTTCTGCCTATGTTGTGTCTCCTTCTTGTTTGGCTTGTTTTTCCACAGCCTACCTGGCCCTTAACCATGTCCCTGATGTCTTCCTGTCTTGTTCCCACATTGTGAAGGATACAAGAACCCTTATTGTAGAGAGATTTAAGGATCTCGATGCTTAAAATACATTGTTTGGTTAAGAATAATAACAAATTCAGCTGAGTTCAGTGAAATATGTATCAACGATATTAGAAGATACCATTGGATGATAGAAACTACAGTTGCTTTTGTTTCAAAAAAAAAAAGACGTGAGTGAACTCTTTTGATATTTCTGAGATTGATTGAGCTGGCATAAAGATATATGTAAGTTTGTCTTAGCAGCAAACTAGTGAAATGGTAGCTCTAAGAAACATGAGCAGAATTCTGAAACCAAGTCGTCAGATTACTAATGCATTTGTTATATTTCGATTGTCTACACTCAGCGAAGCGGTGTAACTTAACGATGCTTTGCCTTTAATCAGAAATAGCCTAAAAACATGCACATAGAACACAAACCTGGATTGCAGGATTGCAGGAGGAGTAAAACAAAGGGAAAGTTCCAGAGAAAGTTATGCCATTTAACACTGCTGGGGGCTGACTTCCTGGGAATTCACAATTTTAGAAACTGGCATTTATGTTCATACAATCACGATACTCTTCTCAGGGATAGACAGTGCTCGCGCTTTTGATTAACACAACTTACTGAAGAACATAGAAGGACGAGCACGTGCCTCAGATTAAAATATAACAGCCGAAAAGACAGCAGCATCACTTTTTCCTCACAATCTTAGAACGCTCAACTATGATTGATTTCATACTCACATACAAATGCACTGTTAATGTAGAAATAAATGCTTCCTGGCTAAATATTCACTTCCTCGAATCCGCCCGCCATCCTCTGGTTTGAGGAAAAGCAGGGGAATTGAGCAGTAATTAAATGCTAATGTTTTTGTGATCCATGTAAATGTTACTGTGAAGGAACAATTCCCAGAGTTGAGGGAGTTCCTAAGAAGAGAGATACCTGATGGGGTATGTAGGCTGTGCGTTGGCCAGGCAGGCTGGTTGTAACAAATGGCAAATAGATCCCCTAAAGATAAGAGAGTAGCAGAAGTCAGGGTTGGGGAGATGAACAGGAAGTAAGAGGCAAGTATCCAGGGAGATGCCAAGTGGGTAGGGAATTCTGCTCACCAGGACTGATGAAGCTAGCCTGCCATTCAGCTCAAAAGGCCCTAAAATTGCAGCAGCACAGCCATAAAGTGGCTAGAAACAAACATCATTACAGGCCTGAAGTGGCAGCCAGGGAGAGCATTGAGTACCAGGCAGGAGAGAGGTGGCGACAGACTGCCCTGACTTGCCACTCTCTCTCTCCCAAACAGGCTCTTTTGCTTCCATGATGCGGGAGCATAAAGAGACAGAAACCTGGACCATGCAACCCAGGAAGCTGATAAGCTGCAGACAAGAGAGCTAACTCAGGAAGGAAGCAGATTAGAGAGAAGAGAAAAAGAAGAAGCTGCCGGGAAGTTTCTTCAAACAACCTGTATCGTTCGCTATGAAGGTAGCCAGGGAAAGCAAGCAAATTGTCACATTAGGTCTAGAAGTAGAAATGGAGTAACTAGAAGGAACAAACAATGATATCTTGGAAAAGGGTCTGTGATATGTCTAATAAATATGGGTCACTAGAATTAAGTAACCTGAGTTGAAGGAAAACACACACACACACACACACACACACACACACACACACACACACACACACACATAGATTCAACTCTGTGTGTGAACTCTATCCATGACTAATATACATGATTTGCTTCTAGCATTCGACTAATTATGCTTTCATATTATTTCCTTGAGTAGAAAAAAAAAAGCATCTCTTTGGTTGAAAGTGTAATGTGAGTTTACTGAAGAAACAGAAAACACACGAACACCGTTAGAAAAACCCAACTTGAGAGAGCCCCTGGGCAGCACCCCACGAGCAAACCTGAGCCTCGGGACTACAGGTAAGACCAAATTTTCTGCTGCAAGAAAGCTGCCTGGTGAGCTTGGGATACATGGAAGCAGAATTTCTCTAGGACCCAGCACGTTCTGTGTTTACCGGAAGTCCCCCACCCGCAGATCCCGGTCCGCAGCAGCTCTCTGCTCCCAGACCCGGTGAGAGAGAAACCCAACCGCCTGGTCAGGTGGGCACTCCTGAGGCTGCAGAGCGGAAGAGACCACCAACACTGCTCACCACTGCCCACATCCCTGGCCCAAGAGGAAACTGTATAAGGCCTCTGGGCTCCCGTGGGGGAGGGCCCAGGAGCGGCAGGACCCCGCCGGACCCTGAAAGAAACAGACCGGATAAACAGTTCTCTGCACCCAAATCCCGTGGGAGGGAGAGCTAAACCTTCAGAGAGGCGGACAAGCCTGGGAAACCAGAAGAGACTGCTCCCTGCACACACATCTCGGACGCCAGAGGAAAAAGCCAAAGACCATCTGGAACCCTGGTGCACTGAAGCTCCCGGAAGGGGCGGCACAGGTCTTCCTGGTTGCTGCCGCTGCAGAGAGCCCCTGGGCAGCACCCCACGAGCAAACCTGAGCCTCGGGACCACAGGTAAGACCAAATTTTCTGCTGCAAGAAAGCTGCCTGGTGACCTCAAGACACAGGCCCACAGGAACAGCTGAAGACCTGTAGAGAGGAAAAACTACACGCCCGAAAGCAGAACACTCTGTCCCCATAACTGACTGAAAGAAAGGAAAACAGGTCTACAGCACTCCTGACACACAGGCTTATAGGACAGTCTAGCCATTGTCAGAAACAGCAGAACAAAGTAAAACTAGAGATAATCTGATGGCGAGAGGCAAGCGCAGGAACCCAAGCAACAGAAACCAAGACTACATGCCATCATCGGAGCCCAATTCTCCCACCAAAACAAACATGGAATATCCAAACACACCAGAAAAGCAAGATCTAGTTTCAAAATCATATTTGATCATGATGCTGGAGGACTTCAAGAAAGACATGAACACACTTAGGGAAGCACAGGAAAACATTAATAAACAAGTAAAAGCCTACAGAGAGGAATCGCAAAAATCCCTGAAAGAATTCCAGGAAAACACAATCAAACAGTTGAAGGAATTAAAAATGGAAATAGAAGCAATCAAGAAAGAACACATGGAAACAACCCTGGATATAGAAAACCAAAAGAAGAGACAAGGAGCTGTAGATACAAGCTTCACCAACAGAATACAAGAGATGGAAGAGAGAATCTCAGGAGCAGAAGATTCCATAGAAATCATTGACTCAACTGTCAAAGATAATGTAAAGCGGAAAAAGCTACTGGTCCAAAACATACAGGAAATCCAGGACTCAATGAGAAGATCAAACCTAAGGATAATAGGTATAGAAGAGAATGAAGACTCCCAGCTCAAAGGACCAGTAAATATCTTCAACAAAATCATAGAAGAAAACTTCCCTAACCTAAAAAAAGAGATACCCGTAGACATACAAGAAGCCTACAGAACTCCAAATAGATTGGACCAGAAAAGAAACACCTCCCGTCACATAATTGTCAAAACACCAAACGCACAAAATAAAGAAAGAATATTAAAAGCAGTAAGGGAAAAAGGTCAAGTAACATATAAAGGGAGAGCTATCAGAATCACACCAGACTTCTCGCCAGAAACTATGAAGGCCAGAAGATCCTGGACTGATGTCATACAGACACTAAGAGAACACAAATGCCAGCCCAGGTTACTGTATCCAGCAAAACTCTCAATTAACATTGATGGAGAAACCAAGATATTCCATGACAAAACCAAATTTACACAATATCTTTCTACAAATCCAGCACTACAAAGGATAATAAATGGTAAAGCCCAACATAAGGAGGCAAGCTATACCCTAGAAGAAGCAAGAAACTAATCGTCTTGGCAACAAAACAAAGAGAATGAAAGCACACAAACATAACCTCACATCCAAATATGAATATAACGGGAAGCAATAATCACTATTCCTTAATATCTCTCAATATCAATGGCCTCAACTCCCCAATAAAAAGACATAGATTAACAAACTGGATACGCAACGAGGACCCTGCATTCTGCTGCCTACAGGAAACACACCTCAGAGACAAAGACAGACACTACCTCAGAGTGAAAGGCTGGAAAACAACTTTCCAAGCAAATGGTCAGAAGAAGCAAGCTGGAGTAGCCATTCTAATATCAAATAAAATCAATTTCCAACTAAAAGTCATCAAAAAAGATAAGGAAGGACACTTCATATTCATCAAAGGAAAAATCCACCAGAACTCTCAATCCTAAATATCTATGCCCCAAATACAAGGGCACCTACATACGTAAAAGAAACCTTACTAAAGCTCAAAACACACATTGCACCTCACACAATAATAGTGGGAGATTTCAACACCCCACTCTCATCAATGGACAGATCATGGAAACAGAAATTAAACAGTGATGTCGACAGACTAAGAGAAGTCATGAGCCAAATGGACTTAACGGATATTTATAGAACATTCTATCCTAAAGCAAAAGGATATACCTTCTTCTCAGCTCCTCATGGTACTTTCTCCAAAATTGACCATATAATTGGTCAAAAAACGGGCCTCAACAGGTACAGAAAGATAGAAATAATCCCATGCGTGCTATCGGACCACCACGGCCTAAAACTGGTCTTCAATAACAATAAGGGAAGAATGCCCACATATACGTGGAAATTGAACAATGCTCTACTCAATGATAACCTGGTCAAGGAAGAAATAAAGAAAGAAATTAAAAACTTTTTAGAATTTAATGAAAATGAAGATACAACATACTCAAACTTATGGGACACAATGAAAGCTGTGCTAAGAGGAAAACTCATAGCGCTGAGTGCCTGCAGAAAGAAACAGGAAAGAGCATATGTCAGCAGCTTGACAGCACACCTAAAAGCTCTAGAACAAAAAGAAGCAAATACACCCAGGAGGAGTAGAAGGCAGGAAATAATCAAACTCAGAGCTGAAATCAACCAAGTAGAAACAAAAAGGACCATAGAAAGAATCAACAGAACCAAAAGTTGGTTCTTTGAGAAAATCAACAAGATAGATAAACCCTTAGCCAGACTAACGAGAGGACACAGAGAGTGCGTCCAAATTAACAAAATCAGAAATGAAAAGGGTGACATAACAACAGATTCGGAGGAAATTCAAAAAATCATCAGATCTTACTATAAAAACCTATATTCAACAAAATTTGAAAATCTTCAGGAAATGGACAATTTCCTAGACAGATACCAGGTATCGAAGTTAAATCAGGAACAGATAAACCAGTTAAACAACCCCATAACTCCTAAGGAAATAGAAGCAGTCATTAAAGGTCTTCCAACCAAAAAGAGCCCAGGTCCAGACGGGTTTAGTGCAGAATTCTATCAAACCTTCATAGAAGACCTCATACCAATATTATCCAAACTATTCCACAAAATTGAAACAGATGGAGCCCTACCGAATTCCTTCTACGAAGCCACAATTACTCTTATACCTAAACCACACAAAGACACAACAAAGAAAGAGAACTTCAGACCAATTTCCCTTATGAATATCGACGCAAAAATACTCAATAAAATTCTGGCAAACCGAATTCAAGAGCACATCAAAACAATCATCCATCATGATCAAGTAGGCTTCATCCCAGGCATGCAGGGATGGTTTAATATACGGAAAACCATCAACGTGATCCATTATATAAACAAACTGAAAGAACAGAACCACATGATCATTTCATTAGATGCTGAGAAAGCATTTGACAAAATTCAACACCCCTTCATGATAAAAGTCCTAGAAAGAATAGGAATTCAAGGCCCATACCTAAACATAGTAAAAGCCATATACAGCAAACCAGTTGCTAACATTAAACTAAATGGAGAGAAACTTGAAGCAATCCCACTAAAATCAGGGACTAGACAAGGCTGCCCACTCTCTCCCTACTTATTCAATATAGTTCTTGAAGTTCTAGCCAGAGCAATCAGACAACAAAAGGAGATCAAAGGGATACAGATCGGAAAAGAAGAGGTCAAAATATCACTATTTGCAGATGACATGATAGTATATTTAAGTGATCCCAAAAGTTCCACCAGAGAACTACTAAAGCTGATAAACAACTTCAGCAAAGTGGCTGGGTATAAAATTAACTCAAATAAATCAGTTGCCTTCCTCTATACAAAAGAGAAACAAGCCGAGAAAGAAATTAGGGAAACGACACCCTTCATAATAGACCCAAATAATATAAAGTACCTCGGTGTGACTTTAACCAAGCAAGTAAAAGATCTGTACAATAAGAACTTCAAGACACTGAGGAAAGAAATTGAAGAAGACCTCAGAAGATGGAAAGATCTCCCATGCTCATGGATTGGCAGGATTAATATAGTAAAAATGGCCATTTTACCAAAAGCAATCTACAGATTCAATGCAATCCCCATCAAAATACCAATCCAATTCTTCAAAGAGTTAGACAGAACAATTTGCAAATTCATCTGGAATAACAAAAAACCCAGGATAGCTAAAGCTATCCTCAACAATAAAAGGACTTCAGGGGGAATCACTATCCCTGAACTCAAGCAGTATTACAGAGCAATAGTGATAAAAACTGCATGGTATTGGTACAGAGACAGACAGATAGACCAATGGAATAGAATTGAAGACCCAGAAATGAACCCACACACCTATGGTCACTTGATTTTTGACAAAGGAGCCAAAACCATCCAATGGAAAAAAGATAGCATTTTCAGCAAATGGTGCTGGTTCAACTGGAGGGCAACATGTAGAAGAATGCAGATCGATCCATGCTTATCACCCTGTACAAAGCTTAAGTCCAAGTGGATCAAGGACCTCCACATCAAACCAGACACACTCAAACTAATAGAAGAAAAACTAGGGAAGCATCTGGAACACATGGGCACTGGAAAAAATTTCCTGAACAAAACACCAATGGCTTATGCTCTAAGATCAAGAATCGACAAATGGGATCTCATAAAACTGCAAAGCTTCTGTAAGGCAAAGGACACTGTGGTTAGGACAAAACGGCAACCAACAGATTGGGAAAAGATCTTTACCAATCCTACAACAGATAGAGGCCTTATATCCAAAATATACAAAGAACTCAAGAAGTTAGACCGCAGGGAAACAAATAACCCTATTAAAAAATGGGGTTCAGAGCTAAACAAAGAATTCACAGCTGAGGAATGCCGAATGGCTGAGAAACACCTAAAGAAATGTTCAACATCTTTAGTCATAAGGGAAATGCAAATCAAAACAACCCTGAGATTTCACCTCACACCAGTGCGATTGGCTAAGATCAAAAACTCAGGTGACAGCAGATGCTGGCGAGGATGTGGAGAAAGAGGAACACTCCTCCATTGTTGGTGGGATTGCAGACTGGTAAAACCATTCTGGAAATCAGTCTGGAGGTTCCTCAGAAAATTGGACATTGAACTGCCTGAGGATCCAGCTATACCTCTCTTGGGCATATACCCAAAAGATGCCTCAACATATAAAAGAGACACGTGCTCCACTATGTTCATCGCAGCCTTATTTATAATAGCCAGAAAATGGAAAGAACCCAGATGCCCTTCAACAGAGGAATGGATACAGAAAATGTGGTACATCTACACAATGGAATATTACTCAGCTATCAAAAACAACGAGTTTATGAAATTCGTAGGCAAATGGTTGGAACTGGAAAATATCATCCTGAGTGAGCTAACCCAATCACAGAAAGACATACATGGTATGCACTCATTGATAAGTGGCTATTAGCCCAAATGCTTGAATTACCCTAGATCCCTAGAACAAACGAAACTCAAGACGGATGATCAAAATGTGAATGCTTCACTCCTTCTTTAAATGAGGAAAAAGAATACCCTTGGCAGGGAAGGGAGAGGCAAAGATTAAAACAGAGACTGAACGAACACCCATTCAGAGCCTGCCCCACATGTGGCCCATACATATACAGCCACCCAATTAGACAAGATGGATGAAGCAAAGAAGTGCAGACCGACAGGAGCCGGATGTAGATTGCTCCTGAGAGACACAGCCAGAATACAGCAAATATAGAGGCGAATGCCAGCAGCAAACCACTGAACTGAGAATAGGTCCCCTATTGAAGGAATCAGAGAAAGAACTGGAAGAGCTTGAAGGGACTCGAGACCCTAAAAGTACAACAATGCCAAGCAACCAGAGCTTCCAGGGACTAAGCCACTACCTAAAGACTATACATGGACTGACCCTGGACTCTGACCCCATAGGTAGCAATGAATATCCTAGTAAGAGCACCAGTGGAAGGGGAAGCTCTGGGTCCTGCTAAGACTGAACCCCCAGTGAACTAGACTGGTGGGGGGAGGGCGGCAATGGGGGGAGGGTTGGGAGGGGAACACCCATAAGGAAGGGGAGGGGGGAGGGGGATGTTTGCCCGGATACCGGGAAAGGGAATAACACTCGAAATGTATATAAGAAATACTCAAGTTAATAAAAAAAAAAAAAAAAAAAAAAAAAACCCAACTTTAGGAAGCAATGCTATACATTTCCAGGTGACGACTGTGTAATTCCTCAGGTTTTCTACACATTTTTTTTCTGAATTGAAAACTTTCTTTTTACAGAATTAACTTTCCCATGAAGACTTTATGACTGTTCCTTTAATACTATTCCACCTGTTATTAAAACAGCTTAAAAGCAGCATACTGTACGTGGGTACAGTATGACAAGACAAAGGGGACCAATAAAGAATCGGGACCAGGAAGAGTGATTGCAGACAACGGACACAAATTATGGAAGAGGATATGAAGATAATTGTTTTGCAAGTTCTAAATCTGTTGAGGAGATTTTGCTTTTGGTGGTTAATAACTGCATAGAGAGATATTCAGTAGTGAAAGAATAAAATTCAATATGAAGCTTCACAACTTCTATGAACAGCAACTTCCACTGTAGAAGTTCACTGAAAAGTATAGCCTTTGGACTGTTGTTATTGTATTATTATTATTATCATCATCGTCATCGTCATCATCATCATTACCATTATTACTTGAAACTTTGAAAATAAAAGTTAAATATTTTTGACGTGATATTTCTATTAGATACATGATTTATTCTGCTGTGGATAAACAGAATTTTCTTTTTAAAAGTTCTTCTGGAAAGCTGGGCTTTCACTGAACTTTGCTTTGAGAAAAGTTACAGCTTTTGAAGTCACCGTATACGTAAAGGTGCCTATATATTTGTAAATTGTTACTCTCACTTGGAATCCCAGTGGTCCGCCAAAGTGAACCTTTTGAGTGAAGGGACAATGCCTGAAGAACTTTTGGTCTGATTTCATGCACAAGATCAGTGCAGTTTGAAATTCCTGCATGGAGCAGGGAGTTACTCCAAGGCCCAATTCCAAATTGATGGCTGACCTAGGAGCAAGAGTTGCCTTTCATTGTTGGGGTCCCCACTGGACGGCTGCGTATGTTCAGCTATACAAGGATGGATGTCACTGTTTGGACTCTGTGAGCTATAAAAAGCAAACAGAGGGCTTGAAACTAAAAGGGAGGGGAACTCAGGGGGCTCAAGGGAAAGAAATGAGGGTGAATATATTAAGATCCATCTATGAAAATTTCAAAGAGTAAGAATAAATTAAGATAGCCCTAAAGAAAATTGTTTTGAAGAGAAAATGTTTCCAGTTTATTGCAGCCCATACTTTTAAATCATTCTTATTTTAAAATTAAGTTAGATTTATTAGTCTAACTATTGCTTACTTTCTGATTTATGTTTTTATTAGATTTAATTACATTTAACATTAAAGTTATTTTTATTGGTTTGCTCTGCCAATTTTAAAATAGACTGAAATGAGTAAATTTCTATTTCTTAAGTTAATACAACTAAGCGAATTTTCTGAGTGCATCGGTGTTTGTATCTTTGTGTTCTCTGTGTACTTACTTGTCTTTCAACATGTCATGAGAATTAATTCCTTCAAATTTTACTTGTAATAAATATATCACCTAGTCTGTGCGTGGCATGTATAAAGTCAGGACATTTAGAAGTTTAAAGTTTTTATTTGATATTTGTAGGTCTCCTTGGGACTTTCCATTTGCTTCTCAATGAAAACTTTTAAGTTAGGAAAAAACACATAGACCCATAGTAAGACACATGCTTGTCAAATATTCTTTATTTTTTTAAATGTTACTGACTTTTGTTCACGTGTATATGTATGGTGTGTGTGTGTGTGTGTGTGTGTGTGTGTGTGTATTTTCACATATGTGTGGATGCACACCAGTAAGCACATGGGTGATAATGTGTATTGAACACTAGAATTAACATCAGTCAAGAACATTAGGAGATCACTCTCCAGTACTCACTAAGGAAGAGTCTCTCAGCTGAAGTCAGAACTGTTCTATGTGTTATTCCTGCTAGACAGGATTCCCACTTCCATTTCCCAAACCCAGGGATTATGGACAGCAGTAATGCCCATGTGACATCTATGCTCGTGCTGGAGGTCACACGGCTCCTCCACCTTTCCGTGGCAAGCGATTTATCAACTGGTGTATCTCCCCAGCCTCTATCCTGTTCTACTGTCCTACAGTTTTCAATTTTTGATGAAATCATCTAGCTTAAAAGTTACGACAGGGTGAGACATAAGAACTAGAGTACCAACCCTACTCCCACCCATTAATTTCTTCAATAAATACTGACTTGAGTCTACATGCTACCATAATTGTATATTTTCTGGAGTCACACTCTGAAGTAGGGACATAAGCATAAAGCAAACCTGGATTTACTCGTGTTTGCATTTTTTTTTCCCTCAAGGGAATTCAATGAAGCCAGAGGGTGGCAGGGAGTGAGGTCATGCATGTTCACAAAGGAGTAATTGTGATGTCCCTGAGGAGATGCAAACTGGGGGAACTATGCAGAATGGTCAAAGGAAAAGGGAGGAACCACTCATGGGGCAGGGGGAGTATTGACAAATTACTGGAGCAGAAGAACTTATAGGAGTGAGTGGAGGAGACCAGACTCTGAGGTTTCCATAGGACTGCAGTAGTGGAACTCAAGGATGCTGGCACTGCTGAGGCTGGGCGCCCCCTTTGAAATTGGTTATTGCCATGGTTCCCCAGTCCTAGCCTTGGGTCAGGAGTCAGTCAAGTGCATGAATGCTAAAATTGTTTGTCTATACAAGAAAGCAGTGTTGATTCAATGAAATTAAAACAAATGAGAAGGTAAACTTTAACTAGAAAAAAAGGATGTCTGTCTTGGGAAACAACTGAGGCCAGCACAAAGGCGGCAAGAAGGTCTCAGACAGGATAATAGCAGATCTCACCCACGGGAAAGGAAGTGCAATCCACAGAAGACAGAAACAGTGACAATGCTAAAAGCTTTTGAAACTAGGACTGGCCCTTGCTCCCCGCTCCATGTGTCCTCCTGATCTCCCCTTGTCTCAGCAGTCTGCTGCTTGTTCTAGATTTCTCTATTTGACAAAGCAACGACTCAGCTTCTCTGGCTCTGTTCTCTCTCTCCATCCCATAGATAATAGCTTCCTTTCAGCCTCTGCTGGCTTTTGAAATGATTCAAGGAACTGACCTTGTTGTCCTGTCTAGAAGACCTACTCTGTGTAAATGTGTCAGGGGCTAGCCTTTAGCACTTACACAGGAATCATGGGGCTACAGCCCATCTTTGTCACACCAATGGACCAATTTTAAGAAACTGGGCTTGAAGAATACAGCAAATACAGAGGCGAATGCCAGCAGCAAACCACTGAATTGAGAATAGGACCCCCGTTGAAGGAATCAGAGAAAGAACAGAGCTTGAAGGAGCTCGAGACCCCATATGTACAACAATGCCAAGCAACCAGAGCTTCCAGGGACTAAGCCACTACCTAAAGACTATACATGGACTGACCCTGGACTCTGACCTCATAGGTAGCAATAAATACTCTAGTAAGAGCACCAGTGGAAGGGGAAGCCCTTGGTCCTGCCAAGTCTGAACCCCCAGTGAACTAGATTGTTGGGGGGAGGGCGGCAATGGGGGGAGGATGGGAAGGGGAACACCCATAAAGAAGGGGAGGGGGGGGCTAGGGGGATGTTGGCCCGTAAACCGGGAAAGGGAATAACACTTGAAATGTCAATAAAAAATACTCAAGTTAATAAAAAAAAAAAAAGAAAGAAAAAAAATGGGAAAAAAAAAAAAGAAACTGGGAGACACCGCCGGAACCTGAAAGAAACAGACCGGATAAACAGTTCTCTGCACCCAAATCCCGTGGGAGGGAGAGCTAAACCTTCAGAGAGGCAGACAAGCCTGGGAAACCAGAAGTGACTGCTCCCTGCACACACATCTCGGACGCCAGAGGAAAAAGCCAAAGACCATCTGGAACCCTGGTGCACTGAAGCTCCCGGAAGGGGCGGCACAGGTCTTCCTGGTTGCTGCCACTGCAGAGAGCCCGTGGGCAGCACCCCACGAGCGAACCTGAGCCTCGGGACCACAGGTAAGACCAAATTTTCTGCTGCAAGAAAGCTGCCTGGTGAGCTTGGGATACATGGAAGCAGAATTTCTCTAGGACCCAGCACGTTCTGTGTTTACCGGAAGTCCCACACCCGCGGATCCCGGCCCGCAGCAGCTCTCTGCTCCCAGACCCAGTGAGAGAGAGACCCAACCGCCTGGTCAGGTGGGCACTCCTGAGGCTGCAGAGCGGAAGAGACCACCAACACTGCTCACCCCTGCCCACATCCCTGGCCCAAGAGGAAACTGTATAAGGCCTCTGGGCTCCCGTGGGGAAGGGCCCAGGAGCGGCAGGACCCCTGTGCCTGAGACACCGCCGGAACCTGAAAGAAACAGACCGAATAAACAGTTCTCTGCACCCAAATCCCGTGGGAGGGAGAGCTAAACCTTCAGAGAGGCAGACAAGCCTGGGAAACCAGAAGTGACTGCTCCCTGCACACACATCTCGGACGCCAGAGGAAAAAGCCAAAGACTATCTGGAACCCTGGTGCACTGAAGTTCCCGGAAGGGGCGGCACAGGTCTTCCTGGTTGCTGCCACTGCAGAGAGCCCGTGGGGAGCACCCCACGAGCGAACCTGAGCCTCGGGACCACAGGTAAGACCAAATTTTCTGCTGCAAGAAAGCTGCCTGGTGAACTCAAGACACAGGCCCACAGGAACAGCTGAAGACCTGTAGAGAGGAAAAACTACACGCCAGAAAGCAGAACACTCTGTCCCCATAACTGACTGAAAGAGAGGAAAACAGGTCTACAGCACTCCTGTCACACAGGCTTATAGGACAGTCTAGCCACTGTCAGAAATAGCAGAACAAAGTAACACTAGAGATAATCTGATGGCGAGAGGCAAGCGCAGGAACCCAAGCAACAGAAACCAAGACTACATGCCATCATCGGAGCCCAATTCTCCCACCAAAACAAACATGGAATATCCAAACACACCAGAAAAGCAAGATCTAGTTACAAAATCATATTTGATCATGATGCTGGAGGACTTCAAGAAAGACATGAACACACTTAGGGAAGCACAGGAAAACATTAATAAACAAGTAAAAGCCTACAGAGAGGAATCGCAAAAATCCCTGAAAGAATTCCAGGAAAACACAATCAAACAGTTGAAGGAGTTAAAAATGGAAATAGAAGCAATCAAGAAAGAACACATGGAAACAACCCTGGATATAGAAAACCAAAAGAAGAGACAAGGAGCTGTAGATACAAGCCTCACCAACAGAATTCAAGAGATGGAAGAGAGAATCTCAGGAGCAGAAGATTCCATAGAAATCATTGACTCAACTGTCAAAGATAATGTAAAGCGGAAAAAGCTACTGGTCCAAAACATACAGGAAATCCAGGACTCAATGAGAAGATCAAACCTAAGGATAATAGGTATAGAAGAGAGTGAAGACTCCCAGCTCAAAGGACCAGTAAATATCTTCAACAAAATCATAGAAGAAAACTTCCCTAACCTAAAAAAAGAAATACCCATAGACATACAAGAAGCCTACAGAACTCCAAATAGATTGGACCAGAAAAGAAACACCTCCCGTCACATAATTGTCAAAACACCAAACGCACAAAATAAAGAAAGAATATTAAAAGCAGTAAGGGAAAAAGGTCAAGTAACATATAAAGGGAGAGCTATCAGAATCACACCAGACTTCTCGCCAGAAACTATGAAGGCCAGAAGATCCTGGACTGATGTCATACAGACACTAAGAGAACACAAATGCCAGCCCAGGTTACTGTATCCAGCAAAACTCTCAATTAACATTGATGGAGAAACCAAGATATTCCATGACAAAACCAAATTTACACAATATCTTTCTACAAATCCAGCACTACAAAGGATAATAAATGGTAAAGCCCAACATAAGGAGGCAAGCTATACCCTAGAAGAAGCAAGAAACTAATCGTCTTGGCAACAAAACAAAGAGAATGAAAGCACACAAACATAACCTCACATCCAAATATGAATATAAAGGGAAGCAATAATCACTATTCCTTAATATCTCTCAATATCAATGGCCTCAACTCCCCAATAAAAAGACATAGGTTAACAAACTGGATACGCAATGAGGACCCTGCATTCTGCTGCCTACAGGAAACACACCTCAGAGACAAAGACAGACACTACCTCAGAGTGAAAGGCTGGAAAACAACTTTCCAAGCAAATGGTCAGAAGAAGCAAGCTGGAGTAGCCATTCTAATATCAAATAAAATCAATTTCCAACTAAAAGTCATCAAAAAAGATAAGGAAGGACACTTCATATTCATCAAAGGAAAAATCCACCAAGATGAACTCTCAATCCTAAATATCTATGCCCCAAATACAAGGGCACCTACATACGTAAAAGAAACCTTACTAAAGCTCAAAACACACATTGCACCTCACACAATAATAGTGGGAGACTTCAACACCCCACTCTCATCAATGGACAGATCATGGAAACAGAAATTAAACAGTGATGTCGACAGACTAAGAGAAGTCATGAGCCAAATGGACTTAACGGATATTTATAGAACATTCTATCCTAAAGCAAAAGGATATACCTTCTTCTCAGCTCCTCATGGTACTTTCTCCAAAATTGACCATATAATTGGTCAAAAAACGGGCCTCAACAGGTACAGAAAGATAGAGATAATCCCATGCATGCTATCGGACCACCACGGCCTAAAACTGGTCTTCAATAAAAATAAGGGAAGAATGCCCACATATACGTGGAAATTGAACAATGCTCTACTCAATGATAACCTGGTCAAGGAAGAAATAAAGAAAGAAATTAAAAACTTTTTAGAATTTAATGAAAATGAAGATACAACATACCCAAACTTATGGGACACAATGAAAGCTGTGCTAAGAGGAAAACTCATAGCGCTGAGTGCCTGCAGAAAGAAACAGGAAAGAGCATATGTCAGCAGCTTGACAGCACACCTAAAAGCTCTAGAACAAAAAGAAGCAAATACACCCAGGAGGAGTAGAAGGCAGGAAATAATCAAACTCAGAGCTGAAATCAACCAAGTAGAAACAAAAAGGACCATAGAAAGAATCAACAGAACCAAAAGTTGGTTCTTTGAGAAAATCAACAAGATAGATAAACCCTTAGCCAGACTAAGGAGAGGACACAGAGAGTGCGTCCAAATTAACAAAATCAGAAATGAAAAGGGAGACATAACTACAGATTCAGAGGAAATTCAAAAAATCATCAGATCTTACTATAAAAACCTATATTCAACAAAATTTGAAAATCTTCAGGAAATGGACAATTTCCTAGACAGATACCAGGTATCGAAGTTAAATCAGGAACAGATAAACCAGTTAAACAACCCCATAACTCCTAAGGAAATAGAAGCAGTCATTAAAGGTCTTCCAACCAAAAAGAGCCCAGGTCCAGACGGGTTTAGTGCAGAATTCTATCAAACCTTCATAGAAGACCTCATACCAATATTATCCAAACTATTCCACAAAATTGAAACAGATGGAGCACTACCGAATTCCTTCTACGAAGCCACAATTACTCTTATACCTAAACCACACAAAGACACAACAAAGAAAGAGAACTTCAGACCAATTTCCCTTATGAATATCGACGCAAAAATACTCAATAAAATTCTGGCAAACCGAATTCAAGAGCACATCAAAACAATCATCCACCATGATCAAGTAGGCTTCATCCCAGGCATGCAGGGATGGTTTAATATACGGAAAACCATCAACGTGATCCATCATATAAACAAACTGAAAGAACAAAACCACATGATCATTTCATTAGATGCTGAGAAAGCATTTGACAAAATTCAACACCCCTTCATGATAAAAGTCCTGGAAAGAATAGGAATTCAAGGCCCATACCTAAACATAGTAAAAGCCATATGCAGCAAACCAGTTGCTAACATTAAACTAAATGGAGAGAAACTCGAAGCAATCCCACTAAAATCAGGGACTAGACAAGGCTGCCCACTCTCTCCCTACTTATTCAATATAGTTCTTGAAGTTCTAGCCAGAGCAATCAGACAACAAAAGGAGATCAAGGGGATACAGATCGGAAAAGAAGAGGTCAAAATATCACTATTTGCAGATGACATGATAGTATATTTCAGTGATCCCAAAAGTTCCACCAGAGAACTACTAAAGCTGATAAACAACTTCAGCAAAGTGGCTGGGTATAAAATTAACTCAAATAAATCAGTTGCCTTCCTCTATACAAAAGAGAAACAAGCCGAGAAAGAAATTAGGGAAACGACACCCTTCATAATAGACCCAAATAATATAAAGTACCTCGGTGTGACTTTAACCAAGCAAGTAAAAGATCTGTACAATAAGAACTTCAAGACACTGAGGAAAGAAATTGAAGAAGACCTCAGAAGATGGAAAGATCTCCCATGCTCATGGATTGGCAGGATTAATATAGTAAAAATGGCCATTTTACCAAAAGCAATCTACAGATTCAATGCAATCCCCATCAAAATACCAATCCAATTCTTCAAAGAGTTAGACAGAACAATTTGCAAATTCATCTGGAATAACAAAAAACCCAGGATAGCTAAAGCTATCCTCAACAATAAAAGGACCTCAGGGGGAATCACTATCCCTGAACTCAAGCAGTATTACAGAGCAATAGTGATAAAAACTGCATGGTATTGGTACAGAGACAGACAGATAGACCAATGGAATAGAATTGAAGACCCAGAAATGAACCCACACACCTATGGTCACTTGATTTTTGACAAAGGAGCCAAAACCATCCAATGGAAAAAAGATAGCATTTTCAGCAAATGGTGCTGGTTCAACTGGAGGGCAACATGTAGAAGAATGCAGATCGATCCATGCTTATCACCCTGTACAAAGCTTAAGTCCAAGTGGATCAAGGACCTCCACATCAAACCAGACACACTCAAACTAATAGAAGAAAAACTAGGGAAGCATCTGGAACACATGGGCACTGGAAAAAATTTCCTGAACAAAACACCAATGGCTTATGCTCTAAGATCAAGAATCGACAAATGGGATCTCATAAAACTGCAAAGCTTCTGTAAGGCAAAGGACACGGTGGTTAGGACAAAACGGCAACCAACAGATTGGGAAAAGATCTTTACCAATCCTACAACAGATAGAGGCCTTATATCCAAAATATACAAAGAACTCAAGAAGTTAGACCGCAGGGAAACAAATAACCCTATTAAAAAATGGGGTTCAGAGCTAAACAAAGAATTCACAGCTGAGGAATGCCGAATGGCTGAGAAACACCTAAAGAAATGTTCAACATCTTTAGTCATAAGGGAAATGCAAATCAAAACAACCCTGAGATTTCACCTCACACCAGTGAGAATGGCTAAGATCAAAAACTCAGGTGACAGCAGATGCTGGCGAGGATGTGGAGAAAGAGGAACACTCCTCCATTGTTGGTGGGATTGCAGACTGTAAAACCATTCTGGAAATCAGTCTGGAGGTTCCTCAGAAAATTGGACATTGAACTGCCTGAGGATCCAGCTATACCTCTCTTGGGCATATACCCAAAAGATGCCTCAACATATAAAAGAGACACGTGCTCCACTATGTTCATCGCAGCCTTATTTATAATAGCCAGAAAATGGAAAGAACCCAGATGCCCTTCAACAGAGGAATGGATACAGAAAATGTGGTACATCTACACAATGGAATATTACTCAGCTATCAAAAACAACGGCTTTATGAAATTCGTAGGCAAATGGTTGGAACTGGAAAATATCATCCTGAGTGAGCTAACCCAATCACAGAAAGACATACATGGTATGCACTCATTGATAAGTGGCTATTAGCCCAAATGCTTGAATTACCCTAGATCCCTAGAACAAACGAAACTCAAGACGGATGATCAAAATGTGAATGCTTCACTCCTTCTTTAAATGAGGAAAAAGAATACCCTTGGCTGGGAAGGGAGAGGCAAAGATTAAAACAGAGACTGAAGGAACACCCATTCAGAGCCTGCCCCACAGGTGGCCCATACATATACAGCCACCCAATTGGACAAGATGGATGAAGCAAAGAAGTGCAGACCGACAGGAGCCGGATGTAGATCGCTCCTGAGAGACACAGCCAGAATACAGCAAATACAGAGGCGAATGCCAGCAGCAAACCACTGAGCTGAGAATAGGACCCCCGTTGAAGGAATCAGAGAAAGAACTGGAAGAGCTTGAAGGGGCTCGAGACCCCAAAAGTACAACAATGTCAAGCAACCAGAGCTTCCAGGGACTAAGCCACTACCTAAAGACTATACATGGACTGACCCTGGACTCTGACCCCATAGGTAGCAATGAATATCCTAGTAAGAGCACCAGTGGAAGGGGAAGCCCTGGGTCCTGCTAAGACTGAACCCCCAGTGAACTAGACTATGGGGGGAGGGCGGCAATGGGGGGAGGGTTGGGAGGGGAACACCCATAAGGAAGGGGAGGGGGGAGGGGGATTTTGCCGGGAAACCGGGAAAGGGAATAATACTTGAAATGTATATAAGAAATACTCAAGTTAATAAAAAAAAAAAATAAAATAAAAAAAAAACTTTATGGAACCTATGGAAAATAGAAAACAATTATAGAAGTCCAAATGGTAAAAAAAAAAAAAAAAAAAAAAAAAAAAAAAAGAAACTGGGCTTGACTTCAGCTACTGTATGAAATGATTCAACTTCATTTCTATTGCATAGTTTAGCTTCCTGAAGCTTTTCAAAGGAGAATTAAATGAAAGTAGGGGGTGGGGGGGACCACCATGGAAGCTAACTCTCAACCAGTATCTTTTAAGACTTTTACTAGAACTGTGTCACCTCAACTGTTAGCCAAAGAAAATGCTCTAAATGCTAGTTCTTCTGAAATGCATCTTTATCGCAAACGATATTTTAATCTCTCTCTGATTAATGAAGTTCCAAGGCTTTTGTTACTTTCCCTTGTTTTGTCTTTTTACACATTAAGAAGTGTCCTATTTTCTATCCAGGTACATGCGTGTATTCTGCTGTGCTGTCAGACTCTTTGAAGAAGTATATGACTATCTGGAGTATACAGTTTGGTGTATAGACGTGTTTCAGATTTGACTTTTTGTGTGTTTGTTCTTGGTTCTGTTTTTAGATATGGGTCTTTGGTCCTATTTGTTATTCTCTCTAGTGAAAATATGAGTCTTGCAGTAGAATCTCAACACTGGCCTCTGTTCAGTCAACACCCTGCTTCTCTGTAAGACTCTACAGCCTTCCCTGTGTTCCCAGCTGCTCAACCACTCCATATTGTCACCCCTTGAATTGTAGATTTACTAGAAGTCAGCTGAGGTGGTCTTGGAAATCATTTACTCCCTTTCAATGGTTGTCATTTTAAATTTCAATAAATCTACTACAAGCTATTTATGTGTGGAGAAACAAACCAGAAAAGAATATTTGTGTAAAAATTAAACTGAATGCCTTGAAAAGTCTCGATCAAGGTGAATCATAAATTGTGGTTGAATTCTGTGTAGAAAAATAAGAACCTGCAAAGGATTGGGACAGGGTCTTGCTCTCTGGGACTTTTACAATATAACTCTGCCTTAATGAATTCACAACAGGAAATGTTAAAGGACAAACTGTGAGTGTAATGTACTGAAAAAGAAAAGGAGCAAATAAGAGTTTAAATCTAAAATCAGGTGAACTGGCCAGCCAGTTCGAGGAGCAGCGGACAGGTTGAATGGACTGTGTCATCTACACTAGACTATCCAAAAAATAAAAAAGTAAGTAAAAAAATCTAAGTTCAGAGGCTGATTTATCCAACCGAGCCCTCACCTCACCACTGTGGTAACGTTATGAATTTTGGATTTTTAAAACAAAGGACAACAATGGGAAAAACAAGATGGATGACAATATAAAAAACATATATCTTAGAATATCCATTTGTTTACACAGAAACCAACTTCTCTTCAAGTCCAAATTTGTCTAAAGAATATATGGATTCCATCATTCACTCAACGCCGAGAACCCACTGTCAGGCAGACAACAGCTCTGGACCATGACAGGAACTGAGATGGGGTGGGGTGACTCATCCTTCTTCTAGCTTCCCCAACTGACCTCACCATGCACCTTGACAGGTAGCCTACCTCTTTCTCCCGATCCTCCATTTCTGGGTACTTGTTCCTCCTGTCCTGCAGGCCTGCTTTTCAAATCCTGCACGCAGAATTTGTCAATGGCTCTCTTATGTCCTCTTCTTTAATTTCCTGAGTGTAAAAGCAAAACATGGCATTGTATAAAACTAGAAACTAGACATTGCCTTGAAAGAATTCCAAATTAAAAGCCATGTTCATTCCACCTAGTGGTTAACCCTCACTCTCATCAGACTGATACTTCCCCTGCCGTTACATGCTTAATGTATCAAAATGGAAATGAAAGGATAGCCCTGTTGAGTTTTGATATATAAAATATCTTTTTGCTTATGTATTATAATTTACAGTACCTAGTGTCATTAGTGAACATATATGTGTTTGTTTTTTTGTATTAAATCCTAATATCTGACTTTGTGCTAGTCTGTGATTGGTTTGCCTTTCCTGTTACTATTATTATCTGGCTTTCAAGTTTAAGGTTTTTTTAAATGCAAATTCAGAATTTCAATTTTAATATATTTACATGGGTTGGCCTAGCTGTCATCTTTGTTCCCCAGGCCTTTGTACATGCTAGGCAAGGGCTCTACCATTCAGCTTCCTAACCTGCTAAAATAAAGGTAAAATAGTGGTCTCCTGAGACCATACATGTTTGAAGAATATATCCCTATTTTCTTCACAAATACATGGTTTGGCATAGAATTCCTAGACCATCTCATTGTCTTATGAGACCTTCATACTTTAGCCTATGTTTTCGGAATTTACTATTATGAAGCAAATGTATGAAGTTGTATTTTAGTTTTTATAGCTTTCATCTTTCTTCTTCACCTATGAACTAACAACTTTATTGGCCTAGGAATAGGACTGGCTGTCCAAAATTATCATTGTTAGAGCAAATTCATCAAGGGCCAGCAGCATAGAGAACACAGACATTGACATCATCCTCCAAAGTCATAAAACTGCATTTTCTTGATGTAAAACTGGCCGACTCCCACATCAGAGTAAATGTGTAGATTCTGGTAAGCAGTCCTCAGACTCATGAAGCAACATAAATTTAGAAAAAGACTTTGGCAAAAGTACTAAGACACATTATTCAATTTTGTTTTAAGTCTTATAAATGTATCCACTTTATGATCCCAAGTTATGATATATTTGTACATAACAGTGATTTATAAGCACATTCATGCACACCATTTAATTTGAGCCTCATCCCAAGTGTGGGGCGATGCTGGGATATTGTGCATTTTATACACGAGATGCAAGATCCTCAAAGCAACCCAGTGACTCTCCCAAATTTAACCACTAATTGAGTTTCTGATGCCAGATATGATTTGCTGCACCCATTATGTTGAAATTTTTATATAATTTATATAATTAAGAGACCGAGAACAGACAAGCAATTCCCGGGAGCCAAGGTAAGGCAGACTTTGAGCCCAATATATACTGAGAAACTTTCTGCTTACCTTAACCCCAGTATCCTGGGTTTATTAGATAAATATCACCACCACCCTAGTTCTGCATATTATCTATCAGAAATACAAACTTTCTAGCAAAAGTAACAACTCATTTTTTCATTATTGTTACATTAATACCCATGGAGGAAAATGACAAGAACTACTGTTAGCAATGTGTACTGGCTAATAAAAAAGGAAGCTTTATTTCATTAGGTATTCTGTATTGCCTCTACTTGAAGGCATGATCACCTTGATAATGTGTTAACATTCATATCCAGTGAATTATCACCTACAATTGATAGTCTTGCTATCATTTAAATACATTTTAAATCCGATAACCCTTATACATATCTAAAATACAAATCCCAGCGTATTTTTATCTCAAATATCTTAGAGCAATGTAAAACTTAGAACATGTTTCTGTACACAGCACATAATTTTTTCTTAACTTACAAATTCCTAAAATAGTAGAACACTGCACAATGTAGCAAATATGCTAGGGTTTGTGGCACAGGCTAATCGACACGCCTGATGTTTGATTGCTGTCTAGTGTCCATCATGATTAAGTATGCCCACAGTAAAAAAGTTCTTCAGCCTTATATGTAGGACTTAACAGCTTCAGTAGTTAGGGGTTGCATCACTCCAAGAGATGAGCTAGACCAGAGAGGAGATATCTGAGTACCTTCTTGTCTCCCTCGATATGGAGGAAAGCAGCATGTTCCCAGACTGTTTGCTGTGCAAAGTCATTGAAAGACTTGCCCCAAAACAGAGGTCAGTTAGCACTTCTACAGTGCAAAGCAGGAATGTAATAAATGCAGTCTCCCATCAGACCTTTCTTGATGTATTAAGAGATAATTTCTAACTCTATAAAATCAATAGCAGCTGTGGCTGCCTGCCTAAGACTGGCAAAAGCCAGCCAATGTTCCAGCACGGAGTGGGGAAGTTTTCCTGAGCCCCAGTGTCTTCTGAGGATGGGAGAGTCCGTTTTCTTTAAAGGTGTGGCTTCTGGTCGGATGGACGCACTCCGGTGGGTAGTTCCAAACCTAGAACTAAATGAAGAACGAAGACTGGAACGGTTAGGTTGTGAACTTAAATCCAGCGAGCAAACAGACAACACAAAGAGCAAGCTTGAAGTGAGAGGGCATGAAGGTGTGTCTGTGAGGAGTTGAGGAGTTGGGGAGTAATATGTTCAAAATAGATAGTTGAAACCTTCAAGGAATGAATAAAAATATTTATTTTTTAAGAACAACAGCCGGTAGAGAGAGGCTAATTTTAAAAATCTGTAGTATATATTCATATTAATTTTGTCGAGACACACGAACCTTTCTCTTCTTTCTGCAGTATTTTATGACTGGTCACCTCCATTGTGTGTTTCATCACTGGAAACCTGTTCTTATTTTTAAGAATGCAGAGTAAATAGGCGTATTACAGTATGATCAGTTTAGGGGATTCTTGGAACTAACTTGTGACAGTCGTGTTCATGCGGTAACATCACTGTTTCTGAGAAACCATCAGCACAGACATTTGTCAGCCACCTACTTCAAAACCTGAAACGGATTCGAGATTCAGACATACCTGTCATTATATAAAAACTCACATGAATTATTTTATGCTACTCATAAAAACCCTTGGGTAATTTTGTTTGCTAGAAAAAAATAAAATTCATACATACTGATAGAGAACACAAGTGAGAAATATAAGTATTTCCCCTTCCTTTGTCAAAAAAAAATAGAGGTACACCACTAGCACCTGCCCTGTACAAGAACATTTTGTGTGCACACTAATATACACAGGATATAATGTATACAGGATATACAAATCATGTGTCATATACATATTATATATAATATGGCAATATGAATTTTTAAATATTTTTTATACATTCTCCTCTTTCCATGATACACATGACTACCTAGCCTAGACTTAATTAAAAGCTCTTCTCTTGCATTTTGGCTTTAAAAACAGACCTGCTTCTTAAAAATGAAAACAAGCAACGACAGAGAGGGGCTGGGGACAACTAGGCACTAAAAAGGGTAGACAATACTTCTTCAGAAATCAATAGCTCTGTCCCCTGCTCGAGGATGATTCAAACATTCATTATCACTCAAGTAACTGCCAAGCAATTGAAGTTCCTCTAATTGCAAGTCCCTAAATGTAGCTTATTGCCTTCCCCTCAAATCTCCTGACTTCTCTGGGTCATTTCATTCGCACCTCTCTTTCAAGCCATCTGGGATCTCCAGCACTGCGAGCCTTAATGCTGAACACCTGGCCTGACAGTGTCTGCTGCTCTCTTTCACCTGCCAGCCCTTTGTTCCTCCCCAAGATTGAATGAGCACTACAAGTCCTGTCAAGCACGCACACACTGCGGCTTTTCCTGCGCCTGGTCTTGCGCTGGTCCTTAAGTCTGCTAAATCCTTTCATTATTTCGCCTCGCCCATCTAGGGACTCCATCTACTTTGTGATCTCTAGAAGCTAAAAAAAAAAAAAAAAATCCACAGAGGAGTTAACTACACTAGATACTTCTAGAACGCAGGGGTAGAGGGAGGAAAAAAAAAAACGCAACTGAAAATAAATCACACAGAACCACCCTGCTCTGGCTGGAAAATAGTTATAAATCACCCGGTGGTAGCTCAAATTTGAAAATTCACTGTAGGCTAATTGAAAATATATGTAATCGGTGTGACAACAGAGTTAAGTAGCTACTCTACCAATTAGGTACCCCTGACCCTGAGGCTGGAATTTTCATTCTTTGCCTAGCAGCCCCCCCCCACACCCCCCACCCCCCCACCCCCCCACCCCCCCACCCCCCCACCCCCCCACCCCCCCACCCCCCACCCCCCCCACCCCCCCACCCCCCCACCCCCCCACCCCCCCACCCCCCCACCCCCCCACCCCCCCACCCCCCACCCCCCCACCCCCCACCCCCCCCCCCCCCCACCCCCCACCCCCCCTACCCCCCACCCCCCCACCCCCCACCCCCCCCACCTCCCAGGATCTGTCGCAGCTTTTGGGCTCCTCCCACACGCAAACCTCCTTTTACATTTCCAAAAATAATCTCTGATCTGACATTCCCAGAGATATTGAGTCTATACCTCAACTTCCATCTGTTTCCTACTCTCGATTTCTATAGACTATACACTAAGAATATGGCTACTTGGCTTAGCACTCCCTCTTCTTAATTATTCACAAGTCTTTCCAAACTTTAGCCTTTTTCGAGCTGCTTCTTTCAGTCAATACAGACTATTTTCCCAGTTTAACTCAGACTCAATGACATGTCTCCGACCCAGGCTTCTGCTGAAAGCGGGTCACTGCAGTGTTCAGTAAGACAAAGCCGGCAGCATAGTTGCCATTCCTGTTGCGAGAAAAGAGCCAGTGGAAACAGATAACAAAAATTCCTATTGGTTTTGCTGACTAAACAGCCACAACAAAGAAGAAAACAAACCGAATGCCAAAGAAGTGTGTGTGTGTGTGTGTGTGTGTGTGTGTGTGTGAGAGAGAGAGAGAGAGAGAGAGAGAGAGAGAGAGAGAGAGAGGAGACTAGAATATTTCATCAGAGTCAAGTCCTGTCTGTACTCCGGGGACATCAAAATGCTGTCATAAGAAACACAATAACTCAGAAAGAAAGAAAGAGAGAGAGAGAGAAAGAAAGAAAGAAAGAAAGAAAGAAAGAAAGACCAAACCAGCGAGGCACAAAGGAGAGAGAGAGAGAGAGAGAGAGAGAGAGAGAGAGAGAGAGACTGAGACTGTATCAACAAAAAGCTCTCAAGTATCCAGCATTCAGTATGTAGACACTGAGATTAGAATCTGATGATACACTTTATTGAAATCATAAAAAAAGGTGTTATCATAGGCAGTCTCTGAGTTGATTAGGGAAGACTAGGCTTTTATTGACTCACCTTTGATAAGATAGTTCCAGAAATATATATATATTTTTTGCAGCTTATATACAGGAAACAAAAGAATACCAACTCAGCCACCTGATGACAGAGAAAGTTTTAAACACTGGCTCTGCCCTTTTTCCTTTTCCTTTGTCCTACTATCACATTCCTGTCTGATATATAGGTAATTTTAACCAGTAAGCCATGAAACACAATTAAGAAATTCTGAATCCAAGCCATACACACACACACACACACACACACACACACACACACACACACACACACACACACACACGTATAATTATAGAACAGAAAAGAGAAAAATTCTTATTTGAAAATTTAAAAATAAAGGGAAAAAATTTAACCTTAACTTGTTGTCTGCTGAACATGAGGTTAGGACTTGTTAGTGGCTAGGGGATTTATAAATAAAGAGAAGTTGTACCAGGGCTGGGGTGATAGTACAGGCAGGTTTCTAATCATCTGGTCTGTAGAATAAACTTAGCTAACTTGAGATTTCAGCTAAGGAAGTGAACTTTCACAATACCATATGTGAAAAGGAGAAGTGGAAGGATCCTTGGTTTAAAAGACAAGCATGGGGAGGGGGGAAAAGCAAAGAACCCAGGATGCTCTGCCACCCCGTATTTGTAGAGAAGCCCAGGAAGACAGGGTACAGGATTCAACACGAAGGACAAAGGAGACATAGGTATAAATAGACTGTAGACCACCAGAGGAGATTTCAAAATGGGAAAAAGAATTAAAACAGAGCTTGAACATGTGAAAAGATATTTTAACTGTGATTGGGAACCTCTGGGGAAAGGACTTCAATGGCATCTTTTAAGATTCCTTCTATTGTCTTTGTTCTGACATTTTGCCAGTATTTTGGATGAGAACATGAATGACACAATGTATCTGCAGTAGGAAAAAAAATGAACAAAGGTAACACTAGCTAGTTTATCAATTTGCATTTCTTTAATTGTTCTGGCAGTCTTATTCCTCACTGCTGATTTTGTGTGTGTGTGTGTGTGTGTGTGTGTGTGTGTGTGTGTGTGTGTGTGTGTGTGTGAGCTTAGCCTTTAATGGCTGAACCATCTCTCCAAGCCCACTTTTTTTTTAATCCATTGGTGTTTTGCTGGCATGTATGTCTGTGTGAGGGTGTCAGTGTGAGGGTGTCTGTGTGAGGGTGTCCTGGAACAGGAGTTAGAGACAGTTGTGAGCTTCCATATAGATGCTGGGAACTGAACCTACGTCCTCTCTCCAGCCCAGCCACTACTGATCTTGATTGATCCAGTTGTTCTCGTGTGCTTTCTGCCAAAGGCAATATGAGGAAGGAAGGGTCTATTTCAGCTTACATGGCATGTCTTGAGTTCATAGTCCATCATAAAGGGAAATCCGGGCAGGAACTCAAGTCAGTAACCTAGAGTCCATGGAGGCTGTGGAGGAGTACTGCTTCCTAGCTTGCTCTTCCTGGTTTGCTCAGTTTGCTTTCTTAGATACTCCATGTACAGCACTGCCCACAGTGGATTGGACCCTCCACATCAATTAACAATGAAGAAATGCCCCATAGACTTGACTCAGGCCAACCTTATAGTGCCATTTTCTCAGTTGGGATTTCCTCTTCTGAGATGACACGAGCTTGTGTCAAGAAGACAGAAACTAACCACCTTAATGGTTCTTCCTTTTTCTTCTCAGACAAAAATTCTTAGCAATTTTTTTTTAATACCATGGCTTTTCCCCTCAACAATATTCACTCCCTAGACCTCTCAAAATGGCTCCTGCCCTCACTACTGACATGAATTATACTTGATAATCTTAATAATTGTGAGCAAGTTGTAAAATCTGATTGACTTATTTCATTGGTACCTTTTGATCCTGCATTATATGACAAATGCACCCTTGGTTCTCAGTCACCATTTTTGCATTCTTTTCTGATCCCCTCATAACAGAGTCTACTGTGTTCTTTTTGTATTCAAGTTCTCTGCTCAGTCTCAGGGCAATGCCATAATTAATGCTTCTACAGCGGTCTTTTGTTGTGGGATGATGTCATTACACAGGTGAAAGCAGGTACAAGATAGAATGAAGCCTGTCATTGGATGAGAAGGAAGGATGGGTGGGAGAAAAGTTTGAGGGAAGAGGAGGAGACTGGAACAGGAAGGCAGAAGAAGTCTCAAGAAAACTCTGTGTGTGTTTACAGGTTGTTATGAATGTTCTTAAGGGATGGATGTGTACAGGGCTTTGTATGTTTAGGTGGGCAAGATATCTTACCAATTAGATCAGAGGATATTGTGTTGTGTGTTCTTTCTTGTGGCAAATTAAGTTTAAGAGAGCATGTGGCGGCTGGGACACTAAAGTGCCATGGAATTGGGATGTATATTTCTGGCATGGTAGATGGGTAGAGAGATTGTTGCCAGGCTCAGAGAGAGGCCATCGGCAGTGTGTCACGGAAATGGGAGCAAAGCGGGTGAGAGGCTTTGCTGACAGATGAAGATATCTACCAAGTGTCTTGGGGCACTACGGTGCCGGACCTAGAGCGGGATAAAAGAGAGGCCTTTTTATCATTTTACAGCAACATTTTATGTCTCTGAGTTCCGGATCAAATATCTCCTCCTAAATATTTGAGATGATATTCAGCAAAATTAACAAAAAACTATGTCTTTCTAACTAGTTCATTGTCCTCCAAGAAGGTGTGGGTTCAGAAATGGACCTGTCAAACAGTCAGCCATAATAAACTACAGCCTTTTCAACTCTTTGCTCTACGTTGAGCGATGTGTGGGGATGCGTACAACTATAGTGAAGCAGATCTAGCACACAGAGTAACAAGAAAGGAGTTGGATGAAAGAATCTTGTTTCCTTATAAAGTTTTCATTACACTATCATTTCAAAGAAGCATTAAAAAGTCTATTGCAAGTTCTGAGTTTTTGTTTCCTTATTGATTATTGAAGTTTTGTTCATCATCCTTTACTTTTAACATACCAAAACTTTTATAGGCTAACCCTTTAGCACTGTCCCACTCTTGTTATAAGGAGAGAAAACGTGTACGTGTGTGTTACAGACTCTTTACTGTGGTAAAAAACTACTGATTATTTCTTTGTATAAAATGACAGTTTTAGCCTTTTAAGGAAATCAGGGGATATTAATTTAAAACTTAATATGAAATGTCACACTTAATTCTTCCTGATACTTGGATGGTGCAAGCTTATATGTGTTACTGCTTAATTATAACATGGGAGACCAATAGGGTTCATCTACAGCTGTACAAAACAGCCCTGCTCCCTTTTTGTTCAGGCAACCTTTCTAACTTCCTTTTCTGCATTCCAGGCACGCACAAACACCACTGCATCTAAATTTAGAATTTAACAACAAAAAAAATTGGCTTTTGCATTTCAACTTGGCTTTGATAAAATCTTAATTCTGAGCTGCCCTTTCAAAGGTTCCCATGTTCCTTCACCGGGGTTTATGCATGTGGCCTCTCTGCTCACAGAGCACTTTATGTGAGGATACAGGTTGACTTTAACCCTGTATAAGCAGTGGACAGTTATAAAGTCAATCAGGGGGCATGCGATAGGGACAGTACAAGGCTCATGGTGCTAGGATAAGTAGCATCTGCCTATTTTGGGTCATTTGTGAATGATACAGAGGAAATAGTTCTCTTGCATATCATTTTGTACTCAAAATGTACAGTTCAAAAGCACAGATAGTTGAATAGAGATGATTTAATTTCTTGATTGCAGATAAGCAGCAATCACTAATTCCACTGTTTCAACCATTAGCTTTTGGACTTCAAGTACATACCCAAGTTCTAGTAGATGGATTTCTTGCTTTGTATAATTTAACTTTTCCCTGTGTAACAACCCTGCTCAAAAGCCTTCTCCATTATCTCAAGAAGTCTTAGTGGCTTACCAGTGAATCTTTCTTATTTCTGTCTGTCTGTCAGCTGGCCTTGGCTATAACAGGTGTGGTTTATCATAACATGATGTCACTCCTTGTCTTTTTTCTTATCTGCATGAACACACTTGCCTTTAGCTTTTCTCTTAAGATACACTTACTACAAGGTTCTTACAAGATGTAGCTGTCTAATCTTGCACTCACCAGACCCCAGAAACATAGACAAAATAGACTTTTCCCTATAAATTATCCAGGCTTAGGATATTTGTTCTAGCAACAGAAAGTGGATAAGGGCAAACAGGGATGAAAGAGAAGCCCCGTGTTGTTAAACAAACTGAAAAGACACACTCTAAGGCAATTTGTTGTCATTGCTCTTATGGGAGCCAGCGTTGTCTAAAACACAGTGTTTTAAACAGACATAATTGGTCAGAAATTTAGACAGAATCCGCAGGCTATCCTTTAGGTCTTCATTGTTTTTAGAAAACCTTGAAATCTAGGAATGCCTTGGCAGAATATGAAATCAGAATCACAAGAAAGTATTTGTGTGTTGAACTCTCTCTCTCTCCTCCCATCTTGTGAGATTGCTTGAAGGCTGTGGAATCTATGGGAAGTGGAACTCGGCCAACAGAAAGGTAACTAGAGGAGGCCTTGGGGGTTATACCTTTCCTGTCTCCAGCCTCCTTTATCTTCTTCCTGTTTGCAGTTGTGTAGACTGAGTCACGTTCATGCTGCCACCACAGCCCAGCATGTTTCCATCATGCTCAAATCCTGGCCTCCCAATCTTAAGTTGTGAAATACATTGTCAAATGTATTTCATATATATATATTTCAAAATATATATATATATATTTCAAATACAATGACAAGAGTTACTAGTGAAGAAGATTCATCTGTTCCCATTAGGAAGGAGGGACTATGAGGAATCAAATACTAGTAGCATTCAGTGGAGGAGCCTACTCATGACTTTCCACATTATATGGCTTCTAAGCGTCAGCTTCTCCAAGCTCAGAACTCTAAGACAAAGCTGTGTTGTGTTTCATGGCAGCATTGAAAGCCATACAACATCAATTTCTCCCTACTTCATGAACACAAGTCATGAATGTAGCTTCCTTTGCTCAAAAGTAGAATGCCGAAGTTACATTAGGGGGTAATATATTATTGCAGCTAAGAACAATGAAATATTACAAAATATGTTATGGACTAGCATTTTAGCCCTCATTGATTGACTTTCCCCACCCATGCAAAATATAATCACGTTCCCCTCTAGCCTCTATTATGGCATCAGCTTGAAGTCCAATGACTCATTACCTAAATCAGGTCCAGGTGTGGCTCGGGCTCCACGGTCTGGTTCTCGGTGTTCTGCTCCCCCACTCTAATCTCATGACGAGTGAGCTAAAGAGCTTCCTTGTCAGGCTGCTATGGGAGCAATGGCTTCAAGAGTTTTGTCTGTACTAATTTTTGACAAAATAGCTTTTGGGGATATGATGGATTTGCTCAGAGAGGATTTCATCTGTTTTAAAGGGTCCATGAAGTCTCAGTGTTCATTTCTGTGATGTCCTAACAGGCTAGGCCTAGTGGTACAAAGCTAAACTCAGTTGCTTTGGAGGCTGTAATAGAGGATAGTGAGTATGAGGCTAGCCTAGGTATATAGCAAGACCCAATGTCAGTTGCAAAGGGTAAGGTCTTAATAAGGGTTACACTGAAAGCCCTTTGGTTTTATCTTCCCGCTATTAATTGAAACAGTTACAGGCCTGCTCTGTTTCTTTGGAGAAACTATTGCAACTAAGTGTAGGAAACACAACTGGCCACAGGAGTGATGCCAGAAGACCCTTAACTATGTGAGATGCCCATGTAAATAATGCACCATGCCTCTGACCAAGTTATCCACTTGCCCGTTTATCAAATATTTATATAGAACCTTCTGTTTTCCAGGTCCAGTTCTAGGTACCAGATGTAAAGTGGTGGACAGAGCAGAGAAACCTTCTACCTTCCTCATGATTTACATCCTCATCAGGGAGACAGATTGAAAACTAAGCAGTGAACACAGTAGATCAGGTGGCGCTAAGTGCAGAGGGGAAGGGAAGCAGAGAGGTAATTTAAGGGGCAAGTTACAAGTTTGGGTAGCCTTACTAGGGGGAGCTCATTGAGAAGATCTGAGCAAAGGATCCAGTTAAAGTAAAGGACACTTGTGTCATTGATGTGAGAAGGGAGACGTGGAGAAGCAAAGAAGAAGTATTTTAAAACTCCTGAGCTTTTTCCTCACAAACTAGTTGTCCTTATTGTAAAATAACTGAGACAAAGGCTAGTCATATAAATAACATTTAAGAAGGCCTCATACCCAGTTGAGTATGGACATAAAGGTGTTGGAAGGCCTCAAGGATAATGAAGGGTGCACTTCTGTTTTAAGTTACCGTTCCTTTGGAATGTTTTAGTCAGCCTCGTCAACGCCTGAGTTCTGTGAACACTGGTTCCAGGCATCTGTACACTTACCCTTCCTGGGTTGCAGTAGAATGAATGCCTTGTACATAGCTGACTAAGGTTCTTTCCTTAACTCTCCTCTCCATGAAATTGTTTCTGGTCGCTCCAACCAATACTGATCTTTAGAAGTGCCTTTGATCATACCTCCTTTCACTGCCGTTCTTTCCTTAGTGATTAGTTTATAGCCTCCTTTTAAGGGCAGGATGTCTCACAATGAAAAGGAGTAGATCAGATACACCCCTGAATCTTATTAAAGTAGCTATGCATTTTTGGTCAAAAAGCATAGATTTAAATCAAGAATGAGCTTAGGTTTTTCCCCCAGACATTATGTAAGATTCAGCGAATACTCAACTGTTCCAAGTGTTACTTTGAACACTTATTATGAATAAAATCTGATCCACTTAGACGGCAGAAAGAAGCGCTGTCACCCTTAGGTTCATTGTTCTGAGGATGTAATTAAGACATTGGCTTGGCCTACTGTCCTCATCATTGCTCACCCAGCACACAAACAAGATAGCTCAGGAGACATCCAGGCATGTTGAGCTCATTCTAACAGTTCGCAACAGCTTCCACATAGCTACAAATGCCATCTCAGTCTTATTCTTCCAAAAAGCTAGAGTTCTTAAGATGTAATAAAACAGAAGCCCCTAAGGTTGAAATGTTGAAAGGGACTGTGGTGGTTTGAATATGCTTGGCCCAGAGAGTGGCACTATTAGGAGGCATAGCCTTGTTGGAGCAGGTGTGACCTTGTTGGAGTAGGTGTGACCTTTTTGGAGCAGGTATGACCTTGTTGGAGCAGGTGTGACCTTGTTGGAGTAGGTGTGACTTTGTTGGAGAAAGTGGAGGTGAACGTTCCAGCTTGTAACTTTTTTTTTTTATAATCAACAGTTTTTCAGTAGACCTTCCAATTATCATTTGGCTTTTATAGTGATTATCAAAACAATCATTGAGCACCTACCAAATATTGCATTTCCACCACAGTTTAAAAGACAGCCATTGCTCTTGTGCAAGTTTGCAGATATCTTTCTTCAGGTTTTCACTTAGCTCAAGGTTCTTACGTGTACCTAGATATGCTAATAAGTGAAAGAGGAATCAAAAGGCAAAATGAGACAAACAAGAGACAATCAAGGAGAGTCCCCAATGGATGCCTGACAAGCATGTTTATCTAAAGACTCCTGGGTGGAATTCTGATTTTTTTTCTTTAAAAAAGGATTTAGTTATGTGACTCAGTCCTAGAAGCTACAAGATTCTTTCCTAAAAAATTATTGTTGCTTACATCTCTCTATACAGGTGCCTGGCATGGATAGTGATACATTTAAACTGTGTGTGTGTGTGTGTGTGTGTGTGTGTGTGTGTGTGTGTGTGTGAAAATGGTTGCAGGTGCCTACAAAGGCCGGCTTCCACTTGAAGCCAACTGAGCTGCAGGTAGTTGTGAGCTGTGTGTTGTGTATCTTCTGGGAGAGCAGTACAAGCTCTTAAATTACAGAGCTATCTCTCCAGCTCCACACACATGCAGTTCTAAGAATAGAAACAGAAACTTAGGCTGACGTGAGAAGCAGCAAGCAAGAAGAAAATGCAAGACCATGAAGATGGGCCGATGTCCATCCTAAAAACATCCAGAACTCTGGGAGGAAACAAGCACAGGGTAGTAAGTATTTTCTGAGAGGCTGGATTTTGGGAGGGCTGAATAAATTGACATAAGGCTTTCAAAACTACAGTTAAGAAAACTGGGCAAAACTCACTTGGGGCCATGAAAATAAAGGCTCCTTTTAATTGCTTAGTGACAGACTATAAACATTCCTCTCTGCTCAACAGTTTTGTCACCTCTTACTGGCGACAGGATACTGGGGACAGTTTCCTAGTTTAGAACAAGGTACTCCAATAACTATGGTTTTAAATTTTTATTTTTGAAAGATTTATTTTTATATTTAATTGTGCCCATATCTATATATGTCTAGGTATGGTACGTGCATATATATATGAAGGTGCTGTAGGAGTCTAGCAGACAGGGTCAGGTCCCCCAGAATTGTAGTTTCAGGCTGGTGTGCAACACCTAACATAGGTGGAGGACACCAAACTGGTGTCCTTTACAAGAGCAATACTCACTCCTAAACACGGAGCCATCTTTCTGCCCTGACATTAGGTGTTTGAGACTTCTTTTTATCAATGATTCCTCTCTCAACCCGTGGGAATTTGTTTTGAACAATGATTATGCTGGTGCTACTTTTTCCATGTAGTAATTAGTTAAATATTCAAAACAATATTCCCATGACCTTGTTTGTAAACCTCATATATATATATATATATATATATATATATATGAAAAACAAGGCTCCACACAGATAAGTAAGCATGGCTGACTGCATGGGTGGCGCAACACAACAGAGTTTGTTCCAACTCCCACTTCTGTGGCTGTCACCTATTATTCTAGAAAGCTCCTCTTCCCAAGGAACCATCACTAAGAAAATCCTTAACTTGATAAGAGGCACTAATTTACCTCCTTACGGCTATGCTGCTCGCCGGGAGTGTAGGGCCGGACACAAGGTCAGAGTAGGTAACGCCACCAAGCATGAAACAAGACGAAGATAAATAGCATGTGTCAGTGTGCTCAAAAGTCAGCCATAGGCAAGAGCAAGGAGAACAGAGCAGAGGGAGCAAAGGGTGGGGGCTATTTACAGGACTGCAGAACGAGGACAACGTGAAATCCTTGGGCAGTGGCCAGGATTCAGGAAATGTATACAAACAGAAAGGGTCAGAACAAGAGCGAGCAGGAGAGCAGAGCACATTAGTGTCCGTCAACCTTAATCACTGAAGCAGATCCCTCCTCCTAGGATATTTTTTTTACCACCCCTGTATGCACCAGGAACAACACTGCATAGCAATACTAGACACAGCATGAAGAAGCTGAACTGGCAGCTCAGAGCCAGGAGGCTGTTGGGGAGCAGCTCCTGACGCCTTAGCGTGCCTTCGGAGCTCTCAGAGCTTCCCCTATCTCGCCTGTCCCCTTTGCAAGGGGAAATTGGTTCTGCATCATATATCATAACTTCCCAGCTGGAAGAGTGCAATTACGGATTGCTGGAGTCCACCACGGATGACAGGTCCTTTCACTCCCCCCTCCCTGTCAGGAATATGTAACTCGTAACGACCACATATTGGTGTCATACGGGGGGGGGGGGGCTCTTCTCTGTGCCATTCTCCCCTTCTCCATGTACCAACTCAGTATTGTCATGAAGCTATTTTTGAAATGTTCCATCGATAGGATGTGCAAGACACTGTGCTAGCTAGAGGAGATAAAAAAAAAATGAGTAGGCGTGGTCCTGCCTCCGAGGAGTTCGCAGACTACACAGCACAGTAACCATGGCTAGCAGATCTAGCAGATATGGGGTACATAAAATGGGGGAATGGTATGGTATTTATTTACTAACTCATTTAATCCCCACAACCATGTTACAAAGTAGGAATCTTACCTGAAATTTAAAGTGGGGAAACTGGCCTAAAAGGGAGCCAAATAAATCACTCAAAGATATACAGCTAATGAGTAAAAAAACTAGAGTTAAAAGAAAGCACTATGACTCCATACCCTGATTTCCAGAGTGAGTGACACATTGGCTTATCACCAACCCCAAAGTTACTGATCACAATTATAAGGACAGTGCTCAGGAAATACAGATTGGATAAAACAGTCCTGTGGAAGAGGGAACTAGTGAGGCTCTGTCAACTGTCATAGGACTCTAGCTACACTTCTCAGTTTATTGGGGTTTAAAGTTATTCACAGAGAGAACAAAGTCTGCTTCCAGACATTATTACAAAGAAAGGGACTGTACATAAAGACCACAGTTCATAGATTATAATCCAGTTATTGATAGAGGAAACAAGGTCTATTTCTAGGCATTATTATAAAGAAAATGACCACACATAAAGATTATATATAGTTCATGATTTATTAACCAGAGTGAGCATAGAAGATCCTTAAGAAAAGATGACTATAGGGCTGGAGAGATGGCTCGGCCATTAAAGGTTAGGCTCACAACCAAACATATAAGAAAAGATGACTATAAATCTTCATTATTAGATTCTGGTATTGCTACAAGAAGATGTAAAGGAAGTAGTTCAAGACATTGATATAGACAATGAGTTTCTATTTAGGACGCAGAACACAGGCAACACAAATAAACATGGAAGACAGGAATCCAATAGAACTAAGAATATTCTGTGCAGTAAAAGCAACAGTCAACAGAATCAGCAGTCAACCTCTAGACTAGGAGAACATGTGAACATGCTCGCAAAAGACATGTCCAGGAATGGCATCCAGAGTACAAGTAAAACTGGAAAAAAAAAAAGGTGGTCAACAACAGATAAAACTAAGAAAAACTAAATAAAGAAATGAGTACACATGTCTCAAAAGAATACATACAAGGGACCAACAAACACATTAAAAATCTCTAAAATCAATAATCAGAGAAATGTAAATCAAAATTGTAAAAAGATATCGTGTCACTTGAATTATCACAGCTAGAATGGGTGACAGTACGGAGAGTCTTCAAAAATCAAAAGAGAACTTTCATAAGTTCCAATCCAAAGGAAACAGAGCCCCCACCTCTTCCTCCCTCCCTTCCTTTACCCTCTCTTCCTTTCCCTTCCTCCTCTCTCCCTTTGTACTTAAACCCTCCCTAATTTGTATTTTGAGCTGCAGTCCCACTATGTAAACCACGCAGGTCTGGAAACCATTGCATAGACCAAGCCTGACTATATCTGATAATGCAGCTTCAGCCTCCCTAGTGCTAGGACTACAGGCCTCCACTAACTCCAAGGTCTAGGAAACGAAATCTTTATAGCAAAGACAACACTTTCGCTCATCTGTGTACACTGTACACAATAGTTGAATACAGAATCATCTCCACTTCCTGTCAACAGTGAGTGGGTAAACTGTGGTATGTTTACACAGTCGAATAGTAGTCTGCTCTAAAAATGGAATGCTGTTATTTGCAGCAACCTGGATGGGACTGTAGGACAACTTCTACTTTAAGAGAAATGCCTGGTACAAAATGGCAAATATCACATATATTTGCCCAGCTGATGAAACCATTGTCAACCTTGTCAAAACATTTAATGCTTATTAGAGGTGGGGGAAGGAGAAGTTTTTTTTTGTTTTGTTTTGTTTTTTGTTTTTACGAAAAGGAATTTTTAAGGATTGGAAATGGTGCTGGGGGAAGAAGACATGGCCTGGGTAGAAGACGTGCACAAGATGAGTGCACAGATTGGAGTATCGAGATAAACTAATATGTAATTTTATATAATTAATATGTAACTTTAAAAACACAAAAATAAGGATTATTAGTAATAATAAAAACAATATTGTGAAGTTTGGCAGAGAGGAACATTTGAATTATACCCAGAATGACCATCAAATATTTCTGAGAAAGAGAAATCAAATGTGCATAATGTCTTTGGAAAGTAAAGTGCTGTTGCTTTTATTATTATTATTATTATTATTATTATTATTATTATTATTATTTCATTAATTTATATTCCAAAAGTTGCCTCCCCTTCCCAGTCTTCCCTCCCTGAATTCTCCATTCCTTATCCCTCTCCCTGCCTCTTAGAGGGTGCTCCCCCAGCCACCCACCCCCACCACCTCACTCCTACCAGCATTCCTCTTCCCTGGGGCATCAAGTAACCTACCCAGGTATGCTCCTTGGTTTTTGGCTTATTCTCTGGGAGCTCTGAGGGGTCCAAGTTAGTTGACACTGTTGTTCTTCCTGTTGGGGTTGCAATCCCCTTCAGCCCCTTCAGTCCTTCCTCTAACTCCTCCATATTGACAGTCTGTTCTTTTATAGAATTGACGAGAGAAAGAGAGAGAGAGACAGAGAGACAGAGAGACAGAGAGACAGAGAGAGAGACAGAGTGTGTGTGTGTGTGTGTGTGTGTGTGTGTGTGTGTGTTAGAGAAGAATGGCCAAAGATAGTGCAATAAATATTGGAAAACATCGATGATTACAAAATGCTTATAGAACATGAAATACTAAAGCAGTTCTTCATGTTCCCATTTTGTTGTTGTTGCTGTGTGTTTGTTTTTAGAGGCATATTGCCTTGCTTCCTTTTAAATATATTAAAGCACAAGCCACTGTAAGCCAGGACACAGTGTTCTAGAGTTGGCTGAGTGCTTTGTTTACCCTCTGTGTGAGTGAGTGAGCTTCCCTCCACCTACAGCTCAGGAATAAGGCAGGTGGAGGAAGATGGATGGATGTGGCTTAGACATCCACTTGAGTGACTTGTGAGAACTTTTGCCTTTCCTTGTTTTGGGGCCCAGACTATAATAAATAAATAAAAGAGGAGTATCTTATCATCAATTTGGATAAGAACATTCTTTCAAAATATTAAAATCAATTCTTCCTGTGAAGAGTCATTAATAACATGCATACAAATACATTCGTATAAACGTATATAACAGAATACTTATTTCTAAAATTATGGGACGGATCAGTTTGAAACACGCCTCTACTACACCAGTAAGTAAATGAATCCTTTGTCCATAAATTCTTTCCTGGGAATGGTACTAAGCATGCAATGTTGAAGGATCAAGAGATAAAACCTAGTGCTGATGTTTCCTCTGGTCTTTCACCAGAGAAATAACTGTCCTCAGCGACTCTCTTCTCTTACCCCTAACTAGGTGAAAAACCCCCATCTACCCATGCTGACAAATGGATTCCCATGGATCCTTTGAAACCATTGTTTGACTCTTTGCAGTTATTGATGTGGTATTGATTCTTATTTCAACACTTCTGCTTATTTACATGGCTTGGGACATACTAAATTAATATATATATATATATATATATATATTATAGAAATGTGTATGCGAGTGCTTACTTAGCATTCTATCAGAAACACCATGCTTGTTACTTAAATAGAAGTGACAAAATCACCTTATTCTGACCACTTAAAAAGCAAGGTAAAAGGGTATTAGTACCAGTCTTTGATGAAGAATATTACCCATATTTCCTTAATGATCCTTTTTCTATAGTTTGCAAGCTATTATTATTATTTTATTCATTATTTTAATTTTTCCTAGAAGTTTATCAGAAACACTTCTTAATCAACCTTACTAACCATTTTATTTCAGAAGTGTTTAGTACTAGTCATATCTTGGAATAATGGTAACCACCCAGTGTTTCCCAATATTTAAACATTTATTTTGCTAGAACTACATAGAGACGTAGTTTCCTCTTCTTGTTATAAAATGACAATGTAACATTTCCAATGCTTAAACACTGTGTTGGCTCCTGTGCCCTTGCACATTACTGTGGTGAAATCTGCTAGGAGTAGCCATCGTTTCTGCTATTATTTATGCCTTGCTCCCCTCTTACGCTGAATAAAGTTTTAAAATTACTATTTAAACCCATAGCCTTGGCCAGACTTTTAAAGTAAAGGTCATTCCTTTCCTTAGATACATATCAGCAAAATAATTTATCTGCCTCGTTGCTATGCCTGCTAACTTAGTACTCTTCAATTTAGCACCATCTGCAAATTTCATTAGCATATTGTTTACCCTCATTTCTAGGTGATTAATGTGGATATTAAACATGACTATAGCTAGCATCAATCCCTGTATGTCTTGGTTGGATATTTCTTCGAAATAGAATAACATTTTTATCATTACTTCTAATTTGTATTTCCATCAATTTCCTTTGCTGGTGGCATGAGAAAGTTGCATGCAACTTAATTTTAACTTTTAAGTGTCTGTCTGAGATTGCTAAAATCAAATATGTTCTGCCTGCTGCATTTTTCACATTTATTTATGGTTTCTTTTTTAAATTGAGAACAACCCCATTGACCTGTAAAATTAATTGATAATTCCAAGTTGTCTTTCAAACATGACACAATCATCCTGGAGAGGTTTAAAGGTCTATAGCAACTGAAGTATGCTTGTAATATTTTTTTATAATGCCTCCGTGGAATTCAGTTGGTTTTCCCATAATTTTACTTGCTCTCTAATTTTAATAGTTGCTTGAAGTGTGTTATTTTCTGGAGTGTGTATAGGAAAATTATGTTTTGTTGCTTATAACAGTTTTGTTTTAAACAAATAGGCAATTAATAAATATTATTTTTCTTATCTCTCTTTCCTAGTTAGGGACAAATAAAACATCGTGAGCAAAACCAACTCCAAGTGGAAAGGATTTACTTCATCTTAGAACTCTCACATCACACTCTGTCACTAAGAAAATTCAGGGCAGAAACTCTAGGCAGGAAGCTGGAGACAGGAACTAAAGCAGAAATCATGAAGGAGTGATGGTTTTCCCAGCATGCTTTCTTATAGCACCTCCTGAGGGGTGGCCCAACCCACAGTGATCTGGGTCCTCTGATATCAATTATTAATAATGAAAATGCCCCAAAGGTTTGTCTATAGGCAATCTAATGGAGGTAGTGTTTACTAGGAAGAGATCAGTCTACCTAGATTTGTCTAGGTTTGTGTTAAGTTGAAACGAAAAAAAAAAAAAAAAAAAGCACAGTATGTTCTTATGCAATGTGCAGATTAAACTAGTCTAACACCTAAATGATTGTTTATATGGAAATGTCCTTTTCATTGTTACCAGGGTGTTCTCAACACAGTCCTTGAGTCACATGATTTTTGAAGTAAATTTTATGTTACAAATGTATTTTCCTTAAAATCTCTTAGTTCCTAAGAAATGTTTCCCAGTACAAATGGGGAAGTATGACATGGCAGTCATTTTCCCATATCCCATCCTCCCTCTACAAATGGATTAGGCTAATTAATCATACTCATGATCTGCTGGGCAAGCAAAAACAGAACCTAGTTGGTAGAAAACATGTCAGGAGAAGGGAGCCACTCAAGAAGCCCGCACACAGGGGGCTGCTGAGTCTTCATGGAGATGTTAGAGTAAAACATCTGTACCACGAAGCTCATCTCTAGGCTGACTCCTTTGATCTTTCTCTGTAAATCCATCCTTAAGGCAGAAGGCCAAAGCATTCCTGAGTTATTATTGAGGATACACTCCGAAAACTTAAGAAAGAATACATTTGTTTAGGCTCTCTCATTGTTTTGATTTAAAATTCAACTTTTAAAAATTAAAAAGATTAATTAAAAATTAATTTTAACTTTTGCTACTTGCATGCATATATGTGTAGATACTGTGTAGAGATTAGTGACAATATGTGAGAGTTGGTTCTTTCCAACTACCTTGGGGTCAAGAGACAAAACTACTCAAACATGGGTCCTCATGCTTGAGAAGTGAACGTGTTTACCTTTGAGGTTACTTTCACTATTAACGCATAAACCATGAATCCTAGATGTCTGTTAAAGACGTGTTTATAACAGAAGTGTGGCGAGTCACATCCCAGCAATGGCTTTTGCCCTTAACTATAGCTGCTCCTGACACTAATGAAGGAGAATGCACACAAAGGGTTTTCACAAGTATGCTTAAGACAGATTATCATGAGAGTTGGAGGAGGAGTGGGAGATGGTCATGATCAAAACTTCAAAAGAAAATCATACAGGTGAATCAAAAGTCAATAATTTTCAGGGAAATTAGAAGACAACTTTTCACAAAAGATAAATGGTCACCAAATGTGATCAGCATCAAGAGAATTGAATGTCGTAGTACTAATTTTACTGAATTTTACTAATAGGCTTTGACTAGATAGATACTCTCATATGTCATAGGGGATTACTCTAAGGTTGTTATTAAAGAAATATATTTAAAAAGGAGAAAAATGTATCACATGAGCAATTTCCTGATAACTAAAACAATCATCACTTCATCTAAATCAGAATAACAATATGGAACCATTTTAGCCCAAGTGTTCTGAAAAAATATGTTCTGTCAAAAATCTATCTATCTCTTCATCTACCTATCTATCTATCTATCTATCTATCTATCTATCTATCTATCTATCAACCATCACCTATCATCTATTATGTACCTATCAACATATTATGTACCTATCTATCCATCAGTCTTCCGTTTATATTTTATAAACCTACTATCCATCTATTATCTACCTATCAATCACCTATGTATCATCTATCTATATCAATGTATCAATCTATCTGTCAAACTATATATCATCATCTATCACTTGTCATTTATATTTCTACATGATAAGAATAAAGATCCTGGAAGAAGTCTACCTATAGGTCCTGATCCGAAACACAAATTTTGCTTTGCACACTATTCCAGATGAAGTTGTCTTTCATAGAAGTATAGTTCACCTTACTTGGAAGGATCACAGTGAATTTGTTACTGCATATAGAGTCAAAGAGTTTTGTTCTATAATGCTATCATGGCATCTAAACAACAAAACAGGAAGTCATCATCCATTCAGGCAGTCAGAAAACCCAGAATACTATAGAAAGAATGGATAAGAACCACACTGTGTTATTGCAGACTGAACATAAGCACACAATGTCTGGAGCTTCTCGGGGCTGGGATTCACACCATACCTGCAGCTGTTTGATCTTGGAAACTTCCTTAACCTAACTGCAATACAGGATTCCCCTTAATACATCGAAGACCATTATACTGGTTTTGAAGTGCTGTTGCTATAACTCACCACACAGTGCAGAACCTAACACACAATGGGAGGGACTTCACTGTGAACCATACACATGACTGACTTTTACCTTTACATTGTCTCCTGAGGTGATTTGTTGGAATGACATGTAAAAATTTCAGATTAACTTAAAAGGTAAACTAAGTTTTTTTGTCATCAGTCAATGCATCAAAAGAAAAAGTAAGATTAGTGACTTTAACAAAACTGAAAGGTGAACCTTTTTAGCTATGACAGGGTCAAACTAACATACTAACCAATAGTATGTTAAATATCAATTATGAAGCACTTAGACATGTTTGCTTTTGCATGCTGTATTCTCCCCACTCCCAACCCAGCCTTGGCTCTAATGTTTACCACAGAGAGATCTGCTCCTGCAGGGGTATTCCCTAGGCCCCCGAGTCAGCTGGTAACATTAGAATATATCTAATGGTAGACCCAAGCAGGAGACACATGGCAAGAGAAGAGTGGAGACATGGTCGAGCAACTATAGAAACTGAGTCATTATTTCCAGAATCTGAATCTCTTCTCTTTCTCTGTTTGACTGTTTTTTCAGGAATAGCCACATCTTTTAATGTTTTCAGCACCATGTCTGAGGCTCGCCAGACACTTTTCTGGTTTGAATATAAAATTTCCATTACAACTTATCTATTCAGTGTCTGGTCCCCAGCTGACTGTGCAGTTTTACCCAGTCCCAAACTAGCAGATAACCAGCTTTTGTAATGTTCTCCAGGAAAAGCCTAGGAAACCTAACACTAAGTGGTTTGGAGTTATTGAATAAATAGGTCTGTCGTCAACAGTAGGCAAATATTAAAAATTAACTACTACTAAGCTCTTGGATTTATACATATTATCTTTTAAGAAATATTTTCAAAGTGCAGCCATGGTGTTACTCACCAAAGTAACCCCCCAAAATAGGAAAAGTAGCTACTTAATTTAATTTAATATCCACTTGAAGTAGGGTATAAACACTACAAAATTCCATGTTTGCTATAACAATGCATAGTGACATGATCAAGGATCATCCGATTTCAATTCTGAAAGCTGAGGCTTAGGTCCGGATGAATGTCCTCAAGGTTACATAGATGTGAGGAGATCTCAATGAAATCAATAGCAGATTTTCTGGGCACCCATAAATCTTCCCAGCATATGGAATATATAAAGTGCTTACAATCAAATATGTTATATGTTAGCAAGAACAGTACTGAGTTATAAAGCAATGAAGAATAAACTAAGACAGTGAGCATAATTTGACTTCCCACTGTATACATGTATACAGTAGTTGCTCTAATGGTTTTCTTTCTTGGTCATGTGACAAGGCCATGTTTTCCTGTTTGTCCAACACATATGTTCAGGGAAGCTGAATATTTCAATGAATGATTGTGTGCCACAGTGAGACAAGGTTGGTAAGAATCATCTTTGACCTCTAGCAATTAACATAGACTTGAAGGAGATTACACATTTATAAATCATTTTAAATGTCTGACAATCGCTGACTTGGAGGCTGTTTGTGAACAGCAACCATAACAACCTCCAGGAAACAGTAACCTATAAAATACTTGCAAATAAAAACCTGCTTTAGCAAAACATTTTATAACCTCTCAGCTTTCAGATTTTATTATCCTTTAAAAATATTCACTATTTCTATTAGAAGAAATCACACACTGAATTTACAAGCACCAATTCCTGTATATTTTTGTGTACATAGCACACATCCAAATGTTCTACACATAATACATTGCTTAATATAATGAATATGCCCTGTGCTGGTTGGATAAGAATGCTCCCCATTGGCTCACATATTTGAATTTGAATGCTTGGTCATCAGGGAGCCGCTCTACTTGAGAAGGATTAGGAGGTGTGGCTTTGTTGGAGGAAGTGTGTCACTGGAGTAGGGCTTTGGGATTGTAGAAGCCCAAGCTAAACCTAGTGGTTCTTGCTTTTTGGGCTGCCTGTGGACCCAGATGTAGAGCTCTGAGCTACTTCTCCAGCATCATGTCTGCCTGCCTGCCACCATTCTCCCTGCCACGTCAACAATGGTCTAAACCTCATAAAATGTAGGCCAGCCCTAGTTAAATGCTTTCCTTTATAAAAAGTTGAGTACACATGGAGCAACCCATGGCTCCAGCTGTACATGTAGCAGAGGATGGCCTTGTGGGGCAACAATGAGACGAGGGACCCTTGGTCCTGTGAAGGCTCCATAACCCAGTGTTGGGGAATGCCAGGGCAGGGAGGTGGGAGGAAATAGGTGGCAGAGGACTCTCATGGAGGCAGGGGATGTGGGAATGGGATGGGAAAGGGGATAACATTTGAAATGTAGATAAAGAAAATATACAATAAAAAATGAAAAAACAAACAAGAAAGTTGCCTTGGTCATGGTGTTCTAACAGCAATAGAATACTGATAAAGGCATCCCCCTGAGAAAAAAAATAATAAATTCACCCCCTGAATTCAGTCTGCAACGTTAGGCAAGAGCCACATACAGAATATGAACACAGACATGAAATCTCAATTCTGAACCTTGAGGCATCACTGCCTCTCTGTAGACAACTTGAAGTGCTTGTTGTACACAAAGCATCAAGTGGTATGCCCCACTTGGCTGAAGTGGCTTGGAAGTTAACTGGAGGGCCACAGCATACCATCTCTACTTGTAAATAAGTATTAGCACATATTTAACTTTAAGGACATACCATCTCTCAGACACTGACTTGTTCTTGTTTAAACTAGAAAACGAGACCTATTATTTTTAAGCTTAGTACATTATCAAACAGAAAAAACAGAATATATTTTGAGTACTATAAATTGTTTGACAGTTCACTAAGATAGATTCTGTTAGCACCCTCATGTTATGACAGTGTACACTATGCCAACCCATAAAGCTGAAGGGCTGTACTCAAGCTGTATACTCTGTCAGACACCACCATCAGCATTAACATCAAGATTAAGTTGTGTTCATAAATGCAGATGCAGAGGTCAACCCAATACCAGTGAGTCAGAACTCTGGGAAACTTTTGCGTCAGTCAACTTTCAGGGTGACTTTCATTTACACTTAAACGTAAGAAGCACCTAACTGGTGTGAGTTTTATGACGTTTTAAAGTCTCTGTAATACTCTACTTCCTGTTCTTGCCACTGAATTGTGCTGTAACCTAGGCTGGTTGGGAAAGCACCAGGAAGGAATTAAAGATAAAAGCTCTTTCTTGAAGGATTAGTTGGATATGGAGACGTAGAAAGAATGGAAGGAACCACAGGAGTATTTTCAAATATGTCATTCACAGTGGCTCTCACGTTTATCTTCTCATTATATTTATAATAATTTTACCCCCCAAATTCTTGTGAGACTCTGTTTTAGTTCTGCAAATCCACCCATGATTAAAAAGAAAAAAAAAGATGGATCATCTGCACAAGTCAGCAATTCCTGGAGAAGCTCCTATGAAGTACTCTGCCAACAATCCTATTACCAATTAACTGTGATCATTAGTTTGATTTGGACCACAGCAATGGCAATGTAGTCGTAAGAGAAGAGGAAAACAAAACAGACACATTGGAAAACACAAATGCAATGTAAAACTCATTTCTGTGCCTTTGGTCAAGCTCCTGTTTTTATCCTTTATATATTTTGTGAATATTCCTTTTATCTGAAAAGACACCCATGCAGCACAGACTGATCTCAACTCACTACATACACCAAGTTCTTAGATACTTTTCTGTTATTGTGATAAGACATGATGACCAGCGTAACACCAAAGTGTCTATTTGGAGCTCCCAGGCTCAGTGGGTTAGAGGCCATGATCACCACGGTGGGATCACAGTAGAAGGCAGGAAGGCAAGGTGCTGGAGCAAGAGTTGAAAGCTTTTATCACATTCGCAAGCAAGAGACAGAGAGACCTAACTGAGAATGGTGTGGGCTTTTGAAACCTCAATGTCCACCTCAGTTAGACACACCTCCTCCAACAAAGGCAGACTTCCTAATCCTTCCCAAACAGTTCCACCAACCAAACATTCAAACATATGAGTCTATGGGAGCCATTTTCAGTCAAACTACCATACCGAAGATTGCCTTAACCATTTGATCCTCCTGCTTCTCCTTCCTGAGTGTATTTATGGGAATTCTGGAATTTCTTCTCTAGGTAACCAGAGTAAGACTACACTCAAAGGCTGCAAAACTGACCACAGTCTTGAGGCGGCATCATGTCACAGGCGAGGAGGCTTAGAGAGTGGATATTGGAAGGAAAGCTATAGGATCAATTCCAAATGGTCAGAGGGTTTTTGGAAGGTGAATGTTTTGTTTATGCATTTTATTTTATTTTTTCCACAGAACTAAAAGCTGGGGTGGTGAGGAAGAAGACACAAGAGGAGAAGAAAGTCCTTAGGCTGCTAATTCCTTTCCATATCTCCTCCCTCTTCTGCTTTCTAATTACAAGAAATTACACAGAACCAAATCATCTATCACAGAAAGAGAGGAGGTTTGTGGGCAATGTACTTGGATAAAGATAATGCCTGCCACCTTTGAGAAATAACAAGGTTCTTTATGTTTCTTGTAAAAAGAACTATTGAAATGCACATCCTGTGCATAGACATGTCTCATAAATCTCTTCTATGTGCAATCACCATGCCATGGGCACTGAAACATTCCATGCCATTTCTTCGTAGTAAAGTACTAATTCTAGGTAATAAAGGCAACTTATTTCTCAAAGGACCAAACTGTTGTAAAACATTGCAAAGCGGGCTCCTTGTGTACAAAGATAAGTTCTTCTCAAGACTTCAGGTCACTGTGTAAAGTCTCTGCCTTCCTTTGCTTTGCCTTCTTCCCTTTCTGTCCCATCCTTTATCTGAAGACTGTATGAAAAATACTTGTTGACATCCCTAAATAAAACAATAATTTCATATTAAATATCATCTTCCACAAGGTTTAAAGAGTGAAATGAAGCTATTGTATAAATATAATTTGTAAACAGTTACATGGTTCTACATTATAGTGGTTATATTTCCATTCTTGGCTTCATAAAGTTTAAATTTTAATTTATACCATATTGAGTGCCTAATAAAGTGTTTTGGTTTTAACTTCTAGCACCCTTAAAGGTTTAAAGCAGGGTCATGACCAGTTAATGTTGGGTTTTAGTAATAAAAGATTTAGTTATTTCTAAAGAGATGATTGATTTGCAAGCAATTAAATTTAGATTAATTAAATTAATTGAGATTAATTAATTAATTTGTATTGGTGTTTGACTGCATATAGGTCTGTTTGAGGGTCTCAGGCTCCCTGAATCTGGATATTATAGACAATTGTGTGCTGCCATGTAAATGCTAGGAATTTAGCCTGGGTCCTTTGGAAGAGAAGCCAATGCTCTTCACTGCTGAACCATCTTTCTTGCCACTAACTTAAGACCTTATTACACAATATAAGGTACTTGGCTGAAAAACTGTTGTAGTCATAAAAATGGAAAGGACGGGACAATTTAATGTGGTATTTAAAATACTGAAATAGTTGTTCACACACACACACACACACAAATATCTGCCTGATTGTCTATCAGTCAGTCAGTCAGTCAGTCAGTCAGTCTGTCTGTCTGTCTGTCTGTCTGAGTATGTTTCATGTGTATGAATACTTTTGGATGTCCGAAAAGGATATCAGTTCTCCTAGAACTGGTCTATAGGTGCTCATGAACTGCCCTGTGTGGGTACCGGGAACCAACTTAAGTCCTAAGCATGAATAGTTAGTTCTTTTAACCTTTGAACCATCTCTTTGTCCTTCTCCTTCCTTTTTACTTTTGGAGACATATTTTTTCATTGACCTTGAAGGTGGTTGATTACGCTATGTGGGCTGGCCAATGAGCTTTGGGGATCTTCCTATCTCCATCTACTAGACACCAGTGGGATTGCAAGCACTTGCTGCCATGCCGGCTTCTTATGTAGTTTCTGGGGACTAGGAACTCAAATGTACTTGTTTGAAAGTCAAGTCAAGTTATCCACTGAGATATCTCCCCAGCTCTAAAACCATTAGTTATTGATGACTATATTATGGCAATGAAAAAGAGATTCAGAGATGACTTTGTATTTTGTATTCCATAACTTAGGAAATCACTGAGTTCCCCCTAATTCTTACCTCACATCTAAGCTAAACAGCTAGGTTTGCCTTGGGAATATTCAACTTTCTGTATAATTGAAAACATTCTGTTAATGATTTCAATGTATGCCCAAGAATTTGCAGCACGTATATTACAGACAAATGCAAATTTCTATAGTCCAACAATCTGTGTCTTAGCTTATTTATTAGAATAAGGACTTGACAGAGTCCGGAAACATTCAGGTTTTCTTCTGTCCTTGGGGTCTGGTTGGAACAGTGATCTCTGTAAGTCAAACTATCTCACCTCCCATGCTCAGTTGATTTGCCTTTTCACTGCTGGGCTATTAGCCACAATATCGTAGCATTTTGAAGTCCATGCTTTACTTTCCTACAGATATACTGTACATAGGAACAGAGATAGAAGCATTGTATATTATTATTGTTTATTCTGAAATAAACTTAATCAGAAATGTCAAAGAGGACAATGATTAACGACTTAGGATAATATAATTACCATACTTACAGACATGCATGCATGTGTGCACAGTATGCATATGTGTGTGTGCCCATGGTTTATCCAACATGAATATTTTGGCTTCTTTTTTTTTTCAAAGAGAAATAAGGAATTCTGCTTATTACTAAGGAGGATGATCATTATTTGACCTCAAGATGACAGGGCATTGTCTATAAACATTTCCATCTTCCTAAAGTAAACAAATTTGTTTTACTCTACTTTATCCTTTCTGTAAGAAAGGAGAGTGTTAAGTAGCACCAAACAAAATATGAGAGTTTATGCTGAGATCTCTGTGAATTTACATTTCAAGAAACATCCTTAGGAGACTTTGACTACTTCCTTTGAAAAGTTGGAGGGGACCATTTCACTGGTGTATCTCCAGTCTCATGCTCTGACATGATCACCACAGTTTCCATTCAGACACAGGCTTCTGTGATAATACACATTTGAGCTCTTCCAGTGCTGGCTGGGAGTGGGTCCCTAAGGAATACGACTGAATTATTAATAATGAATAACTTGAACATAAAATCCCAAGTGGATAGATACTGTTAATTCTTTCTAGACTTACAAATATTTCTAAGATGACATTGCAAAATTTTTATGTAAGATGTACATCTATGATTAAAATGAAATTTGTCTCTACAGGTTAAAAAATCAATACATGATATCACAACAGAAAATATTAGTTACCTTTAAAACTCGATTATTTGAGGTATAATTTTATATTGGGATTTAAAATGAAATGTGCCTGATTTTTATAAAATGAGCATCAGAAGATTGTTAAACATCACAGCTGACAAAATGAAATGGCAAATATCTTACTAGTAGTTGGTTATATCATGAGAGTACATATGCAGATGCTAAGCAATTACAGAACATAAGAAAAGTGTCTCCTCTATACAGTATTTCTTATTGACTTGAAGGTAACCCATGATATAGTCTGTAAGCATCTATGTCCAAAACTGATGGATAACAAGACAAAAATTACTGTAAACAATAAAATGAATAGGCAGATTTTTACCTTTAACATCTTATGGTGTTGATAATTTCAGAAACCTGGATGAGTATTATAGAATATACATGACTTCTAAGTATTATAAAATAAGAGTTTTGGCTTCCTGGGTTGATTTAATCATGATAGTAGATATCTCATATTGCCTTATTGTTTTTTTTACTTATTATTTGACCATTTGTTTGGAACCTATTCAATGAATGTCTTTTATATACCAGATACTTGGTCAGATGAAAGGATTTAAGATCAGTCATGGAGTAAGTGGGACTTCACTCAAAGGGGAAAAATTAAACAGAAGACCCTTGGAAGACCTAGTCCTATCTAAGACACCTGAGGTACTTACCACAGGGGAACTGGCAAAATTTACAATTCCTATGTGATCCAAAGGTGGCTTGGTTATTACACTGATGCATTGGGCCAGAAAAGAAAGTCATCCTACACCCTGCCTTTTTCACTTAAGATTGTGTTGTGTAGAGTCATCATGAAATCCCAAGGTCCTGGGTACTGCAGAGCAGATGACCAAATTTCTCCAGGCTTTTGGACTATCCAGGAGATGGTACCAACTTTCCTGGACATACATGTGTAACATGCACCTGTCCCTGATAATAGCCAGCCAGACTGCACAGAGCCACTGGGACCATGGAGTTCCATGGAAACAGAGTGACATTTTTCACTCATTTCCAACTCTAGGGAATAACTGAATAGCCTTTTCTAAGTGCCACGGTTGCTCTAATCTTTAGGGGGCAACCAGATATCACTTCTTTTGTGATCTCAGGTTGTTAAATAACCTGTTTTTAGAAGGTTAGCTCACTGAGGTTCTTAGAAGCAGTGACTCTCACCACTGCCCTACATTTGGGTTCCATAAAACAGCTAAACAGCAAAGGAGGAGTTTGGCTTCTGGAAGCTTCATTAAGTCATCCATGTAGCCCTAAAGGATTGGTATGTACTCTACTAGACGCTTCTTGTGTGTCTCAGCTTCCTCCTGGGCAAGTGCACCACTCCATTGTTAGACACGCCATGTTTTACTAACTCTAGTGGACAGTGCTACTGCCACATAATCCAGAAAAATTTGCAGATAAGCACCACCCGTAGCTAGGCATGCACACGGTGAACTGCTAAGGAATTTGCTGCCAGTTGGTGCTACACCTACTCCAGTAGAGTCTGTGTGACATGAAATCTCTTGTGCTTCGTTTCTATCCAGAACAGAGGGCTGTGCCTGAAATGGCTTGACCTCCTGAAGGTCCCTGGCCGTCTCCCTACAAAAAGATGATGACTGGGGTCTATGCTTGCGGTGGAGGTGCCTTCTGTGTTCTAGCCTTGGTGATCTTAGCAACTTTAATCCTGTCAACAATATCTGATTTTAAGAATATAGCAGTGTGGGAAGATGGTCATGTACCTTTAGATGTCTCAGGAGCTGAAAGTTCAGAGACGGAAACGTCTCACACCATCATGATCCTGATAAACTCAACGGCTGCAATGAATTCAACTGCTGTATCCATTAGTTCCCAGCAAATAGGAGAGAAATTAATTGCAGTTACTAACAACATGACTGTTCCAGAAAAGCCTTTCCCCCTTTTGGATAAGTTTTGTTTATCATAATTCAAAACAGTAACGATTCTTTTAAAAAGATCATAGACAAGTTCCAACAAGTTGAACAAACTTATCAAGAGTTAACTATGGTTACAATAGTTTCCTTACTATTCTGAGGGGCCATAAATATATAGTTTAAACTTTATTATGACAAAGATAAATGACGAATACATACCTGGTGCCCACAAATCTGGCAGTATAACTGAAGTTTTCTAAACAATTGTTTGCAGTTAAGAACTGTTTCCTAGACTGTACGTTCAGTTTTCCTCCTTACAAGGGACATTGGTGGGGTGATGAATAAGAGCTGGATGACTGCCAGTTATGAGGTACCTGTTTTAACTGTTTAAATCTATGCCAAGAAGTAAAGCTTTTTGCAGCAGCACACACCTCTAGTTTGTATCTGTCTGTCACACCGAATCTGTTCTCTACCTGAAATCGAAGCCTTGGTCCCTCTGCTGACACACTCCCCTGGGTGGTCTGTGGCAAGTTGGGAGCTACCTCTCAGGCAATGATGTAATTTCAGAACTGCAGAGCCTAAGTGACCAAAATATCTGTAGATGTAACCAAAGCTGACTGTAAATAAAGAGGCAACATAGATGTATACTAAAAATGTTTACCTAGGTCCAAAGACAGGGCCACATATCCACCCAATACTCAGGACGTATCTCCAGGAAGGTCTTTTACTAAAATCAAACAAACAAACAACAGACAATTCTTGACAAAAAATAGAAAACTTATCTACCAGGTACAAAAAAATTATAAAGTCATAAGAGAAAGGAAAAATGAAACAGTATAATAAATAACTCTCTAGCAGTCAGACCCAAAGAAAATTAAATCAATAGCTTGAGTAACAAAGAATTCAAAAAAAGTATTTTAACGATACAAGACAAATCAATGCAATTAGAAATATGAAATATGAAATTCAGTAAAAGATAAAAAACTTAAAAGGTATCAATCATAAATTGTAGATTTTAGAAACTCAGCAATAATATGTTTATATATGTATATATATATGGATGGATGCATACATGTATGTATTTATACATACATGCACACATGTGTTCATAATCTAGAACTTTGATAACAGAACTGATTAAATAGAGAAAATAATTTCTAAGTTTGAAGATAAATATTTTTAGATAATCAAACGTGATTTAAATAAAGTAAAAAGAGACAGACAAAGGTAAGAGGAATAGAAAAAAAAGAAAAGGAGTCAGGGTATGAATAGAAGGAGCAAGTAGAAAGAGACATGGAAAGACTAAATTTGGAACATTAAAAGAATGTCTTCAAGACTTATGGATAAGATTAAGTAAACAAATATTTGAACTATAGATAGTTCATCAAGAAAAAAAAGGAAATGAAACAGAAAATGCATCAAAGACAATAATTTCTAGAATCCTTTCTCATCTTGGAACATATTTGGAGATGACAAGGTGTATGAATTCCAATGGCATCAGTAAATTCAAATTTTGTAAAAACACACACACACACACACATACAAATAAAACATTAACAGAAAGACAGAAATTTTCTGTTTATCAATAATGGTCTTGAGTATAAATGAATCAAATTCCCCAGTTAAAAGAAACAGACTGGCTGAATAGAATAAAACCCTAAGTCTAATAAGATAGGGTCTATAGGGAACATCTCACCAGAAAGCAAAGGGATGGATAAAACCATGGCACCCAGATGAAAACAACTGTTTATAATACATTATAATAAATTATAATAAACAAATTTTAAAGCAAAATATATAAGAGGATATGAAGGATTATTATGACACAAGAAGGATAAAATTAGCAACAGGAGCTAATAATTATATAGTTTTGCACTGAATACTAGAGTCCCTAATTATACAAAGAACAATTAGCTCTAAGATGATAGATCCTCCCACAAAAACACTTAGAAATTTCTACATCCCACATTTGTCAATGACCATATCTTACAGACAAAAACCAATAAAGAAGTAATAACATATTGAAGGCTTGGTGGAGAACAAAGAGATGTAGCATGCACTTACAGAACGTTTCGCCCAGGATCTAAAGAACAAGCCTTATCATCACATGGACTACGACCCAGGCGGAACCCCACGTTAACCTATAAACAACTCTCACTAAGTTCAAACTAAACCAAAATCAAGCATGCATCTTCTTTGAACACAATAGAGTAAAATTAACAATGGAAAAAAGGAAATCCTAAAATTATATTCACACTTAGAACTCAAACATTAATCATTTTAAATGACTGGTTGTGCTAATGGAGAAATCAAAATGAGGGTTAAAAAAACCTCTGAAGCTGTTGGAAAAGAAATCGCAGAGGGATAACTGGAGATATACAATAATACCAGTATGAGTAGTAAAACATAGCACGTACATGTAAAAAGATACGAAGTATCTCATAAAGGTTTTTAAAAGTACAATTCAAGAACCTAGGAAAGCAAGAAGTTAAACTCAAAATTGGTAAAAGGAAATATATAACATACAGCACAGAAGAAATAAGTGACGAAATTAGTGTGATTGTGTGTGTATGTTACCAGTGAAACAATGGGATATGGCTTTTTTATGAAGAAGGATAAGGAAACTTGACAAACCACAAACTAAATTAATGAAGATAAGAATAGAGAACCGAGCTAACAAAATACAGAACTCCTAACGATCATTAGGGACCATTATAGATGATTATATGCAACAGAATTGGATAACATAGAAGACATGTATTTCTGAACACACACAAGCTACCAAAATTAATCCATGAGAATGTCAAAATGTGGGCGGGCCAATAACAATTCATGAGAAAGAATTATCAATAAAACATTTCTCCAGAAGCAATAGCCAAGCAATTGATTTGGCTAATTTTACAAGCTTTAAAAAAAGCTCATATGAATTCTTGGTGAATAGCTATAAAGTATTGAATGTATGTCATGCTTTGAGGCCAGCACTCACTCACACCTAAACCAGAGAAGGAAATGAAACAAGAGGGAGACAACCAGAAGTCAATAGACCTGATGAACAAGATGCAAAAATTCTCAAGAAAATACTAGGGAAGTGGTGATAGTAACAACAAGAAAAGATTACAAACCAAGAGAGAGGCAAGAACTGTTCAATACTTGCACATCAGTTAGTATGAACTATGCAGAAAATGTGGACTATTTATAATTACATAGTAAATATCTATCCTTACACCCACAAATGAGTGTATTCCTCATCCCTTGCCAAGAAAAATTCTCTTTGCAACAGATGGAGACCCTTACAGGAAATCAGAACCTATCAAAATGCAGTCATAGAGCTCAGTCCCAGTGATTGATTATCTCTCCAACTCCCTCACCTATGACTCACTGAAGAGGGCTCTTCATTGCAGAAGAGAGTGTAGAAAGATTGTAAGAACCAGAAGGTCGGGGACGTTGGTATGGGATGGAGTTTGCTCTGAGATGGTGTCTCCTAGGAATGTCAGAAGAGCTAGATCAATAAACATCCTTTCATGGTTAAAAAAATACTATAAAAATCGGGTATGGAAGGAATTTACCCCAACATAGTGGATATGTGTGACAACTTTATAGCTTCTATCATTATAAATGGAAGGAAAGTTGAAATCATTGGGTTGAGATCCCTTTGGGGGTTGAATGACCATTTTACAGAAGTTGCCCGAAACTATCTGAAAACAAAGATGTTTATATTATAATTCGTAATAGCAGCAAAATTACAGTTATGAAATAACAATGAAAATAATCTATGCTTGGTGGGCACCACAAAAGGAGGAACCATGTGAAAGGGTCACAGCATTAGGACAATTGAGATAGGACAATAGGTCTAAGATGAGGAGTACGACAAAGGTTTCATCTACACAACTCATATCGGGAGTTCAGGCCAAGAGTTAAAACAAGAAAAATAAATGAAGAACATCCAAATAGACAAAGAACAAGTCAAATTACTTCTGTTTATAAAATTGTGACTACACATATAGAAAATCTATTTCCCCCCCAAAAAGAAAATCTTTACAGTGATAAATTTAGTAGTTACAGGCTATAAAACCACCGTAAAAATATGTAGCATTTTGTACTTTGTTGATAATTTTTCTAAGAAATCAAAGAAGCAATCTCAAAGAGAGCTGTAAAAATACATAAGGAAAAATTTAGACACGGAAGTTAATGATCTCTGCAAAGAAAGTAACAAAACACTGTTGAGATAAATTGAAGAAGACACACAAAATGAATAGACACCTTAAGTTTTGGGACTGAAAAGTAATAGTATTAGTGTATTGAAGGTTTCTACCAAAATGTCATTGGGACTTCTCATATAAAAAACACACTCCAAACAAATTTTATGAAACTACAAAAGAACTTAAAAAATAGCAAAACAGTTCTGAGCAAAAGGAACAACACTGGAGATATGGCAATGGCTGCCAGGAGAACCCACTGAGGATTACTAAAGGAAGTAGAGAGTCACACAAAGCAAGGCGTAGGTGAGTGGCCTGAATCGACCTTCCCCAATATATTGTATAAATTGCTAGCAAGAATTTGAAAAAGAAAGTTTATCATCGGAGAAATGCACATTGAAACCTCAAGATATCCTATTACCCCGATTAGAGTGGATAGTATTAAAAAGAACAAACATCGGCTGGCAAAGATGAGTAAAAAGGGAACTCTTATGTAATGCTGGTGGGAATACAAATTAGAAAATACGGGAAAACAGTATGGAAATGTTATGGAATCTCCTTACAAAGCTCTAAGAATGCCACTACTGGGTGTACAGTCAAAGGAAACGACATCATCGTCAAGGAAGCTGCACAGCACGCTGGCTGCTGAACTTTCTAAATAACCAATACATCGAATCAGCCTGTGAGTAAAATGAATGGATGAGGAAAATGTGGTAAATACATGATGGAGTGAAAGCTATGAGGAGAACAGAAGTCCGTGGATTGCAGCATGATTGAAGACGTTAAAAAGAGTGATAACTCTGCCCGGGTCCCAATGGGGAAGTTAGGGCAAGGACTGTAGAAGCTGAGGGGGTTTGCAACTTCATAGGAAGAACAACAATGTCAACCAACCAGATCCCTGAAGCTCCCAGGGACGAATCCACCAACCAGGGTACACATAGGGTACCCATGGTTCCAGCTGGATATGTGGCAGAGGATTGATTGCCTTATCTGGACTCACTGGGAGGGGAGCCCCTTGGTCCTGTGAAGACTTGATGACCCAGGATAGGGGAACGCTAGGCCGCTGAGGCAGGAGTGGGTGGGTGGGTAGGGGAGCACCCTAATAGAGGTAGAGGGAGGGGGGATGAGATAGGGAGCTGGTGGAGGGGAAACTGGGAAGGGGGTTAACATTTGAAATGTAAATAAATAAGATAACCAATAAAAAATATATACTGAAAAAAAAAAGAGTGATACCGCAGACACAAAAGCCAAAGTCACATGTTCTCTCCTATGGGTGCTACAGTTGATTTCACAGAGAATAAAATGATACCAGAGGCTGCTTAGTATGCCGTAGAGTGTTCTTAGTTGGTTTCCAGTTTGCGGATTGATATGGGGAATAACTTCTAATGTTTTATAGCACACTGTAATTACTATGTTTCTTAATTAATTGAACATTACAAAATAGATAGGAGAGGAAACTTTGAAGGTTCAAATGTTGTAGAAAAAGTTCTAGATGTGTCTGTCTCTTATATTTCCATGCCACAAACAGGTAGGGGTCGGGGTTGTTTCTGTCATCTCACTGTAACTAAAATCCTCCACAGAAATAACTTGAGGGAGGTTTCCTTTCAGCTTGAAGTTTCAGAGGGTTGTAGTTGATTACAGTGAAGGGAAGCCCAGTAGAGGAGTTCGGTTCTTATTGGTGGAAGCTGTTCGCATCTCAATGGATGAGGAAGCCTGGCCAGGAGCCTGCAAAGGCGATGCCCCTTCAGACCTCCTTCTACCAGCTTGGCCCCATTCTGCAAAGCCTCTGCAACCTCCCCAAAGAGCACCATCAGCTGGGACAGAAGCCAAATACGCCTTTAAAATGGGAAACCCTGCAGACTAATTCAGAGGGAAATCACGCACCATGAATTAACTAAAAATAACCACCTCAGTGGTGCAGCCATGGATAAGCTGTATCCATCTCATACAAACAGTCCCAATTAAATTAAATGAGGATAATTATTTATAGAAATAAATATAAATGTATGTTAATACAAATATTTTACAAATAATATACATATATACTTATAAATATAACATAGATATAACTTAATATTTAATATTTCCTTTTATTTGTAACCAACATGTCCATCTCTACATGTAGTTTTTATAAATTCATTTTCAAATTCTTTCTTACGTTGGCCACAGACATAAGTGCCCTGCGAGTTACGAGTTGGCTACCAACAACGAAAGAATAGTTTATCTCCTTTTATATCATCACAAAGGATTATATAAAAAATTATGGGGACAATCCAGAGACTTATTTTTCTCAGTATCTCAAACACTTTTCATCACAATCAGCTATTAGTAATTCTTTCGGCATTCCGTCTTGCTAACTTCTGTGGTCAGGTTTTGTGAATTAATCCTGAAGAGATTGTGAAACCATCAAGGCCCCCAAGGCTGTCTTACGTCATTTTTGCCTCTTTATTATTCCCCCTGTCAATCTGCATGTAAACATTCAAGGAGGTACCCATGTCACACACTTTACGGATGGACGTTGCTGTGTATCCTTCCTTGTCATGATGCTGTCTGAGAACATTCCCAGGTCTATGTGAAGGATTAACAAGACCTATATTATTCCAGTTATGATTTTTTTCTCACTATTCATTCTGGTAGCACAAAATTTCCCCATCAGATTTACAAATACGAATTTATAAATACAAAGACCAATGACCTTAGAAAGTCCCGAGTAATCACAAACTAAGCCAATCTCTCAGTCCCATAAGGGAAGCAACTTTTTTCAATTATTTTAACCATAGACTTTGGGATTTTCTTTCATCTACCTAAATACAGCTATCTCTTAAGTTTTGTTTTATTGTTTGTTTTGTTGTTGTTGTTTGTTTGTTTTTAATAACATCTATGGAGTTCCTACTTCAGAATAGAAAAAGATGTCTTTATGTTAACCCTAGTTACTCCCCTTGTGTGTGTCCATGCGTATGAATACACACCCACATCTGCACACACATCTGCCTAGCCTTGCATTAGATATGAAATGACTTGAATGAGAATAACACGTTTCATAATAAATTGACACAAAGCTCACCACAGTGAAATTGTATAGTAGGGTTTATCTTGTTTTTATTTTTTTTCTTACTGCTCCTGTTTTCTGGACTCCAGATTTGCCTCCCCTTGGCTGGCCCTCATTTTTGGGAAAAGACAATGTCTAGTAAAATCCTGATAAAGAGTAAGTATGTTGGGAATTTCTGAAGATCTTGCTAATATAGTCTTTATTATACACACATTCAATTATCCTGTAACTGGCTCATCAGGAGTCTGTGCATTGTCTCAGAATGGCTCACCTAAGAATGTCATTTTATTCTGTGTTTCTGTTTCATTTAGTTTGGGTGTTTAAAGACCGTATAATACTTGTAAACAAGATTGGCTTGAAAACCCACAACTGTCCTCCTGCCTCATCTTACCTGCTGGGATTACAGGCTTCTGGACCCACCACTCTCTAGTCTTCAGGGTCAGCTTCATAAAACCTTGTGTGTGGGTCTCTAGGTTTGTTTTATATTCCTCACAAAGCTTTGAGATGGTCTTATAGGGCAGGTGATGGATTGAGCTGTCCTGATGCTCCTTTTCGGTCTTCAACACACATACTCTCTCTCTCCCTCTTTCTCTTTCTCTCTCTCCCTCTCTCTCTCCCCTCTCTGTCTCTCTCTGTCTGTCTCAATTCCGGGAAGTGTTTATAAACAACTTGTTCAAGTATTTTCTGTCTTTTGCCTTTTTTCTATTCTCTCTCTAAAATCTATATTTTAAACTATAAACTTTTCCCAGAGCTATCCCAATTTCATTACTGCTCTGTCTACTGTAGTTTGGAGAGACTACCTACATTTTACCATTTACTCGCTTAGAGAAATGCTTTGTTTTTGACGTTATTTCCTACAGCATTATTGTATTCTTTTTTCTTTTTCAGCCTCAATTCTTATTTAAAATTTGGAGCAGCTTCACCATTTATATGAAGATACAACCTTTTAAAGACTTACTTTTCTTTAAGGGTTTATTTTTCTTTCTGAGTGCTTAAGTCTTTCTTCAAAGTCCTTTGACTGTGTGTTTATTTGGCTGTTCAATCATATTGATCACGGAAGACCGGAATATTGCTTGATTGCTTTGTGTAAGGACTTACTGGTTCTTTTTTTTTTAATTAATTTATTTGTTTTTACACTCCAGATTTTATTCCCCTTCCGGTCTGCCCTCTGACTCTTCCACATCCCACACCCCCTCCCTGATTACCCCCTGTCTCTATGAGGATGTCCCTTCCCCACCCACCCCTCCAGATCTCTAAACTTCCTGGGACCTCCAGTCTCTTGAGGATTAGGTGCATCTTCTCTGACTGAATCCACATCCGGGAATCCTCTCCTGTATATGTGTTGGAGGCCTCATCTCAGCTGGTGTATGCTGCCTGGTTGGTGATCCAGTGTCTGAGAGATCTCAGGGATCCAGGTTAATTGAGACTGCTGGTCCTCTTACAGGGTTGCCCTCCTCCTCAGCTTCCTCCAGCTTTTCCCATTCAACCACAGGAGTCAGCAGCTTCTGTCCATTGTATGGGTGCACATATCTGCATCTGACTCTTTCAGCTGCTCGTTGAGTCTTTTGGAGGGCAGTCATGATAGGTCCCTTTATGTGAGCGTCTCATAGCCTCAGTAATGGAGTCGGGTCTTGGGCTCTCCCCTTGAGCTGGATCCCACTTTGGGCCTGTCCCTTGACCTTCTTTTCCTCAGGCTCTTCTCTGATTCCATCCCTGCACTTCTTTCAGACAAGAAAAATTATGGGTCAGAGTTTTGACTGTGGGATAGCAACTCCATCCCTCTATGCCCTGTCTTTCTGCTAGAGGTGGATTCAGTAAGTTTCCTCTCCACACTGAAGGGCCTTTCATCTAACCCCTCTGCCCCTTTGAGTCCCGAGAGTCTTTCACTTCCCAGGTCTCTTGTACATCCTCCCAACCTCCTTCCTCCTGAGGTCGCCTGTTTCCATTCGTTCTGCTGGTCCTCAGGGCTTCAATCCTTTTCCCTCACCTAATACCAGATCATGTTCCCCTTCCCTTAATCCCATCCCCTTTCCCTTGTCCCTCCCTCTCTCCCCCTTTGTGGTTGGTTTTTTCTCCCTCCCAAGTGGGACTGAGGCTTCCTCAAATTGGCCCTTCAGCTTTTGAGTTCTGTGGACTGTATCTTGGGTATTCTGCACATTATTTTTGGCTAATATCTACTTATTAATGAGAATGTACTATGCATGTCCTTTTGGGTCCGAGTACCTCACTCAGGATGATATTTTCTAGTTCCATCCATTTGCCTGCAAAGTTCAGGATGTCCTTGTTCTTAATAGCTGAGTAGTATTCCATTTTGTAAATGAACCACATTTTCTGCATCCATTCTTCTGTCGTGAGACATCTGGGTTGTTTGCAGTTTCTGCCTATCACAAGTAAGACCACTATGAACATAGTGGGCCACGTGCCCCTGTGGCCTGGTGGGGCATCTTTTGTGTATATTCCCAGGAGTGATATCTCTGGGTCTTTAGGTAGGTCTATTTCCATTTTTTTGAGGAACCTCCAAATTGATTTTCAAAGTGGTTGTACCAGTTTGTATGGATTGCATTAGGAGAGGATTTGTTATGTTTAATGCTTCTGGGACTCTTTCTCCTCAATGGAAACATTTGTTCTCTGATATCAGAGGTATGGACCAGGGTGCTCAGATTCAAGTTGGATGGGGTCCGAGAGTCTCACCTAGTTTTTTCAAAGATTTTTTTTTTTACTCAAGGTACTATTTTCATCGTGACGTTCTCTACTTTCAGTTCTATAATTCTTCGTTGTGGATTCACCAGCAATTAAAACCCTGAATTTGGGGGATTATGATGTTGCCCATCTTCTTGAAATGAAGATGTAAAATGTGCCTCAACCCTCATGGCAAAGACAGCATAGGACCAAGGGATCTGCAAGAAGAATTATAATTGATTTGATCTATCAAGGGTGGAGATGCTGTCCCAAGATAGCACCACTCGTTCTTAGAGCAGCATGCTTGAAACTTGACATATCAACATCAGATCATAACAGCACATTCTAGGACATCATCATGAACATGTGGAGGTCAGATGACAACTTGGAGGAACAGGTTTTCTTCTTCTAACCATGTGGGTTACAGGTGTAGAGCTCAGGCATCTGGGCTTGGCGGGAAACTGAGACATCCAACAGGCACCGATGCCTATGTTTCAAATCATTTTTCAAATATTTTTTTTAGGTTGAATTCTCTTTTCATTTCGTTAGAATAAAGAAAACCTGGTCCAATAATAATAAATTCTAACAAACTTTGCAAGCGATGATAACTATAATGATAACTATAACAGCAAAGAGCAGGTCAAAAAAGATTAGCTGTTAATTCTTTCCTTGAATCCATTACCCAAAAACTTGTTAGTTATAATACCTACCATTTCTCAAGCGCTTGGTATATTATAGGCTAGGTTTTAAGTAATCCATACATAATACTATATTAATCCATTAAAACCATGCAATGAAGTGGCATTGTACAACAGAGACATCAGACTCCAGATTCCAGTTTCTTTTCTTTTTTTCTTTTTTTTTTTTTTCATCTTTATTAACTTGGGTATTTCTTATTTACATTTCGATTGTTATTCCTTTTCCCGGTTTCTGGGCCATCATCCCCCTAGCCCCTCCCCTTAATCCCTCCCCCTCCCCTTCTATATGGGTGTTCCCCTCCCCATCCTCCCCCCATTACCGTCCTCCCCCCAACAATCACATTCACTGGAGGTTCAGTCTTGGCAGGACCCAGGGCTTCCCCTTCCACTGGTGCTCTTACTAGGATATTCATTGCTACCTATGAGGTCAGAGTCCAGGGTCAGTCCATGTATAGTCTTTAGGTAGTGGCTTAGTCCCTGGAAGTCTGGTTGCTTGGCATTGTTGTTCATATGGGGTCTCGAGCCCCTTCAAGCTCTTTCAGTCCTTTCTAAGATTCTTTCAACGGGGGTCCCATAGGCGAATGCCATCATTAAACCACTGAACTCAGATTCCAGTTTCTTAATCAGCAGCCTATTATATCTCTGCCATCTTTAACGGGTACCATCTTTGAGTTACAAAATGGACTCAACAAAGGTTTCTAAAAGACGAGCTCTTCCGGATTCAAAATGGGGAAACCGAGGCCCCGCTACAGCATCCCGGGAAGGTTCTCTCTTAGCTTTGATGAGCTGTTATATTCAAAATTCAGCTGCTGTTCTCCATGGTCAGGCTGATCCGGCATCAGCTCAAAGTGGGATCAAAGCAAGGTGCACGGGGTTTCCAGGCAACTGCAACAGAAACCTTGACCTGAAAGCCTCAGTTTTCAACTCCTTCTCTCCCTGGTTTCTTCATACAAATCTTGTCTGCCCCTTTCAAGCATCTTCCTGTTGCTTCACGAGATAAAAGAAGAATTAAAGCCTGTTTCCCAAGGCCAGACATAAGCTACTTTTACAAGTTATCTACGCATTGTTTCCTGAGATTCCCACCCCTCCAGTTCTTAAGCAGGTGAAGGTTGCATGCTTTTCAGGAAGTAAATTAAAAGAGTGTTCTCTTCTGTTGACTTGTCATTCTGGGAAATGTGAGTTTCCCTTTGAGAAAAATAAATAAATAAACAAACAAAACAAAAACCGGTTTTGTGAAGCCAAGGTCAAGAGTTTCTTTTCTCACTTCATGCTGGAGAACCGTGGTCGCTCTTCACCGGGCTACCCCATCATCATCATCATCATCATCATCATCATCATCATCATCATCATCATCATCATCAGCAGCAGCAGCAGCAGCAGCAGCAGCAGCAGCAGCAGCAGCAGCAGGTGACTGTCAGCTAAGTCAAGCACCAAGGACAAGGAGTTCCTCTTTTCTTCGTGCTGCTTTCTGTGCAGGTAAAATGAAAAATCAAATCCTTTCCTGTCCCTGCATCATTGTCCTTTCTGAACATGGCATTAACTTCCACAAAAGAGCCTGGTGGCAAAGGGGGTGATTAGCTAGATAGGCTCTAACAGCTGGGCTCCAGGAGACTGAAGTGAGGTGGAGGAGGGGCGCTCCCTCGCAGGTCCTGAGTCTGGTAGTTCTATCAACAGGGCAGCAGCGGCAGCAGATGAAAAGCTTCCAGAGGTGGGGGCAGGGGAGAGCCCAGATTGTAAACATCTCTTGCCTGTTGCCTAGAAGCCGGTGGCTGCGAACAATCTAAAGACTGCGCCTAGATTTTCAAAATTTCCTCTCTATGCAAAGCTCCGGTTCCTTTTTAAAATATGCGGCCATTTTACGAGGTCATCATCCCACACGCAGTGTGTGCATATATCCCAGCATCTTCCCTCCACCACATGTGATTGCTTACATAAAGTGGTCAACTATTGTTTAACAAAATCTTTGTTAATGTTAGGACATTAATTCTGAGGCTTAAGAAAAACAAAACACCTCACACTGCATAGTTTATAGGATGCACTCATATTTATAAGAAGCAACAGAAAATTTTAAATGTGCATTACTTGTTTATGGTGCAATTTTGATGATTCCTGAATAATATGTTCCTCACATATGCTGTGATGGACAACAAGTATCTGGTGTGATAAATTAGTAAAATATGTGATAAGAGTAATGTTTTAGGTTTGGGGGGGTGGAAAAGAACTGCTAAGTATTATGTGTGTGCAAGTTGGTGTCACACACACAAAGGGAGGGGGACGTGTAAGAAAAGGGCACAGTGGTAATAGTGGAAGGTTTTAATTACCTCAGTGCAGAACAGGATTACATCAAGTGGAGGAAATAAGGCTGGGTGGAATGCCAGGCTGATTTCCAATTTAATATGTACATCACCCGCAAAGGAAGAATGCTTTAAGATTAAATAAAACTCGGAACTCGAAGCAAAGATGGATCAGATATAGGAGCCGTGATTAGATCCCATTAAGCACATTATTTGATCTCAAATAGAGATCAAATAAAGGTATTTGGAGACAACATGGAAATTTAGGAAGACGGGAAAATAAAATACAGCATATAACCATTAATTCAGAAAAAAAAATACAAACCAGAGAATTGCGGTTGGGGTAAAAAGCAGGGAAGTGGCTTTTTAAATCCCAGCATCACCCCAATGCCAGTCTTACCAGTGAGCAGTAAATGCATTTAGCGTTTCACTACACCATTAGAATGACACAGCAGAGAAAGGCTCCCCGTCCGCTTCCGTGATTCAATTTTTTTTTTAATACTAGAAAATAAGATCTTCTCTAATTGGAAGAAAACTCTAAAAAGAACTGAGTGTAGAAAGGGGGCAAGAAGTGAACAGATTTGAGGACAAACTTGACATTAAAAGCCTACAGTCCAGCCAGGCAGCTGTGGGGCCATTAAGGGGATGAGGGGAAGTCAGTGAGAGATGAGGCTGCCTTGCCTGGAGCCTGAACGAATCCTCTGCCTGGGTATTTACAGAAGCAACTGAAGGTCACATCCTGGAAACTGGAATCCATCTTCTTGAGGGAAAAAGTGAAATGTTAAAAGGATTTTATGATTGGGTAAGAGCAGATCATTGGGCAATTAGAACTATTACAAGTTGACATAGCACAAGACACAGGCTAAGTGTGCCACAGAAATCAGAGAGAAGTGCACTGGAAACAGAAAATGTCAGCGGCTCAGCACAGGGTATTGAAAGAAAATTCCAAGAATCTTTCAAAATCTGCTTAGCAAAAATCCAAATCATGGCTGGAAAACGAGTAATACTGGCCCTTGTTTTGCCAAGTAAAGGCATGCTGGATCTGATAGGAGCTAACATTAGCTTTACAATTAAAAGTAATCAAACGCGCATGCGTAATTCTACAGAGGTGACCATGGAAGTTGGTCACTGTTTCTAAACTTCTTAGTAGAGAGTGCTCCTCGAAAACTTGCTGCATTAAATGGGACAGGAGAATTAACAAGAGTAAACCTGAACTACCCGTAGGCTAAAAATATGTTATCATGTAAAATGAAAAGGAACGTCCGCAGAGATCCTGGTCCAGTTATTTTTGTCAGTCATCATCACTACATCACCATCACCATCATCATCACCATCATCATCATCATCAGCATCATCAGTGTCATCATCGGTGTCATCATCGTCATCACCATCATCACCAACATCATCGGCATCATCACCACCGCCACACACAGTGATGAAATTGTAAGAAGGGGTAAGGCTAAGAAGAGTTTGTCTGTCTCAGGGTCTAGATTTCACACTCATTCATCTTATGGCTTTTCATTTGTTTTCTTTAAAAAATTGTCATAAAGCCAACACATTATGTTTATATTTGATGATCGATTTTTGTTTGGCTCTCAGTATGTGCACCTGTGCACGTGCCCTGGCATGCATGTGAAAATCTAAATATAACTTGTGAGTTCCAGGTATCAAACTCCTGCCATCAGGCTTGGCTGCAAGCACCTTTATGCATTATGTTGTCTCTCCACATTGTTGTTGTTGTCATCATCATCATCATCATCATCATCATCATCATCACTATTATCATCAATTATGCCCACTGTTAGAGGATGTGCTTAGGATGAGCAACTGCTTCACCCTCCAAGCTCTAGTTATATTTCTCTGAAAGAAATAAAATGCAAATATTCACTCATTGGTTGAGTTGAAACCTGAAGAATAAATAGCGTTATTTGGTGTCTCCTAATGATTTAAGAACTGCGTTACATTTTCTTTGCCCTTTCCCTTCTTGTATCCTACAAATGTATACTGGATTACCTTGGCAGATTGCAAGACTTAATGTTAGAATTTGCAAACATGTCATGACTGGTTTGAAGACATCTTCCTTCACTTGGCATCCATGGTAGTGCTGCTCAAGTTAAAGGGCCCAGAAGTCCAAGAGACACTAAAGGGCCTGGAAGTCCAAGAGATACTAAAGGGGCCCGGAAATTCAAGAAATAGAGAAAGACTTATCGAGGCACATCACAACATGAGCAGGTCAAGGCAAAGGTAAACTACAGAATAAAGCAACATTTTCCAGGTGAAGGTGAAATGAGGAAGATATTTAAATGTAAAGCCTAATCCCAGAAATCAATCAGAGAGATGAGACCACGCAGTGAAGCACAAAATCAACATGGCCAGCTCGCTTTCATCAGTGTGGACTTTCAGATCTCTTCACTTGATCTTAGCCAAAAGGCCGAGAAGCGATCAGATCTCTTTTCTACCAAACCCTAGCCCAGGTACTGCACTCATTGATGGAGTTCATTTCTAAGACTCTGTTGAGGACTAAAGAGCAAGACAGGAAGTAGAATGAACGGAGGGAAGAGCTAGCAGCTTAGGAAAAGGACGTAATTGAGGGTTACACGTTTGTTTAGCTTTTGAATAATTGCCAGGAGTCATAGAATCCAGAAGTAAAAATTCCATTGCTTGCGAAAAATAAAACTATATTATGAAATGAAGTGAGGATTGTGAAGAGAGTGGGGAACCATGGCATGTTTTAATCCATTTAGCTCAGAGGATAACGGAAGGGATACATGCATGTAGTTCGTGCAAGACGGTGGAAACCCTGTGATGAGTACATCCTATAACCCAGAGTGCCCCAGACGGGTCATCACAGGGAGGTCACTCTGAAAATAGTAATTTAAGCCAAGCCATCGCATTAGAAACAATTGCAGATCTTGTAAATGCCCTGAAAATGACTTGATTCTAATTCTAAAGCCACAAGGAGATTCCATATATGTCAAGTAGGCAGCCCTGTTTCTTTGCTTATTGAAGAGCCCTGTTCTGGAAACTGCCAGTGTGGTTCAGCTTTAAGTAGCTTTTTATTTACTGATTTTGAACACATCAAGTAGGACTCCTCCTCCAAAGGGAGGCTTTTCAAGTATCCCACAATCTATTCTTTTATTCTCTTCCCCACAATTTTGTTAATATTTTTCTCAGTTTTCTCATTTTTCCCATGATGCTTCAAACACAGCTAAATTATTTTGAGAAAAAAACCTCTCCTAACATGATATGGAAAATCATAGACTGATATGCCAGCTTTCCCTGGGTTATTTCCTATCATGCCATCACTGACTACAGGAGGAAAGTCTTTGTTCCTGAAAGAGAGGAATGTTGGAAACTTCCTGAGAGAAAGGTGTTTGCCTGGAATGAGAAAGGGGCTTGGCAGGGGATGAGATGGGACCATCAGTAGTTCTGTAGAATCGTAATACTGATGAGCAACTTATATTTCACCGGCCACAGTGCTAGAACAGGGCTTGAGACACATAGAGAGTTCCTGTAAGTCAGCCTATAGAAAAATGATTATTCTATCTACTTAATTCTAAAAAGAGCCTCTCTAATGAAAATTTATTTTTGCAAGGTATCTACTGTTTCTACTATCTGTGTAAATAATTTTAAAGACAGAGTGAACTATACCAACATTACTAAATTTTAATAAAATATTTATTCATTATGAACTGAAAAATATTGAACTGAAAATAATGTGTTCATTATGACCTTGCAAATAAGCATAGAATCTGAGTCACGTGATTCCTCAAAGAAGTAATGGAAAATGTTTATGTATATTACAATGCATGTATATATATTTGTATGAATACACACACACACACACACACACACACACACACACACACACAATTGACTTAAGCAAAACAGAGTTCTAGGCCAGAAATGGCTTTAAATTTCCTACTGATATTTGTCAAATCAATAAAAATACAGCTCTACTTATTTTCACTGTTGAACTTATAATACGATCACTACTCACAACTGATGAAATGTAAGCAATACAACTTCAAAATAATTTTAAGGTAAGTAACAATAAATAGTATTAAAGTAGTCATCTTTGTATAGCAGGGTCCTATAAATAACTGCTTATAGAAAAATATTTCTGTAAAATCTTAAAATCAATTTCTCCTGGGAAGAATGAAAGCTTGAAGAGAAACTACTAGGATGGAAATATCTGAGAAATTGTCATATATTATTGATGTATCTGAAAAAAAATTCTATGGTGAGGGTAAAATTGTTCACTTTGAGTGTGTGTGTGTATGTGTGTATGTGTGTGCATGTGTGTGCATGTATGTGTGTATGTGTGTATGTGTGTGTATGTGTGTGCATGTATGTGTGTATGTGTGTGCATGTGTGTGCATGTGTGTGCATGTATGTGTGTATGTGTGTGTATGTGTGTGCATGTGTGTGCATGTATGTGTGTATGTGTGTGCATGTGTGTGTATGTGTGTGTGTGTCTATGTGTGTGTGTGCGCACATGCACATATGCATATGAAGTAGTGGGCTAGATGAAGTGTATGCCTGGATTCTATGTGGGTGCTGGGAATCCAAACTCAGGTCTTCATGATTGTACAACAAGCATTCTCACCCACTGAGCCATCTCCCCAGCTCTATTTAATTGTTCTTATAATCTCCTTTCTACCTCTGTCTTGCTTGCTATACTTACTGGTCATGATAGCCAGTGACAAGACAAAACCTAGAACAACACTCTGTATTTTTTAATTTTTTTCAAAATAAAGTTTTTCATGTCAAAGCTTAAACTTAGGACTCCCAGTTTAATGCAATGCTTTCTGTTTATAGGCACTTACAAGTGTCCTTTGACTTATCAAACGGTAATTCACCTTTAGATATAAAATTACATTTGTACCTTACAGAACTCTGTGATTTATTCACAGAATAAATATAAACGGAAAGACAATGTTCCAGTAATATTTCAATTTTAAAACTTGGAACAAGGTTTAAAACAAGTATAAATTTTTTATAGTTTTAGCACCTGGATATATGCAAAAAAGTATTTATTCACCTATAGCAACAGAGGTTAGTTGTGCTTATAAAAACCATTATGCAGTTAATATATCTTTCTCAAAGTTTAAAAACTAGTATTAGAAAATTGATATCTCTATCCAATACAATCAAGGAATTGGCTAAGGGAAACGAAAAGAAAAAGTATAGAATTAGAAGTAATTCCACTAACATACAAAGTTGATATTAAAATCTTGTTCCTATACTGTAGTAGAATAAATTTATGCTTATCCCCAACTCGCTTACAGATAAATGAGACTCAGAATATGATTATTTATTTGGCTTTGACAATTACTGGGGTAACCCCTAAGCTACTTTTCAAACTGCTGGTTTATCTACCTCCCCAGCTGTATATCCCAGATACTTGCTGTTTCTCCTGGCCACATGTTCATGGCCCATCTCCCCTCATGGGGGCTTCTTCCTCCCTTCCAGTTCTTTCTTCTCTTCCTTGTCTGTCCTTTTTCTTCTTGACCCCCAACCAGGTAACTCAAAAAGCACCTACCTCTGATCCCTTTTGCACAACAAAAGCTTGTAAATGTGAGATTTCACTCATAGGCCTAGACCTTCTGGTACAGAATTTAGCATTATAATACTTAGCAACAGATAAAACCTCAATATTTCCCCCCCTTTAAGAATCTAAATAAATGGGTTATTTCTCTTATAATAATGAAATTATTATAAAAATTATTAGGTAAGAGTTACATTAAAAAATCCAGTCTGTTTATGTTTGTCAACTCACGAGAAAGTATTCTATTATCTACCCTATCCTGGTGAGTTCAAAGTTCTGTATCCAAATCCAATTTCTATGAACTTGCATTAGCATATTCAAATTACCTTCTTAGACCTAAAACAAACTTAAAACCACAAACAACTTATGTTTCTAGTAAGACTATGATTGACTAGTCTTGAATCCTATCAGAGACCTGAAGAGGAAATAAATATTTTCAAGAATGTAAGAAGGGCTGGGACACAGATTATAAAGATTAATGACAGAGACAGATGTTTCTAGTGTTATTTATAATGTTGGAGCATCTCTCTTTATCCTTCTGGTCCAGAACATCTGACAGACATTAAGTGAAGCAGGATCTATGAAGGACTACCTTACTCTGTCTTGACAGAGCTTAGCAATCTACTAGTTTGTGTCCATTTGTCCCATTTGGACAGATTTTTGTTTATAGATAAAGTTAGGGCACTTCTTGCCCATTGGCTAGCTTGTCACAATTGAAGCAACTCCATACAGAGGTTATTGATATTAATATTTTCTTTGAAGTGGAATGGGGTATTATCAGGGATATATAGGAACTAAACCTTGTATTTTTTAAATGAGGCATATGCCAATGCCTATCTAAGAGTTGAAACCTACATATTTTATGCTATAACAAAGTTAATTTTAAATTTTATATAAAAAGATTTATACCAATGAAAACTTTAAACCAGTATCAATATAAAAAATTCTGTACCAATGTACCAAAATATTCTGCATCAAAATATAAAGATCTCTACCTATGAAAGATTATGGTTGTAAAATGTCTTTTAGTTTAAGACTTGATTCATTAATCTACCCTTATTTTCTGATTTATTATAATATTTTTATATTTCTTCTTTTTCTTCTGAGCCCCCTTCCCTTTATCTAAGAAAGAAAGAAGGCTAGAGAAAAGGAAAGAAAAGATATAAACTCCTGAGTCTAAGCTCCCTATTTAGTTTCTTCCCTGTCCAAGATCATATGTATAACACCATGTATAATTTATAAAACGAGCAAACCATTCACCCCAACTTACAGGACTGGGACAATGGTCTCATGATTGCTTCCTGCTGAATTAGGGTAAAAAATTTATTTCAGGGGGTCCAAAATAAAATGAAAAGTAACAGGTTCATTTCTAGGCTCCCTTGTAATTTCTGTTTATTCTTCCTCTTCTTTATCTATACATTCCTGTTGTATCTCCATTATAATGCTCAGGGATTATTTCATCATACATGTAGCCCATCACACACATGGTTACATGGAACATGATGATTTTCTCTCTGTTTATCAAACTGGCCATTTTCAAAATACTCTTACACTAAAATTCTCATTTCTAGTTCTAGTTTCTAGTTCATTTCTAGCATTTTCTAGTTCTATCATCTCACTTTTTAAAGTCTAGGTTTATTGATTATTTATTTGGTTGCTCTGTTTTTATTAGTTTTTTTTTATTTTGTTACCATTGTTTCCTTAATTTAACTTTGTTTCTGTCTGCGTTTTTGTATCTCATCTCGTTTCTTGCTTCTTGAAGGTTATTATTTTAATTTCTTAGGCAATCAATAGATCGCCATTTTTTTAACGTTAGTTCCCTTTGTTGATGATTGGTTTTGTTTAACTTTTCACTTTAGTGTAACCTGGCTGAGGTCTACACATTAAGGTGGCAAATACCTCCTTCATTGTTTCCAGAATAGTTTCAAGAAGTAAACAATTTGCCCATTGATGTCCAAGGCTTTGTCTTTGAGTTTTACATCAATAGGGGTTAAAGTAGGGTCATTTGGTTGCTGTAGAGACTGCAGTGGCATTCTTCATCCAAGTCACCCTCTAGCCCTTAACCTCTGCTAGGTTTCATAAACTTTCCAAATCACAAAGGCTGGTGCTTTGTGGCAGATGGAGTAGCTAGCTGCTTGCAAACAACAGAAACGGACTTCGGCTACTCTGGCTAACTTAAACAGAAAAGCAAATCATAGGGAAGGTATTATAGAACTCGCAAAAAAAAAAAATCGCTGCTTAAAAAAACGTGGAACTGAACTCGTAAAATAGTCTGGGGAAAAGAAAGCTTATTAGTATTCAAGATTCCATCTGAAATCGGCTCACAGAGCTAGTCTAATGAGCACACTGCCGCTACCCCACTATCTAACCTCCTAGCATGTGCTCGATGCCGTCCTCTCTGCACTGAATCTGTGGCGCTATTGGTGCTTCGTTATGCTGCCATCCCTGGAAACACATGCTTGCTACCTGATGGACACTGCTTCTTGCTTTGCTGCTATGATATTTTCTGTGGCCAACTTTTTGTGGGTTACCAGCACCAGATATGAGGCTCAGGGTTGTTAAATGAGATTGACTGAGGTGGGGCACGCAGAGAATGGACATTTCTGTCTCTGCCATTACCTCCCCCTTCCATAAGATTCACAGGTCAGTGGATTTTTCTAAGCACAAGAAAATTTCAGATGTTTGACAGCCATAGAAATATAAGTAAAGGAAAGGGCAGAGTTTATCTGACTTGCTACAAGAGAAAGCGAACTCCTAGGAAACGAGACCCAAGGAGGCTCCAGATCTGAGGATAACAAGAAAGTTTTGCTTTAGAAATTGGGACTTCTCCGCTCCTACTAGAATGTGAATGCCACGAAGACATTAGAAAAGAATGCTATAGACTGATCTTCCGTCTAACCAATTCCTGTATATTCAGTTGAGATATAATTGTATTCAGAATCAAGCTGCTGCCTCACGTTGTGTCTTCTATGTTTCCGCTGCGTTTCATGCCGTGCTCAGGTTACAAATCCTTCCGTGATTTCAGGACGCCCAGAGTGCATCCCATTCCCAAACATACTTCGTCAGCTTGGTAAAGCCCCGTTATGAGCACAGCGATGAACAAACAGCGTGATTGGCTGTCTGCCACGAAACAGAAATGATTGCAAATCTGATGCAAGGATATCATTTTTAAAAATGCAACCACATATATTTTTGTTCTATATATGCTTGCACATAAAATAGACCTAAATATATAACACGACATGAGATTTAAATGGCATGTGATATGTATGCATGTATTTGTGTGTGTGTGTGTGTGTGTGTGTGTGTGTGTGTGTGTGTGCGCGCGCGCGCTCATGTATATGTGTGCATATGTATATCCTGTTACAAAGTAAAAGTGCTTGTGTGACAAATCCTTTAAGTGGACAGTACTAATTATAAATAACATTTACTTTAGAATACAGCATATTCCAGACTTTTAGATTAAACTGAAATTTGCTAACATTTATAATTACTTATGCTTCTGAATTTATTAACACTAATGGTACTACACTATACTATCATGTTGTTATTTGTAATTGTGGCAATTGTTTCATTATATCATCTAGTTTATTCTTTGTAAGATTTTATTTGATTTCTGTTGATTTTTGAGTCAGTCTCATGTAGACCAAGCTGGCCTCTAGCTCACTATGCAGCCCAGAATAATTTCAAAATTTAAAAATTTTTGTTTTAGTTATTCTAATCTATTATTTTGTGTTAAATTTTGATTTTATGTGTATGAGTGTTTTGCCTGGTGTATGCCTGTGTACCCCAGGACTGCATGATTTTCACCACAGTCAGGAAGAAAACTTTGGCTATTATGGAAATGGAGTTGTAAATAGTTGTGAGCCACCATGTGTGTACTAGGAATGGAACCTGGATCATCTACAAAAACCTGGAGTTCTCTTAACTGCTGACCTAACTCCCCATCCCCAGCTTTGAACTCTTGATCCTCTTGCTTGACTCCTAAGTGAGGGGATTACAGAAGGATTTAATCATGCTAGAAAGACTAAGCTAGGGGTTGGGGATTTAGCTCAGTGGTAGAGCGCTTGCCTAGGAAGCACAAGGCCCTGGGTTCGGTCCCCAGCTCCGAACAAAAAAAAAAAAAAAAAAAAAAAAAGACTAAGCTAGTTATTCTCATGCTGCAGCTTGAAGCTGTTATGAGTACTGTCTAACTTTGCAAAGGTATACAAAGGAATCATAAGGAACATAAGAAAGACCTATCTGATTCTAGCAGCCTTGTTTCTAGTAATTTTGCACTATGATGACTTTGCCTTGGCCTTTCTGCTATTGCTCTTAGACACCAACAGTTTCTCTGTATCTTAAGTGTGATTTTAGTATGTGCTCAAGGCATTTATGTTGTCCACCTGCTTTCATGCAATAGTTAGTAAATATTCAGTTTTACAGCTGTCATTTATCATTTACATATTTTTTCTCCACAGAGAACAGTACAGCCAGCTTCCCTTTCGTACCAAAGGAGCATCTGGGCTCCAGATCCTTCTGGCTGGATATCTGTTATGTTCAGAATCATCATCCGGTCACACAGATGCCACACCTCAGGAGGCTTTAGCACAGGGAAGGTGGAGGCCGTAGCTGCATCCCCAAGTCTTTGCAACAGCACGTAAGCTTGCGAAGGCAGGTAACAATGGTTTGTGTTTTAAAGTGAAGCACAGCAAATGTCGTAGATCAGCTGTAAAGCAGGCCATCTTGCCGGGCATCCTTTCCCTGTTGGGTGTGGAAAAGTCTCGGCGGAACCCATGGTGCGTGGTTCTTCACCACATACATTCTTCGGGAAGAGAGTTTCATTCCACCTTACACTGACTGAAGAGCTTCCTGCTGCTGGTGGTGCTAACGTTTTCATGCCTAGAAATATGTATTTATTCACTCACGGAGGCGCTTCAACAAGGGAAGCCACACGCCAGAAATTCTGAGCCCTGCTTTCTATTTAAAGGTAACTGGAAGCTAAATGAATAATCAGGAAGGTGTGTTCTAAATTTGGAATAATAGAAAATACAATTACATATTATTAGGGAGATTTCCCCTCAAGTCATGGAAAAAGACCCATGAATTATCCCTGTCCAATTACAGAGAGCCTTTCTTATAGCTGTAATATGCAAAGTCCTTCTCCTTCTTTATAGAAATGCTAGATGGCGTCAATCCAGTTACAAAACCATTCTCCTAGATGACGTCAATCCAGTTACAAAACCATTCTCATATCCACAGAAGTTTATCCAGGTCAGGAAGGGTGTGATGGTAAACAGGAGCATTAGTACATTGAACACATGACAAAGGCTGCCTGGTGTCCAGGACCAACAGAAGGAGATGCTGTCCAAAACACACAGGCAGACACACACACACACATACATATGCATGTACACACGTGCATGCTCAGACATGCCAACCATGTATATATACATATACATATGTATACATGCACATACACACATAAACATAGATGCACATACACATGCAACCACACACATGTGCCCACCTTATTAATATGCACATATGTACATATGCACCATGTATATGTACACACACAAACACGCATATACACATACAAATGCATATATATATATATACATACCATGTATATGTACCATATGTACACACATATATATGGAGGAAAATGATGGCTAGAGAGTTAAGGATCACTAAGGTCAAACTTAGAATGAATGGTTTTACAAGAACTTAAGCTTTTCTTCAGTGCCCATTCATGTTCAGTCTCCTTGGCAATACTTCTTAAAATAGATTGAAGTTACCACACCATGGGGCCAAAATGTCCCCAAGTATATCTCTCTTAACAGTGAAGTAGTAATGATATTAGTGTAGCACCCATGTGAAAAATATTATATGTAGCTTTTCTTTTCTTTTTTAAGGTGTTTGTTTATTTGTTTATTTTGTATACAATGTCTGCCTGCATGTATGCCTACATACCAGAAGAGGGCATTAGACCTCATTATGGATGGTTGTGAGCTCTCATGTGTTTGCTGGAATTTGAACTCAGAACCTCTGAAGGAGCAGCCAGTGCTTTTAACCTCTAAGCCATCTCTCCAACCCTGAACTTTTCTTTAACAGGTAAAAGTATTATTCTCTGTCAAGATGGGAAACTTATCCCATCTATAGATTTTATAGGAAAAACCTGAATTATTTTAAAACATAAAATCTTAACCCTTGGTAATAATTAGGATGGTGGGGTCCTGATCTCACAGAGTAGGTGGCAGCATTTAATTTCAGGACCAAAGTGAGTGAAATCATTTTAAATTCAGTAAGGTCAAAGGGAAGAATAGAGATTGGTGGTGTGGAGTTGGCAGTGATCATTAGCATCTACTGAGATTACTCTAGAACATGTTTCTAGGGAAAAAGAAGAGCTCCTGAAAGTATTGCTTAATATACTATAATACCTTATTTAATACCTTGGTTATATATTAATTAATGAGTAGAAGATTGGGATCAGCATCACCAAAGAAAGTCATACTTTTCCATGAGTTTGCAGGCTTATACTAGTACTGTGGGACTAACCTAATACCCAACCGGAAGGCAAGACCTTCATGAGGAAGAATTCTACGACACTTCATATATTTGTAAAGTTTCTTTCTTTTTCTCTTAAAGGACCCATGGTCACTGAATCATTTCCACATAGGAAAACAGCTGAACATGGTCCATGAATTTCAGCATGTCTCAAAGGCGCGAGTAGAAACTGAACCCAAACGCCATGTGTCCTTGTCAAGAGTTTCCCTCTGTGACAGGCATGAGGGAATATCCTCCTGGAGGGCAGCATCATGGCTGTGTAGCTATGGATGAAAAGAAAACTGGACTGAAGCTATAGTTTCTTTTTTTTTATTATTATTAGCTTGAGTATTTCTTATATACATTTCAAGTGTTATTCCCTTTCCTGGTTTCCGGGCAAACATCCCCCTCCCCCATCCCCTTCTTTATGGGTGTTCCCCTCCCCATCCTCCCCCCATTGCTGCCCTCCCCCCAACAATCTAGTTCACTGGGGGTTCAGTCTTAGCAGGACCCAGGGCTTCCCCTTCCACTGGTGCTCTTACTAGGATATTCATTGCTACCTATGAGGTCAGAGTCCAGGGTCAGTCCATGTATAGTCTTTAGGTAGTGGCTTAGTCCCTGGAAGATCTGGTTGCTTGGCATTGTTGTACATATGGGGTCTCAAGCCCCTTCAAGCTCTTCCAGTTCTTCCTCTGATTCCTTCAACGGGGGTTCCGTTCTCAGTTCAGTGGTTTGCTGCTGGCATTTGCCTCTGTGTTTGCTGTATTCTGGCTGTGTCTCTCAGGAGAGATCTACAACTGGCTCCTGTCGGCCTGCACTTCTTTGCTTCATCCATCTTGTCTAATTGGATGGCTGTACATGCATGGGCCACATGTGGGGCAGGCTCTGAATGGGTGTTCCTTCAGTCTCTGTTTTAATCTTTGCCTCTCTATTCCCTGCCAAGGGTATTCTTGTTCCCCTTTTAAAGAAGGAGTGAACCATTCACATTTTGATCATTCGTCTTGAGTTTTATTTGTTCTAGGCATCTAGGGTAATTCAAGCATTTGGGCTAATAGCCACTTATCAATGAGTGCATACCATGTGTGTTTTTCTGTGATTGGGTTACCTCACTCAGGATGATATTTTCCAGTTCCAACCATTTGCCTACGAATTTCATAAAGTCATTGTTTTTGATAGCTGAGTAATATTCCATTGTGTAGATGTACCACATTTTCTGTATCCATTCCTCTGCTGAAGGGCATCTGGGTTCTTTCCAGCTTCTGGCTATTATAAATAAGGCTGCGGTGAACATAGTGGAGCACGTGTCTTTTTTATATGTTGGGGCATCTTTTGGGTATATGCCCAAGAGAGGTATAGCTGGATCCTCAGGCAGTTCAATGTCCAATTTTCTGAGGAACCTCCAGACTGATTTCCAGAATGGTTGTACCAGTCTGCAATCCCACCAACAATGGAGGAGTGTTCCTCTTTCTCCGCATCCTCGCCAGCATCTGCTGTCACCTGAGTTTTTGATCTTAGCCATTCTCACTGGTGTGAGGTGAAATCTCAGGGTTGTTTTGATTTGCATTTGCCTTATGACTAAAGATGTTGAACATTTCTTTAGGTGTTTCTCAGCCATTCGGCATTCCTCAGCTGTGAATTAATTGTTTAGCTCTGAACCCCATTTTTTTTTCTTTTTTTTTTATTAACTTGAGTATTTCTTATATACATTTCGAGTGTTATTCCCTTTCCCGGTTTCCGGGCAAACATCCCCCTCCCCCCTCCCCTTCCTTATGGGTGTTCCCCTCCCAACCCTCCCCCCATTGCCGCCCTCCCCCCATAGACTAGTTCACTGGGGGTTCAGTCTTAGCAGGACCCAGGGCTTCCCCTTCCACTGGTGCTCTTACTAGGATATTCATTGCTAACTATGGGGTCAGAGTCCAGGGTCAGTACATGTATAGTCTTTAGGTAGTGGCTTAGTCCCTGGAAGCTCTGGTTGCTTGGCATTGTTGTACTTTTGGGGTCTCGAGCCCCTTCAAGCTCTTCCAGTTCTTTCTCTGATTCCTTCAATAGGGGACCTATTCTCAGTTCAGTGGTTTGCTGCTGGCATTCGCCTCTATATTTGCTGTATTCTGGCTGTGTCTCTCAGGAGCGATCTACATCTGGCTCCTGTCGGTCTGCACTTCTTTGCTTCATCCATCTTGTCTAATTGGGTGGCTGTATATGTATGGGCCACATGTGGGGCAGGCTCTGAATGGGTGTTCCTTCAGTCTCTGTTTTAATCTTTGCCTCTCCCTTCCCTGCCAAGGGTATTCTTTTTCCTCATTTAAAGAAGGAGTGAAGCATTCACATTTTGATCATCCGTCTTGAGTTTCCTTTGTTCTAGGGATCTAGGGTAATTCAAGCATTTGGGCTAATAGCCACTTATCAATGAGTGCATACCATGTATGTCTTTCTGTGTTTGGGTTAGCTCACTCAGGATGATATTTTCCAGTTCCAGCCATTTGCCTACGAATTTCATAAAGAGGTTGTTTTTGATAGCTGAGTAATATTCCATTGTGTAGATGTACTACATTTTCTGTATCCATTCCTCTGCTGAAGGGCATCTGGGTTCTTTCCAGCTTCTGGCTATTATAAATAAGGCTGCAATGAACATAGTGGAGCACGTGTCTTTTTTATATGTTGGGGCATCTTTTGGGTATATGCCCAAGAGAGGTATAGCTGGATCCTCAGGCAGTTCAATGTCCAATTTTCTGAGGATCCTCCAGACTGATTTCCAGAATGGTTGTACCAGTTTGCAATCCCACCAACAATGGAGGAGTGTTCCTCTTTCTCCACATCCTTGCCAGCATCTGTTGTCCCCTGAGTTTTTGATCTTAGCCATTCTCCCTGGTGTGAGGTGAAATCTCAGGGTTGTTTTGATTTGCATTTCCCTTATGACTAAAGATGTTGAACATTTCTTTAGGTGTTTCTCCGCCATTCGGCATTCCTCAGCTGTGAATTCTTTGTTTAGCTCTGAGCCCCATTTTTTAATAGGGTTATTTGTTTCCCTGTGGTCTAACTTCTTGAGTTCTTTGTATATTTTGGATATAAGGCCTCTATCTATTGTAGGATTGGTAAAGATCTTTTCCCAATCTGTTGGTTGCCGTTTTGTCCTAACCACAGTGTCCTTTGCCTTACAGAAGCTTTGCAGTTTTATGAGATCCCATTTGTCAATTCTTGATCTTAGAGCATAAGCCATTGGTGTTTTGTTCAGGAAATTTTTTCCAGTGCCCATGTGTTCCAGATGCTTCCCTAGTTTTTCTTCTATTAGTTTGAGTGTGTCTGGTTTGATGTGGAGGTCCTTGATCCACTTGGACTTAAGCTTTGTACAGGGTGATAAGCATGGATCGATCTGCATTCTTCTACAAGTTGACCTCTAGTTGAACCAGCACCATTTGCTGAAAATGCTATCTTTTTTCCATTGGATGGTTTTGGCTCCTTTGTCAAAAATCAAGTGACCATAGGTATGTGGGTTCATTTCTGGGTCTTCAATTCTATTCCATTGGTCTATCTGTCTGTCTCTGTACCAATACCATGCAGTTTTTATCAGTATTGCTCTGTAATACTGCTTGAGTTCAGGGATAGTGATTCCCCCTGAAGTCCTTTCATTGTTGAGGATAGCTTTAGCTATCCTGGGTTTTTTCTTATTCCAGATGAATTTGCAAATTGTTCTGTCTAACTCTTTGAAGAATTGGATTGGTATTTTGATGGGGATTGCATTGAATCTGTAGATTGCTTTTGGTAAAATGGCCATTTTTACTATATTAATCCTGCCAATCCATGAGCATGGGAGATCTTTCCATCTTCTGAGGTCTTCTTCAATTTCCTTCTTCAGTGTCTTGAAGTTCTTATTGTACAGATCTTTTACTTGCTTTGTTAAAGTCACTCCAAGGTACTTTATATTATTTGGGTCTATTATGAAGGGTGTCGTTTCCCTAATTTCTTTCTCGGCTTGTTTCTCTTTTGTATAGAGGAAGGCAACTGATTTATTTGAGTTAATTTTATACCCAGCCACTTTGCTGAAGTTGTTTATCAGCTTTAGTAGTTCTCTGGTGGAACTTTTGGGATCACTTATATATACTATCATATCATCTGCAAATAGTGATATTTTGACTTCTTCTTTTCCGATCTGTATCCCCTTGACATCCTTTTGTTGTCTGATTGCTCTGGCTAGAACTTCAAGAACTATATTGAATAAGTAGGGAGAGAGTGGGCAGCCTTGTCTAGTCCCTGATTTTAGTGAGATTGCTTCAAGTTTCTCTCCATTTAGTTTAATGTTAGCAACTGGTTTGCTGTATATGGCTTTTACCATGTTCAGGTATGGGCCTTGAATTCCTATTCTTTCCAGGACTTTTATCATGAAGGGGTGTTGAATTTTGTCAAATGCTTTCTCAGCATCTAATGAAATGATCATGTGGTTTTGTTCTTTCAGGATCCGCGGGCATGGGACTTCCGGTAAACACAGGACGTGCCCGGTCCTAGATGAACTCTGCCTCTGTGTGTCCCGATCTCACCAGGCAGCTCTCTTGCAGCAGACAAGTTGGTCTTACCTGTGGTCCCGAGGTTCAAGTTTGCTCGCGGGGTGCTGCCCAAGGGCTCTCTGCGGCGGCAGCAACCAGGAAGCGTGGTTTTGTTCTTTAAGTTTGTTTATATAATGGATCACGTTGATGGTTTTCTGTATATAAAATCATCCCTGCATGCCTGGGATGAAGCCTACTTGATCATGGTGGATGATTGTTTGATGTGCTCTTGGATTCGGTTTGCCAGAATTTTATTGAGTATTTTTGCGTCGATATTCATAAGGGAAATTGATCTGAAGTTCTCTTTCTTTGTTGGGTCTTTGTGTGGTTTAGGTATAAGAGTAATTGTGGCTTCATAGAAGGTATTCGGTAGTGATCCATCTGTTTCAATTTTGTGGAATAGTTTGGATAATATTGGTATGAGGTCTTCTATGAAGGTCTGATAGAATTCTGCACTAAACCTGTCTGGACCTGGGCCCTTTTTGGTTGGGAGACCTTTAATGACTGCTTCTATTTCCTTAGGAGTTATGGGGTTGTTTAACTGGTTTATCTGTTCCTGATTTAATTTCGGTACCTGGTATCTGTCTAGGAAATTGTCCATTTCCTGCAGATTTTCAAGTTTTGTTGAATATAGGCTTTTATAGTAAGATCTGATGATTTTTTGAATTTCCTCTGAATCTGTAGTTATGTCTCCCTTTTCATTTCTGATTCTGTTAATTTTTGATACACTCTCTGTGTCCTCTCATTAGTCTGGCTAAGGGTTTATCTATCTCGTTGATTTTCTCAAAGAACCAACTTTTGGTTCTGTTGATTCTTTCTATGGTCCTTTTTGTTTCTACTTGGTTGATTTCAGCTCTGAGTTTGATTATTTCCTGCCTTCTACTCCTCTTGGGTGTATTTGTTTCTTTTTGTTCTAGAGCTTTTAGGTGTGCTGTCAAGCTGCTGACATATGCTCTTTCCTGTTTCTTTCTGCAGGCACTCAGCGCTATGAGTTTTCCTCTTAGCACAGCTTTCATTGTGTCCCATAAGTTTGGGTATGTTGTACCTTCATTTTCATTAAATTCTAAAAAGTCTTTAATTTCTTTCTTTATTTCTTCCTTGACCAGGTTATCATTGAGTAGAGCATTGTTCAATTTCCACGTAAATGTGGGCATTCTTCCCTTATTTATATTGAAGACCAGTTTTAGGCCGTGGTGGTCTGAGAGCACGCATGCAATTATTTCTATCTTTCTGTTCCTGTTGAGGCCCATTTTTTGACCAATTATATGGTCAGTTTTGGAGAAAGTACCATGAGGAGCTGAGAAGAAGGTATATCGTTTTGCTTTAGGTTAGAATGTTCTATAAATATCCATTAAGTCCATTTGGCTCATGACTTCTCTTTGTCTGTCTACAATTCTGTTTAATTTCTGTTTCCATGATCTGTCCATTGATGAGAGTGGGGTGTTGAAGTCTCCTACTATTATTGTGTGAGGTGCAATGTGTGTTTTGAGCTTTAGTAAGGTTTCTTTTACGTATGTAGGTGCCCTTTTATTTGGGGCATAGATATTTAGGATTGAGAGTTCATCTTGGTGGATTTTTCCTTTGATGAATATGAAGTGTCCTTCCTTATCTTTTTTAATGAATTTAAGTGAAAATTGATTTTATCTGATATTAGAATGGCTACTCCAGCTTGCTTCTTCCGACCATTTGCTTGGAAAGTTGTTTTCCAGCCTTTCACTCTGAGGTAGTGTCTGTCTTTGTCTCTGAGGTGTGTTTCCTGTAGGCAGCAGAATGCAGGGTCCTCGTTGCGTATCCAGTTTGTTAATCTGTGTCTTTTTATTGGGGAGTTGAGGCCATTGATGTTGAGAGATATTAAGGAATAGTGATTATTGCTTCCTGTTATATTCATATTTGGACGTGAGGTTATGTTTGTGTGCTTTTCTTCTCTTTGTTTTGTTCCCAAGACGATTAGTTTCTTGCTTCTTCTAGGGTATAGCTTGCCTCCTTATGTTGGGCTTTACCATTTATTATCCTTTGTAGTGCTGGATTTGTAGAAAGATATTGTGTAAATTTGGTTTTGTCATGGAATATCTTGGGATTTTTGTGACTCCTCTCTATGGCCTTCTGCTTGTTTATTTATGATTTCCTGGAATTCTTTCAGGGATTTTTGTGACTCCTCTCTATGGGCTTCTACTTGTTTATTTATGATTTCCTGGAATTCTTTCAGGGATTTTTGCAATTCCTCTCTATAGGCTTATACTTGTTCTCTAAGGGAGTTCTTCACGTCTTTCTTGAAGTCCTCCAGCATCATGATCAAATATGATTTTGATTTTACCTGTGGTCCGGAGGCTCAAGTTTGCTCATGGGGTGCTGCCTAGGAGCTCTCCACGGTGGCAGCAACCAGGAAGATCTGCGCTGCCCTTTCCGGGAGCCTCCGTGCACCAGGGTTCCAGATGCTGTTTGGTGTTTTCGTCTGGCGTCAGAGATGTGTGCAGAGTGCAGTCTCTTCTGGTTTCCCAGGCGTGTCTGCCTCTCTTAAGGTTTAGCTCTCCTTCCCATGGGATTTGGGTGCAGAGAACTGTTTATCTGGTAGCTCTCTTCAGGTTATGGCGGTGTCTCAGGCGCAGTGGTCCTGCTGCTCTTGGCCCCTCCTCTATGGGAACCCAAAGGCCGTATACAGTTTCCTCTTGGGACGGGAATGTGGGCAGGGGTGGGCAGTGTTGGTGGTCTCTTCAGCTCTGCAGCCTCAGGTGTGCCCACCTGACCAGGCCGTGAGGTCTCTCTCCCTCGGGGTCTGGGAGCAGAGAGCTGCTGCGGGCCGGGATCCACTGGTTTGGGACTCCCGGTAAACACAGGAAGTGCCTGGTCCTAGAGGAATTTTGCCTCTGTGTGTCCTGAGTTCACCAGGCAGGTCTCTTGCAGCAGAAAAGTTGGTCTTACCTGTGGTCCCGAGGCTCAAGTTTGCTCGTGGGGTGCTGCCTAGGAGCTCTCCGCGGTGGCAGCAATCAGGAAGATCTGCGCCGCCGTTTCCTGGATCCTCCATGCACCAGGGTTCCAGATGGCGTTTGGTGTTTTCCTCTGGCATCAGAGATGTGTGCAGAGTCCAGTCCCTTCTGGTTTCCCAGGCGTGTCTGCTTCTCTGTAGGTTTAGCTCTCCCTCCCACGGGATTTGGGTGCAGAGAACTGTTTATCCGGTCTGTCCCTTCAGGTTCCGGCGATGTCTCCAAAGCTATAGTTTCTTGAGTGAGTTTGCTTGCTGGACTGGATAAAAATGAACCTGAGAGTAAGACCAGGAAAAGACTTTCAAGAAATGCAGTAAATGGCTGGCCAGGCTAAGAGCACTAAATGTTAGAGTAGCTCTTCATGTAAAGCACCCAAGGAAGTGGAAACAATGAATTGACTAACAATTGTGATAATTCTAAGGAAATAAGGCCAATGCTACATGCCATGAGTGGGAGAGTGTGTTCTGATACTAGGGACATTGTACCCTATGTAAATCTGCCTGTGTCTTAGTACAATCTGAGAATGTAACCAAAAGTCAGACTCCTCATGTGTGAAGGGCTGGGTCATATCACCAGGCCAGCAGATTGTCCAGTAGGATGAAGATGATGTCTGTCATAGACCTAGGGTAAACCTTAAAGAGAGAGATGTAGCTTTTTATTTTAACTTTCTGTGTATGTTTTCCCAGAAACCATTGCTAGCCAAAGGACTTGGATGAGGTGCACCTTACTTGCATATCCTTAACTAAGAAGCAATCTGAGTGATTCAGAGGATGGGACATGATAGCCCGCCGTATCCTGGCCATTCCAAATGAACAGCTCACAGAAGTTCCTTTAGTCAAACAAACACTGCTATATTCAGTACCCACATGGCCCCCTGGTAAGAGCATAGCTAAGCCAGTGAGTGGCTGATATTACTATATATTGAATTAATTTTGTAAGCCTGTAACACAGGCTGAGGGTTCCCATGAGGAGTCACTAGCTGAGACTGTTGCTCTAAAAACCCGCATGAACCTTAGTTTGCTGATATTCCCTTTTGTATCAGTCTGGATAAAGGCACCCCACATACCATGCTGGGTACATTTCTCTAACCTTCCCTTTTCAGCATCTCACTATGTCTTTTAAAAATCCACATGGTTATTTCTATAGGTGGATTGTTCTTGCTTGTGTTCATATGCTTACATTTGAACACCGAGAACCTTGTATTATTTGATTTAAAAACAAGACCTTCAACAGGTCAGTTTGCCCTAAATTAATTAATGTGAGAGAGTCCTATTGCATATGACTGGCATGGGTTTTAGAAAACACCACCACCACCACCACCACTAACAACAACAACAACAACAACAACAACAACAACAACAACAGAGAAACACAAGCATTCTGGAAAGGCCCCATGAGGGGCTAGATAGCCCCTATGAAGAAAAGCCCTTTGAGGAAGGCAGCCATAGACAAAGCAAGGAGAAAATCTTCAGAGGAACCAAACTTGTCCCAGCTGCTAGAACTTTAAGAAAATAAATTTGGTTGTTTAAACGTCTAAGTATATGGTACTTTACTATAGCAACCAGGAAAAACTAATAAAAACAATTTAATGCTTACTGTAATAAGACTGATTATTATGAGTACAGGTCTATTTAAAAAATATTTTCATTGGATTTAGTGACTGTGCCAGAGATTGAAGATAAAGAGATGAATGGGACTTAGCTCAGCTCTTCATAGTAGGTTTGTGGAACAAGTACATTGATGGCCCTAAAGGAGAGTCATGCTTGGAAAAATATTTGTATCTCTTGGCTCATGAGACATCATTTTGTTAGAGGAGACTGGGAACAGAATCAAGGATAGAGCAATTGAATCAGGTTTCAAATAATAAAAAACAATAATTAAAAATAAGAAGAGATCTTGCTAGGTTCATGTGCAGATGCCTATCCATGAAGAAATCAAACATGGTAGTGGTGTGGAGGAAGAGGGATTCCTGGAGCTACCACAGCCAACTAGAGTAGCAGCTCACACTTTATTAGCGGGTCGTCATCATATGTTATGTGGCATTTGTGTGGTGTTATGTAAATTCTTACTAATACTATTCACAAGAGACAATTTGTGAGTGATTCCCCTGAGGTAAAATCCAGAGGACAAAAAACAAAGCTTTCTCCCTTTACCAATGTCTTTTGTGTTAAAACGACTTTGGCTTTGTCCAAAGAGGTCTGGCCTTTGCCAATGGCTCTTGCAAAGTGTGCTCTAAGGACCTGGGAGTCTCTGGGTTTGGGTGGTTTATTTATTATTCATGATGGACCCTTTTGAGATACTTGAAAATTGGTACAAGCGAGATGACTAAATGGCCAATGCTCTTAGACCACGCCCTGTGGATTATGCTATGAGATGACTTGAGGCATGGTTCTAGGACCACATCTCTGTCCAGACTCCTGGAAATGTGCATGTACTCAATAATGTGGCAGCCTTGTATCTATGTTATGAAGGGCTAACAAAATTATGGGCATGGGCTCTATGGGAGCTCCTGTAGTCAGTAACGTTCCCAGAATACTTTCATGGGTATAGGCAGGGAGCCACAGCATCCCAAGAACAACAAAATGTTGAGTTCGATTCCTTCCAGGCTCTCACCTATGTTTTTCTTCCTTGAGTAATTTTGTTTGTATTTTGTAATAGCCCTTAATGGAATGGGGTGGATCTCGGTGACTATGATGCATCCTGGAGAAATTTTTCAACCTGAGGGTGGTTGAGAAAGGGGAATCCTAAATTTTCAGTTATCATCAGCAGAGAGAGTGGTCTTGCATGGAATCTTTCCTCCAACTTTGTACTGGGTCTTAGGTTCTTGGCTTTAGTGTCAGAAGCCTAGATAGAACTGGGAGCCTGGAGGAACACACTTTCATCGTCCCAGGTTGGCAAACTGTGGGTCCTACCTTGTTTGGAACAGCAAAATATTATGGTCAAAATTAACCTGAGTTATGTTTCAGCATGTCAGTCATCCTGTGTGTTCTGCTAAGAAAGCGGTGTGGAGACAGATGTAGTAGGTGAGGTTACCCAGTTGGGTTTTGAGCACCACAGGAATGCTTGCTTTATGAGTTACTTGAAGTATTCAGCCACATATTCCTGCCATAACTCTACAATCTGGAGAAATCCTTACGGTTTTCTCTATAAACACAGTACTCTGGCCCATGATTGTTCCTGTATGAAGGAACTGAATGGACAAAAATGGAAAAAAGCCTGAGGAAAAGGAGGTCCAACAATAGGCCCAAAGTGGGATTCAGCTCAAGGGGAGGCCCCAAGACCTGACACTAATACTGAGGCTATCTATGGTGTGCTCACAAAAGGGGTCCTATCATGACTGCCCTCCAAAAGACCCAACCAGCAGCTGAAAGATTCAGATGCGAATATTTATATCCAATGAACAGAAGCTGCTGACCCCTGTAGTTGAATTTAGGAAAAGCTAGATGAAACTGAGGAAGAGGGCAACCCTGTAGGAGGACCAGCAATGAGATTTCTCAGACAATGGACCACCAACCAGGCAGCATACACCAGCCGAGATGAGGCCCCCAACACATATACAGCAGAGGATTCCTGGGTCTGGGTTCAGTCACAGAAGATACACCTAACCCTCAAGAGACCGGAGGCCCCAGGAAGCTTAGAGATCTGGTGGGGTGGGAGTGGGGAGGTGGAGGCATCCTTGTGGAGATGGGGGTGGGGTGGGGAGCAGAGGATGTATGAGATGAGGAACAGTCAGAGGGTGGACCAGGAGGGGAATAAAATCTGGACTGTAAAAAAATGATTAAATACAATAAAAAAAAAGGACCAAAACTATTTCTAGTTAAATGATGTTTTCCTCCTTAGTCTCTTATTCTCACTTTCTTAATGTATGGTTGAATGTAAAATAAGGAACAATTCAAAGAATTATTAAAACTCCATAGAAAATACATGAAAGTGGCTTATAGACTGTAAAATATTAACACAAGTAGATAGGAAAGGCTGTTTTTCTTTTCTTCAATCAAATCCTTCAGCTCACTCAGTGTATTGTGGAGACGCAGAATCAATAGGACACATAGAAACACAGATAGAAGAATAAGAAATGAGTTACTGTAAGGAGCTGGCTCACACAGTTATGGAGTTGGAGAAGTGCCATGATGTCTGGTGCAAGCCAGCAAGTAGAGCAGACCCGAGGCCACGCCTACAGCCTGAGAATCCAGGAAGTCAGTGACATGACACCACTCTGAGTGACAAGATTCAAGAACCAGGAACCTCAAGGCCTGAGGAGACAAATGGCCCAGCCCAAGCAGAATAGATTCACCAGTTCTGTGCCTTTTGTTCTATACAGGTCCTGAATGCATTGGAGGCTGTCCCCCTTCCTTGGGGACAGCAGGTCTTCACTCAACCTAGTATTTTAAATGTTAATCTCGTTGGGATAGATTTTCACAGGCGTGCCAAAGGAACAATGTTTCTCTGGGAATCTCGGCTCAATCAAATCGACATAATTAACCACTACAAGCGAATGGACTCAAAAGTGTTCACTTATGTCGTCTTCTTGTCTGTTAGGTTGAGATCATTTCCATCACAGAGTTAACGCAAATGTGAACACTTTCATTATAATCTTTTGTGTACCAAAATTATAAATTGTGTGGTTTTTTTTAAATTAATTCTATCCAAAGCTTGGTGTTCCAAATAGACAAGAGTACTAATGGAAATTGATCAACAGGGTTTTGATTCTGTATCTGCCAAGCCAAGCATCATAGTTTTGTTCAAAAAATATGTTCTAGAGTGATTGATCTATATTGCCATACATATCTGTTTATCAAGCTATCTATATACCTATCTATCTAGCATCTATCCAAATATCTGTCCATCTGTCATCATCTTCTATCACCCAAGGGAATAAAATTTTATATGTCATTGGGTATATACATATATGTTATATGTATATGTGTATGTGAGTATATCTATGTATATACAAATATATATGTGTGAATGTGCATCATATATGTGTACACATATTTATGGGCACGTGTATGTATGAGTGTTTGTATTTTGTGTAGCCTTAAGGAGCAAAAGAAACTTTTTCAAGCAAGTATTTTCCAATTACCTTTCAGTAAAAATATTTAATTAAACTAACTGTATTAGACATATAATAATTATATAATTCCACACATCATCAGCTCACTTTTAAATAAATGTAAGGAGTGAAACTGATGTAATCTCAGTTTCTTGTTTCCTTATTTTACTCATAGAAACCTAACAGTTGTACTTTTGTGGAAACACGGGCTGAGGTGAGGAGTCTGTAGTTTGGGGATTATTGATTCTAAATACAAAATAAATTCATTCTTCTTCCACTTAGTCCTCTGTTTCTTGTAACCATATGCTCTTTTGAGATACATTTTCCCTCCCGTGTTCACTTTCTTTTTCTTTCTCTCAATTCAGACAGCTGAGAGCCCTGATCATTGCTGTGGGGATGCTCACGGAGAGGAAAGCAGATTCCTGAAAAGCCTTTCTTGGCTTTTATTTTCCAAACCTGGGTCTGCAAGGGCAGGGGGGAGGGGGCAGGTGGGTCATGGGCAGAGGCAAATGTCCTTTAGAACTTCAAAGAGAAAGAATTCTTTCAAACTAAAAAGAGATTCCATGAAAGGAGGGGGGTGACAAGAGAGGTGCCTGCCCTAGAATGTCTAGGGCTGGGGGGATTCTTCATGGCTGCAGCCTCATAGGCAGCAAGGCCAGGAGGGGAACTCTTGCAGGTGGCCAGGGTCTTTGTTCCACTCTATGGAGATTCCTCTTCCCCAGTCATCATTCAGAAACAGCAGGAAGGAATGAGAGCTGGGTAGAGAGGGGGAAATGTGGAAACCTGTATTACCACAAGTAAAAGCCACACTGGATGGTGAGGCTTCCTCTTCACATCTCCAAAGCATGGTACAATACCCAGGTATGATTTCGGAGGGTTGGCATAGCTGAGGTAAAGCTTCACAATTACCATCCAGTGGGATTAAGTATTCCAGCAGGATTAAGATTTAAATATTTTTTAAATTGCTTAAAAAATGCAGTATTTTATTACAGTATATCTGGGTCATGTTACCATAAAAATTAAAAAGCCCAACATAAAAAGTGTCTGAAGTAAATGACATATTAACATAATTCGATGTGTAGCTATTATCACGCAGATTATGAAGCCACGAATATCAAAACTAACACATTTAAAACCCCAAGTATCTGCCAGACCAGATTCTTAAAAGGAAAGTCACTGATCAGCTTCAACTTTTCCTAAATTTCTTCTATCATCTCTCCACTAATACATATAGAAGAATAAATATCAAGTAAGGGAAGCAGTAAGAAAAGTGAAACGCCCAAGGATCCAGAGAACACCCTTCTAGATACTACCTGATTGAGGAAATATTAATTGGTAGCTTAAAAGCTGAATCAAGAACAATACTATTTTGTGCTTATATGTGCCGGTATGCATGGTGATGAATCTCACAGACAGACTTCATCATACAGTTGCTTGAAAATTATCTTCCCATGTATTTTAATCATGTTTTAAGAAATAGATAAAATTCCTTTTTCCGAAAACAGAGGAGCACTTGTAGCCAGTCTGCTAATCCTATGACCTAGAAATTTTTTTTCTTTTTTGGCTAAAACTTTCGAAGGGAAAAGCAAGATTAAAATAGAAGACAAATTTTCAAGCTAGTCTGAATACTAATCTTAGATGACCTATCTCTCTTCTTGTTCCGTCGCTCAAGTATTTGCATCTATTTTCACTTTCCTGAACCTTAGATAACCTCCAAGTCTTTATTATGATCTGAGAACTGAAAACTCAAAAGAAACAGAATGCCCTCTGTCAAATTAGAGTCTATGAGGTGGGCACAAGTAGGTAAACAATTACTTGCATAGACTTAGAGCCATCTGGTTAACGATGTAATATAACTGTGTCGAGGGTTCTGGGGAACTGCAGAGGACAGTACGTCTGTCTGGAAGGCAGCGAGGCAAGAGAGCATTAGACATATTTTCTTAAATATCTTGCTGTCTGGGTTGGTCCCTGACAGACACATCACTGGTATTTAGTTGTTCTTGGAGGGGAAATATGTCCCAGTTATGAACATCTACATAAGCAAAGAGACAAAGTGATAAACCCAAAGGATTCCTATTTCAGAATCTAAAAGAAATGGCGTTACGTGGGACAGAGAAAGCAAGTAAGCAAGGTAGTGGAATGAAGTGAAAGCAAGAAGATGGGTCCAAAATTAAGCCTTCTTTTTAACATTTTCATTGTGTGTCTCTGAATTTAGGGTGAATAGGTAAAAAAAGAATGGTACTTCATTGGCTATTTTATTTACATTTTGAATGTTGTCCCCTTCCCGGTGTCCCCTCTGCAAACCCCCCTCCCCTTTGTCTCTGTGAAGGTGCCCCCCTATTCCTGCCTCACAGCTCTAGTGTCTCTTTATGCTAGGGCATCAAACCTCCACAGGACCAAGGACCTCCTCTCCCATCGATGCCAGATAAGGCCATAAGCAAAACAGTACTTGTTAAATTGACATTTTAAGAAGTTTTTCTTTAATTTTAATGCAGAAACACACCGTATACCTGAAGCTTGGCCATGGTTGTGAATAACTCATACATGGAACAGTATAATTTTAGAAAAAATTTAAAGACATTTTGTATTGTCCCTTAAGTATGCCCAAACCCAACCTGTTATTGCGTCATACACTGCAATTTAAACAGTTTCCAAAAGATGCTCTTGAATCCATGAGACCTTCTTTATCTTTCATTTGCACTGTTAGAGTGGTCTAATTCATAGATACACCCACAAGCACACAATATGTGTGCACTTATTCATGCCAGACCATGTTCCCTCACGTCTTCATTTCACCACACATGCCTCAGTTCTGTTCTTACTGCTGTGTAACATCTGTGAAGACAAGGGCCTTGTCTTTTCATTTGTATATGATTTTAGATTTTTTTCACATCTTCTTTTTGAGATGCAGTCTTCCTATACAACCCTGACTGACCTGACAGTGTTTCTGTGTAGCTCAGGTTAGCCTAAATTCATTCCACCCTCACACCTCTGCTACTCAACACCACAATAATATGCAGGTCCTATTGTGTCCACCTCAGGGGTTGGTCTTGTACTTAGGTCTGCTCACGGAACTCCTGGAGCTACAATAAACGAACTTAAAATATTCAGAGTTCATGCCACAAGCGATGATTAGATTTTTCTGCCCTTTCTTTCTCATCTCTTTTAACAAGTACAGCTGCAAATAACTAGATATGCAACACCACATCTGCACCTAGGGCTCAAAGAACACTGCAGAAGCTGGACGTGAAGAAATTGTAAGAATCAGAGGAACAGAAAGTTTGCTGTGACATTGCATCTTCTGGAACTGTCAAAGAAGCTAAACCCATGAAGTCTCATCAACATGGCCGCCTAAACAAGATCTGAATACAGATGACTCCAACAGACACGCTGGCATGGAAGGGGGGAATGTTTTGGGACTCACAAAGGAGCTCCTCTGGTTGGCTAATCCTGATCCTGAGTGGGCAGCCCCAAGGTCATATACATGCAGTGACATCATGTAGATTCAGTGAGGTTTTTCTTGGTGTATGTGTCTGTCTGTCTGTCTGCCGAAGGAGTTGGAAGGGGGAAAGAAAGGAAAGAAATGATATTATTACATTTTTAATTTCAGAAAACTTTTAAGGATAAGGAGCTATAATATATGTCTGTCTTGAAAATTTTGCTTTCTAATGCCTCTGTTATTTCTTCCCCTTAATAAGTATGGGAATTTAGAGGTTGAGAAAGATAATCAGTTAAGGAGACAAAAAGTGTATCCAGGTAAATCTTTGAGTTCCTCTCCCTTACTGAAACAGTATTACTTCACTTATTTATGTACATATTAGCTGAAAAGCCACAGGAAGGGAAAGAAAATCTTTTCTGCAGTCACTTTGAGACTTTTAACCTTCTAGAAATTTCCCCCACAATACCGGGCACCTGTGCAGTGCCAGGCCCAGTTTAGAATGTTATTAAGTGGCTTTACCATTTCAAAGTGCTTTGCAATAATTTATAAGTCAGTGTTCACAAAACTCTTCAGGGGAATTGGGGACAGCCTATGGCTACTTGGGAAAAAATAGCTAAAGATAACGAATGCAGAGTAGGGAGTAAGAGAGAGGGAGGATGGCTGCGTCCTTCTATTCTGTGATTCTGAGTCCCAACTGGGTTCCTGACTTGCCAGAAGGAAAGTATACATTGACACAGACACTACGTAAGGGAAGAAAAATGTCACTCAGACTGTCATCGATCACATAGGAGGCCCCTTATCCTTTGATCTGTCTCATCTCTTTTTATTAAACCATCCAGATTAAAGACTGAATCACCATAAGCATACACCTTGTCCAGCACTCCTTTTGCCACTGGACATGCCTGACTGGCCCACATTGGCTTCTATTTTACTAAAAGTGCAGTTGCACGGTTCGAAGCTGGTATTAATACTTCGGTCTGATCTTACTCTACTTAGTGAACTCTTTCACAGTAGCCTTGAAGTGTATGTGGGCCACACATTCAACAGCAAGTGCTGAGGCCAGTTGAACTACTAGTTTCTATGCTTTGTTTCTTGTAATACACAGCACTTTATTCTTCTATGGATTCCTGTTGAGAAGAGTTCACTTTCAAACCCCTGATCTTCAGGTGTGCAATGTACCTTACTTTGAACAATGGGATATAGTTCTTGTGACCTAAGGAGGGACTTGAATTGTCATGACAAGAGTAGCTCCTCTTCCTCTATCCAGTGGACTCGTGGTACATGGTATAGAAGTTTCATTCATTCTGCAGGTGTAAGCTAGATTATCCAAAGGGGTGTACACATGTATGAATGGAAAATTGCACTGATTGTTACAGATACTGAGGTTTAGTTTGGCTTATGATTCAAAGAAGAACTTTTGCAACAATGGCTAAATAATATAGATACCAAATATGCATCATGAAATGTAAAACTACATAGAATTTTTTTCCATCTTTATTAACTTGAGTATTTCTTATTTACATTTCCATTGTTATTCCCCTTCCCGGTTTCCTGGCCAACATCCCCCTAACCCCTCCTCCTCCCCTTCTCTATGGGTGTGCCCCTCCCCATCCTCCCCCCATTACCACCCTCCTCCCAACAATCACCTTCACTGCGGGTTCAGTCTTGGCAGGACCAAGGGCTTCCCCTTCCACTGGTGCTCTTACTAGGCTATTCATTGCTACCTATGATGTTGGAGTCCAGGGTCAGTCCATGTATAGTCTTTGGGTAGTGGCTTCGTCCCTGGAAGCTCTGGTTGCTTGGCATTGTTGTTCATAAGGGGTCTCAAGCCCCTTCAAGCTCTTTCAGTCCTTTCTCTGATTCCTTCAATGGGGGTCCTGCTCTCAGTTCAGTGGTTTGCTACTGGCATTCACCTATGTATTTGCTGTTTTCTGGCTGTGTCTCTCAGGAGAGATCTATACCCACTTCCTGTCGGCCTGCACTTCTTTGCTTCATCCATCTTATCTAATTGGGTGGCTGTATATGTATGGGCCACATGTGGGGCAGGCTCTGAATGAGTGTTCCTTCTGCCTCTGTTCTAAACTTTGCCTCCCTATTCCCTCCCAAGGGTATTCTTGTTCCCCTTTGAAAGAAGGAGTGAAGCATTCACATTTTGGTCATCCTTCTTGAGTTTCATGTGTTCTAGGCATCTAGGGTAATTCAAGCATTTGGGCTAATAGCCACTCATCAATGAGTGCATACCATGTGTGTTTTTCTGTGATTGGGTTACCTCACTCAGGATGATATTTTCCAGCTCCATCCATTTGCCTATAAATTTCATAAAGTCATTGTTTTTGATAGCTGAGTAATATTCCATTGTGTAGATGTACCACATTTTTTGTATCCATTCCTCTGTTGAAGGGCATCTGGGTTCTTTCTAGCTTCTGGCTATTATAAATAAGGCTGCTATGAACATAGTGGAGCACATGTCTTTTTTATATGTTGGGGCATCTTTTGGATATATGCCCAAGAGAGGTCTAGCTGGGTCCTCAGGTAGTTCAATGTCCAATTTTCTGAGGAACCTCCAGACTGATTTCCAGAATGGTTGTACCAGTCTGCAATCTCACCAATAATGGAGGAGTGTTCCTCTTTCTCCACATCTTCGCCAGCATTTGCTGTCACCTGAGTTTTTGATCTTAGCCATTCTCACTGGACTGCATAGAATTTTAAACCCATATGAGTTCACAGTTTATTGACATTTTCAATTCCCAAAATGCTATTAAAATAAGTAGACAGGATAATAAATTATAGGGATAAAGTACATTTTGCAAAGAGTGAAATTGACAGTTGGAGGCATAGAGTGAAGAGCATCGAGGTTTATCTTGTCAGACAAACAAGGATGGATCATTTAGATTTAGGGTAAAGGGAGAAGGGATGGTTATTTTAGAGAAGGCATAGATGGGAAGGTGTGACTGGTTAAACTTGGTGTAAGTAAATAAGAGAATTAAAGGGAACTTATCAATGCCACAGTAATGGGTATTCTTTAGCATTTGATCTATCAGCATACTCAGAAAATGCAAGGACTAATAAGTAATAAAAGATCAACATATAAGACAAGATAAATTTATAATTACAGTGAATCCATCATATATTCAGAAAAATATAAGTTCAACTCATTATAGACATTTTGAATAATGAGTAAGGGAGAAAGTTACTTGTACATTGACCTAGTCGACTAATACATGTTTTACAATGTGAGATTATTACTCAGAAAGACTGCCAAATCATTTGGAAACCAATTATTCCAAGTCTTAGTCTGGCCTCGATCCTGGAGATTATCCAACTTAAAATTGCACATGGGACAACTAAACTGAGAACAACATTTTTTGGTCAAAAATCAAAACACAAAATAGCCATAACCCAGGCCTTATTGATCAATCCTGACCTCTTTCCACCACACAATACTTACTACTTTAGCATTGCACAGTGCACAAAAAATGGCACCTGTATTTGTTGAAGGATCAGTGTTTAATATGCATCACAATGCTGATAAGTTACTAAGTGAACAGCAGAGGCAGACTATCGGTCGTGCACCATGTCTACAGGAATGTGAGACGTCTGATAAAAACTACAGAGCACGTCTGCCCAAGGCTACCTTTGTTCACAGAGGAAAGGAGTTTGGCCAGAAACTCATAGGACCAACAAGAAGCTAAAATCACCCTAACCACATTCCTCATTCTAACCAAACGTGAAACCACAGACAGATACACACAAGTGAGAAAACTGAACCAAGTAAATTAATAAAATCCAGCAGTGCATCTTCTAAAATTTTCCAGAAGATATTATTGAATTGTTATGCTTTCCTTCTTTTAATAGCTTCTAGAAAGTTCTATAATGTGAAATATTTTAGAGAAAGAACTATAGCCCCTTATAAAGCCTGATTTTGAAGATTGATGTCAAAGATGTCTGAGGGAAAAAGTATAGGGTTTTTTTTTTCTTTTTTCCAAAGCCATAAAATTCCCAGTGGTTGAAATGATAAACTCACTTTGACTGAATGATGAGACACCCCAAGATACGTCACTTGCCTTCACCTGGCTGGGACCTGTTTCCTTTGCACCTGTCCAATGCAGATCTCAAGCTCAGGTCACAGTGAAGCTGGCAAGAATTGCCAGTTCTCTTCTCGCAGTAAAAGCAGAACTATCTGTAAGTATATTGTTCACAAAACAAAAAAGATCAGGGCCATTCAGTCTAAAGGAAATGACCTCACCTTTGAGTGAATTAATAGAAAAAAGAAATTGTGAAGTGATAGCTATTATATCGGCATAAAATGGTCTCTTAGTCAGTAAAGCCTGAGTAAAAGAATTTATTAGTAAAGAGAAAGTAGGGATAAGCCAAAGCATTTAAATAGTAGGTATTGATTCAGGTCACTATCTCTAAGTCCAGGGACAATTCTTAAGACTCAATGCCAGCCCTGGCTTCCTTAGGAACATACTGAATCCTGGTAGCCCAGGAGGGTAGTTCAACGTGTGGATCCCTGAAAAAACTTCAGAAATGTTGCTTCTCATTTCTCTTTGCTTCTCAAGCTAAGGTCACGGTGGTGGCCGTCTCCGATTAGCTTATGTTTCCTCATCATACGCTGCCCCACCCATAACTCTGTAGTGCCAGCCTCCATCTGATCCACTGCATCCCCTCACTCTGGGGTTCTTCCACTCTCAGGTCAAGCTGAGCTTCTCCCGTGAACAGCAAAATGCTGAGCTCTCCTGCCTTCCTTCACAGCCCCATTTGAGATTTGATCCAAGGTCCTCGAAAGTCCATGGCCGATGCTCTTCTTGCTCTCTGTGTATTGCTGGTTTTGTTGTTTGGTTTTGTTTGTCTCTGGCTTTACCTTAGTCCCTCAGTATTAGAATCTTCATATTTATCATTAAGTCTCTCTCCTCTTGTGCATGTGCCAACATACTTGCCGTTGTGAAATTCTACTCGATTGAATGTTATTAGTTAATAACTGAATTTTTACATAAAATTTTAAACCATGAGAATGTCATACGTACGTACAATTCATCATATTTCCCCCACCACTCTTCGAACTTGCACACCCCAAAATTGTATGTCCTCTCTCATCAAATAACCATCAGAGTCTAATTTGTTTTGCCCATGAACTGATGAGTGTCGGGAGATGCACTGTAGCATCGTCAAGCTACCAGGGCCATATCCTTAAGAAAAATGACTCTCCATCATCTTTAAACTATCAACTGTGGGGGTGACCTTAGCCAAAATGACACAGGGGAGAGGAAACTTGAAGAGTACACCTCCAGGAGATAGACAGGCCTCAAGTGGAGGGACAGGGTTGCTAACCCACCGTCAAAATTTCTGACCCAGAATTCTTCCTTTCTAAAAGAACTGCAGGAGAAAAATAAATGGAAAGGAAACTGAAGGAAAGGTGGTCCAATGGCAGGTCTAACTTGGGATCCATATCATTGGGGGCGTGGGGGTACCAAGGCCTAACACTATTATCGATGCTATCATGTGTTTATACATAGGAACCTGACATGGCTCTCCTCTGAGAGGCCCTACCAACAGCTCACTGAGACAGGCAGATACTTAACACCCAACCATTGGACTGAAGTCCTGGACCCCAAAGGTTGAATTAGGGGAAGGATTGAAGAAGCTGAAAGGAGAGAGTGACCCCAAAGGAAGACAAGCAGCCTCAACTAAACCAGACCCCAGAGAGCTCCCAGAGACTGAGCTACCAACCAGGAGCATCCACAGGCCAGTCCAAGGCCCCTGGCACATGTGTATCAGAGGTCTGCCTGGTCTGGCCACAGTGACAGAAGATGTGCTTAATCCACCAGAGACTTGAGGCCTCAGGGAAGGGGAAGGCCAGATGTGTGTGTGAGGGGGGGGATGGGAGTACCCACAGAGGCAAGGGGGAGTAGGAATGGGATGAGGAACTGTGGGTCAGGAAGATCGAGGGAAGGCAATGACTGGAATGTAAATAAATAAAATAACTTATAAAAGAAAACCCATCAACTACAGGTAGCTATAGGGATAATATCTTGTTTACTGTATGAGAGCATCAACTGCCAATAAAAATCTGATGGTCTATTACCAAAAGGGAGGAAGCCGAAGGTGGTAGTTTAGTTGAGAGATTGGAACTCTGGGAGATACAGGTAGGAGATTGGCTGAGGATGTCTGTAAATTGTATTGTGAGTATTCCAAGCATTTGGGCTAATATCCACTTATCAGTGAGTGCATACCATGAGTGTTCTTTTGTGGTTGGGTTACCACACTAAGCATGATATTTTCTTTTCTTTTGTTATTGGATTTTTTAAATTTACGTTTCAAAAGTTATTTCCTTTCCTGGTTTCCTGTTCATAAACCCTCATCCCATTCCCCTCCCCCTTCTTCTATCAGTGTGTTCCCCCTCCCCAACAACTCACCACTTCCTGCCTCCCCACCCTGACATTCCCGTATACTAGGTGGTCCAGCTTTGGCAGGACCAAGGGCTTCTCTTCCTTCTCCTTTATCTTCTGCTATGGGTCAGTCCATGTGTATTCTTTGGTTAGTGGTTTAGTCCCTGGGAGCTCTGGTTGGTTGGTATTGTTCTTATGGGGTTGCAAGCCCCTTCGGCTCCTTCAATCCTTTCTCTAACTCCTCCAATCGTGACCCCATTCTCAGTCCAATGGTTGGCTGTGAGCATTCGCCTCTGTATTTGTCAGGCTCTGGCAGAGCCTCTCAGGAGAGAGCTATATCAGGCCCCTGTCAGCCTGCACTTCTTGTCATTAGCAATACTGTCTGGTTTGGCTGGATCCCCATGTGAGGCAGGCTCTGAATGGCTATTCCTTCAGTCTATGCTCCAAACTTTATCCCCATATCTTTTCCTATGAATATTTTTGTTTCCCCTTTTAAGAAGGACTGAAGCATCTGCACTTTGGTTGTTCTTCTTCTTGAGCTTCATGTGGTCTGTGGATTGTACCTTGGGTAATTCGAGCTTTTGGGCTAATATCCACTTATCAGTGAGTGCATGACATGTGTGATTTTTTTTGTTTGCTTGGTTTTTTTTGTTTGTTTGTTTGTGTTTTTTGTTTTTTTTTTTTTTGTTTTTTGCTATTGGCTTACCTCATTCAGGATATTTTCTAATTCTATCCATTTGTCTATGAATTTCATGAAGTCACTGTTTTTGTTTTGTTTTGTTTTGTTTTGTTTTAGTATAGATTAGAGTTTATTCGGGGCATGGGGAGGGCAGTTAAGAGGGTAGTAGAGGCAGAGAGAGGCAGAGAGAGACAGAAAGAGAGAAATAGAAGAGGCCTGGCATGAGCATGTCAAGAGAAGAGGGGAGGGGAATGGGGAGAGAAGGGACAAAGGGGCAAAAGCAAGCAAGAGGGAGCAAGAGCAAATAGAAGTCATTGTTTTTGATAGCTGAGTGGTACTCCAATGTGTAAATGTCCCACATTTTCTGTATCCATTCCTCTGTTGAAGGGCATCTGGGTTCTTTCCAGCTTCTGGCTATTATAAATGAGGCTGCTATGAACACAGTAGAGCATGTGCCTTTGTTGTATGTTGGAGCATCTTTTGGGTATATGCCCAGCTGGGTCCTTAGCTATACTGTATCCAATTTTCTGAGGAACCTCCAGACTGATTTGCAGAATGGTTGTACCAGTTTGCAATCCCACCAACAATGGAGGAGTGTTCCTCTTTCTTCACATCCTGGCCAGCATCTGTTGTCACCAGAGGTTTTGATCTTAGCCATTCTCACTGGTGTGAGGTGGAATCTCAGGGTTGTTTTGATTTGCATTTCCCTGATGACTAAGGATATTGAACATTTCTTTAAGTATATCTCAGTCATTTGATATTCTTCAGCTGAGAATTCTTTGTTAAGCTCTGTATCTCATTTTTAATAGGGTTATTTGACTCTTTAGAATCTAATTTCTTGAGTTCTTTGTATATATTGGATATTAGCCCTCTATCAGATGTAGGATTGGTAAAGATCTTTTCCAATCTGTTGGTTGCTGTTTTGTCCTATTGATAGTGTCCTTTGCCTTACAGAAGCTTTGCAATTGTATGGGGTCCCATCTGTCTATTGTTGATCTTAGAGCATAAGCCATTGATGTTCTGTCATGAAATTTTCCCCTGTGTCCATGTGTTCAAGGTTCTTTCCCACTTTCTCTTCTATTAGTTTCAATGTATCTATCTATTTTTGAGTGGAGGTCCTTGATCCAATTGGACTTGAGCTTTGTACAAAAAGATAAGAAATGTAAATAAAGAAAATATCTAATAAAAGAAAAAGAATAAGTATTCAGAACGTAGCATGCTACTATATATCTTAAGCCAAGCTCTAGTAGTAGGTAGTGAGCTCCCAAGCCATGGGTTCTTGGCCTCATTAAAATACCAGATATGAGTGTCCTCCTATGGACTGGATTCATATTCAGTCAGGAATCAGTTGGCTTTGCTGGTAACATTCATGTTACTATTACATCACAGGCATATGCTTGGCTTATCATTGTAGCTTGTAGGGTTCATAGCTGGGTAACTTTTCTTTCCAGTGACCTGCATAGTACCACCTTCCAGTATTATGACAAGACAACAGGGAGGATGGTCTAGTCAGAACCAGCTTGAGTTTTCTGTGCTCTGTAACTAAGGGTCTTATGTTAAAGTTCCTATGAGCAGCCAAGTGCAGTGGCAATAGCTTGAATTGTTTTGAGGGTTTCTGGGACACCTCCATGCGTCCAGAGTCTAACACAACCACTTGGTGCTTTTAATTCTACCTTTCAAAGTATTTCTCTTTTCATCCTTCTTTTCTCTGATCCCACTGTCTATATCAACATTTGAAAACATCCTAAAAGTCGCCTTCCTTTAAATCAACTCATTTAGCACGTGGCTCAAATCCATCTGCACATTGATTTGCTTTAGTAGCTCCCATATTTTCTTTAGATGTCAGTTTCCTTTCTATTCCTCATATTTAAACCATGCAAGGCCCTTATGATTTTACCTCTAGTTGTGTTTCACATTCATTCCTTATGAATCCCAATTAAACTCAACTTCATCACTAAATATATTCTTTCCTACCTTCTCTATGTGATTTTTCTGTGTGTGTGTGTGTGTGTGTGTGTGTGTGTGTATGTGTGTGTGTGTGTGTGTGTGTGTGTGCGCGCGCTCATGTGTCAATGCAACTATGCATGTTCCAGGTTCACATGTGAAGGGTGAAAGACAACTGTGACTCTTGGTCCTTTTTTGAGAAAAGAATTTTTGGATGTTTGCCGTTGTGTATATCGGGATGGCTGGACTATGGTATTCTGAGGGCTCTGCTATCTTCACTGCCTCTCTTCCCATAGGAGCTCACACTCTCACACCTAGCTTCTCATAGATTATGGGTATTTTAATTCAGGTTGTCATTCTTACACGTCAAGCACAAGCCAATAAACCATTTCTCCAGCCCTTTCCAATCATCTTAATATACATAATACCCGCAATTTGGCAGGATCTAGCTCATTTGCTTGCCCCTTTATTAGTTTTTACCACAACTAGAAATAATTCCCATTACAGAATTCAATTGTGCTTTGAGGTGCCTCTGCGGATTGAATATTTTGACTAATTAAGTGTATTTCCCCTATGAGATACTAAGTTCCTAAGGGGAGACCTTTGTCTAATTAACATTTAATATCTCAGAGAAAATACTCCAGTGCCATTAGTGTAGAATAATTGAATAAATATTTCTTTAACCTTCATATTTACCAAGTTTTTTGAGGGACAAGTGCTCATACTGCATAGAAACTGGAGCTATTTTTTCCTTGTTTTGTGAGCAGTCCTGGAGATTGAGCATAGGGTCTTGCATGTGTGAGGCATTGGCCTTTATGTTTTAGCAGAGAATAATGACACAGTGTTCAAAGTGGTTAAACAATGTGTGTAAAGTCACACAGTGAATGTCAAGGTTGAACTTTGAAATTTAAACTGAAAGAGACCTCTGCCTGACCTTCAATCCTATACACCCAGTTGCTTCTGTACGTTTTCATTTAGAGTACATGCCTTATGACATATTTCATAATTATCCCTCACATTCAGTCTCTTCAGTTATATAAATATTATGACTTTGTATCAAGACTATTAGATTTATTTAGTAACTGATCTCTTACCCCAACTTAAATACATTCCATTTGTTCTCTATCCATAATTCTAGGTAACATTCTAGAACACTGCGACTATTCTACTCCTTTAAAATTAGCAGTGTCTCCCTACTGATAACAAATGTCACATTTCCTCTATTACCAGGTAAATAATCCATATGGTGACCTCAATCTTCCTGCCAGATGAATTTCTCCTATTACTGACTTGAGGCCTCCACGTCTCAGCTGAGAGATCTCGTTATCACATTTGGATTCGATATGCATATTTTTCTAATTTTCAGAAACTTGACACGAGGTTCTGGCTCAGTAAAACATACTCCCCCTACCCATCAAAGGCAAAAGTGACCAACCCAATAAATAAAGCACAAACGCAACTCACTAAGCAGTAGCTTGTACTAAATTGTCCATACTTTATTTTCCCCAGAAATTTCAAATTTCTCAGACCATCCCATATTTATCTAAACAAGTCTAATTCTTCATATCGTCTACCTGAAGAGAAACACATACATGCACATCATATACGGCCATGCAGTGTCTATTGGGATTTCCATACTGAATGTGGTTATAACAGAAACTTTGATCTGGAAGTCATCTTCCCTCTTCACTGTTGTCCTGCTCTTCCTTCCTCTCTTATTTTTACCTAGCTGATATCTAATCAACTTTTATACTTCTTCTAGACATCCCAGACTCCTGGTGTCTAGGCATGGGTCGCCCTTAGAAAGATCTTCAAAACCCACAACAAAGGCCACACAAACAAGGATCAAAAATTCTCCCTACCTATGAGTTTCTCAAGGACATAGACTGCCCATCACTTCTTAGCAGTACCTAGACAGTCTGGCATATGCTACTTAGAAATTGAAAGATGTGGGATAAAATAAAAGATGGAGGATAAGAAGAGAATGAGGAAGAGGGAGAGAAAGACAAAGGAAAAGACTTTTCTTTCTTCCCCAGAGAAGGTTGAAAGAGTATAAAAGCTCTATGACACCATCAATACTCCCTTTCTGCCCCAAATCAACACTGTATTCAAAATCATATCAATGAGTTATTTTGCTCTGATAAGAGCCATAGTCTATTGAAAAAGCCAAACCATCATGCAACCTATTGAAGAAAAAAAATGTGGACCAAATTTAGGAAGGTGAATTTACCCAAATTCTTATTCTTTTCCTTCTTTGTTCATATAAGAAAATCACTCCATTTGATCTGGAGAGCTCGAGTGGAACACAGGGGCAGGGGCAGGGGGCAGGGGCAGGGGCCATGAATGCCTAGATGCTTTTAAAAGTAAGGAATGATAATTTTCCATTTGAGGAGCTTGCTGAAGATTCGTATGCTTGCATTGAGATCAGAGAGAAAAAAAATCCAAATTTGTGTTAAGCCAATGAAAAAAGCAAGCTTTAGATTAAAAGAAGAAACAAAATAAAGGAGAGAAGAAATGGAAAAGTTCGTTTTGGTCCTAAAGCCTATATGCTACCTGTGAGCATGTGGAAAGGAAAGGACTCATCTGATTCTATGTGCTGTCCCATGCTGAGAAGGACAGAGAGGCCACCTTCTGTAAGTTCATGAGCTCCAAATTAAAGTATCTATGTACCAAACCAACTGGTCACCATCTGGCTAAAGGAACAATGGATCAGATGTTAGAGGACAACAGACAACAACAGGTACCACTGGTCTTTGTTGTAGCAGAAATGTCTTATATAGCACCTCTTTTTGTTTTGTTTTGTTTGGGGGCAGATTTGTTTTGTTTTTGTCTTTGTATCATATTATTTTAAAAGTATATGCTTTAAAAGTTGGGGAGATTACTCAAGTTTAGGAGTACTTGCTCTGGGTATGAAGACCTGAGTTCTCATCCTCCAGTACCCACATTAAAATGCTAGCCAAGAGTATACATGCTTGTAACTCCAAAATTTAAGGATGTAGACCAGCAGACCATGAGCACTCACTCTCTTGATAGTCTAGCTAAAACAGCAAGCTTCTGCTCAGTGAGAAACTCTACCTGAAGGCAGTAGAGACTTGTGCTCTATTGGAAGCCATTTAACATGATACTGTATCCTCTAAATGTATGTACATGTGTGTTCACACTAGCACATCACATGCACCAAATACATATGCAAGTGAACGTAACTTTAAATTTTTTTTACATATATTCAATGTTTAAGGAAAGGAAACAAAAACAATTATGGAGCAAAGAACGATGGTGATTGCTCTGCTACTGACTGCATCCTTAGGACAGGGCTCTTTCTGAGTTCCCAATTCCTGTTGTCAAGTTCCCTGAAATGGGTAAAGCTCAAAGAAGACAGCCTTAAGACAAGGGGAGACAATCCCTTTCTGCTAGGCTACTTGTCCAAACCAATTCTGTAGGAACAAGTGTCTAGTGGGTGGGGAAGATGGACAGATGGCTGCCTGAATATATCACAGGCCTGGCTGCCCCAACAGCCCACTGCTAGATTTATTACTGACAATGTAATTAACTGGCTCACTCCTTGTTTTTAAATTGGTCACCACCCTCAATGGACGGCTGCACTAGGGGGTTGCACTAATCATGCTTCTGACAGGAGTCAGCTCCACAGGCCCCACACAGCTGCAGGGGTCTTTGTGATGTGATCCTGTTACTGTCACACAGACATTACTGCTTCGCCTTCTCTCTCCTGGGGTCTTTTAACAGACTTCCTGTTCCTAAGGAATACATGCCATTTGTTCTTTGGTTGCTTCTTTTTTTTTTTTTCTGGAGGATGATACAATAGGAAAGAATTATTTTCAGTGTCTTTTCCCAGTGACACTTTCCTAAATAGAGCCTAAAGTTTACCTGTAATGCCTATTGTAAAAAAATATTTCCATGCCCAGACCCGGTGAGAGAGAGACCCAACCGCCTGGTCAGGTGGGCACTCCTGAGGCTGCAGAGCAGAAGAGACCACCAACACTGCTCACCCCTGCCCACATCCCTGGCCCAAGAGGAAACTGTATAAGGCCTCTGGGCTCCCGTGGGGGAGGGCCCAGGAGCGGCAGGACCCCTGCCAGAGACACCGCCGGACCCTGAAGGAAACAGACCGGATAAACAGTTCTCTGCACCCAAATCCCGTGGGAGGGAGAGCTAAACCTTCAGAGAGGCAGACAAGCCTGGGAAACCAGAAGAGACTACTCCCTGCACACACATCTCGGACGCCAGAGGAAAAAGCCAAAGACCATCTGGAACCCTGGTGCACTGAAGCTCCCGGAAGGGGCGGCACAGGTCTTCCTGGTTGCTGCCGCTGCAGAGAGCCCCTGGGCAGCACCCCACGAGCGAACCTGAGCCTCGGGACCCAGGTAAGACCAAATTTTCTGCTGCAAGAAAGCTGCCTGGTGAACTCAAGACACAGGCCCACAGGAACAGCTGAAGACCTGTAGAGAGGAAAAACTACACGCCCGAAAGCAGAACACTCTGTCCCCATAACTGACTGAAAGAGAGGAAAACAGGTCTACAGCACTCCTGACACACAGGCTTATAGGACAGTCTAGCCACTGTCAGAAATAGCAGAACAAAGTAACACTAGAGATAATCTGATGGCGAGAGGCAAGCGCAGGAACCCAAGCAACAGAAACCAAGACCACATGCCATCATCGGAGCCCAATTCTCCCATCAAAACAAACATGGAATATCTAAACACACCAGAAAAGCAAGATCTAGTTTCAAAATCATATTTGATCATGATGCTGGAGGACTTCAAGAAAGACATGAACACACTTAGGGAAACACAGGAAAACATTAATAAACAAGTAGAAGCCTACAGAGAGGAATCGCAAAAATCCCTGAAAGAATTCCAGGAAAACACAATCAAACAGTTGAAGGAATTAAAAATGGAAATAGAAGCAATCAAGAAAGAACACATGGAAACAACCCTGGATATAGAAAACCAAAAGAAGAGACAAGGAGCTGTAGATACAAGCTTCACCAACAGAATACAAGAGATGGAAGAGAGAATCTCAGGAGCAGAAGATTCCATAGAAATCATTGACTCAACTGTCAAAGATAATGTAAAGCGGAAAAAGCTACTGGTCCAAAACATACAGGAAATCCAGGACTCAATGAGAAGATCAAACCTAAGGATAATAGGTATAGAAGAGAGTGAAGACTCCCAGCTCAAAGGACCAGTAAATATCTTCAACAAAATCATAGAAGAAAACTTCCCTAACCTAAAAAAAGAGATACCCATAGACATACAAGAAGCCTACAGAACTCCAAATAGATTGGACCAGAAAAGAAACACCTCCTGTCACATAATTGTCAAAACACCAAACGCACAAAATAAAGAAAGAATATTAAAAGCAGTAAGGGAAAAAGGTCAAGTAACATATAAAGGGAGACCTATCAGAATCACACCAGACTTCTCGCCAGAAACTATGAAGGCCAGAAGATCCTGGACTGATGTTATACAGACCCTAAGAGAACACAAATGCCAGCTCAGGTTACTGTATCCAGCAAAACTCTCAATTAACGTAGATGGAGAAACCAAGATATTCCATGACAAAACCAAATTTACACAATATCTTTCTACAAATCCAGCACTACAAAGGATAATAAATGGTAAAGCCCAACATAAGGAGGCAAGCTATACCCTAGAAGAAGCAAGAAACTAATCGTCTTGGCAACAAAACAAAGAGAATGAAAGCACACAAACATAACCTCACATCCAAATATGAATATAACGGGAAGCAATAATCACTATTCCTTAATATCTCTCAATATCAATGGCCTCAACTCCCCAATAAAAAGACATAGATTAACAAACTGGATACGCAACGAGGACCCTGCATTCTGCTGCCTACAGGAAACACACCTCAGAGACAAAGACAGACACTACCTCAGAGTGAAAGGCTGGAAAACAACTTTCCAAGCAAATGGTCAGAAGAAGCAAGCTGGAGTAGCCATTCTAATATCAAATAAAATCAATTTTCAATTAAAAGTCATCAAAAAAGATAAGGAAGGACACTTCATATTCATCAAAGGAAAAATCAACCAAGATGAACTCTCAATCCTAAATATTTATGCCCCAAATACAAGGGCACCTACATACGTAAAAGAAACCTTACTAAAGCTCAAAACACACATTGCACCTCACACAATAATAGTGGGAGATTTCAACACCCCACTCTCATCAATGGACAGATCATGGAAACAGAAATTAAACAGTGATGTCGACAGACTAAGAGAAGTCATGAGCCAAATGGACTTAACGGATATTTATAGAACATTCTATCCTAAAGCAAAAGGATATACCTTCTTCTCAGCTCCTCATGGTACTTTCTCCAAAATTGACCATATAATTGGTCAAAAAATGGGCCTCAACAGGTACAGAAAGATAGAAATAATCCCATGCGTGCTATCGGACCACCACGGCCTAAAACTGGTCTTCAATAACAATAAGGGAAGAATGCCCACATATACGTGGAAATTGAACAATGCTCTACTCAATGATAACCTGGTCAAGGAAGAAATAAAGAAAGAAATTAAAAACTTTTTAGAATTTAATGAAAATGAAGATACAACATACTCAAACTTATGGGACACAATGAAAGCTGTGCTAAGAGGAAAACTCATAGTGCTGAGTGCCTGCAGAAAGAAACAGGAAAGAGCATATGTCAGCAGCTTGACAGCACACCTAAAAGATCTAGAACAAAAAGAAGCAAATACACCAAGGAGGAGTAGAAGGCAGGAAATAATCAAACTCAGAGTTGAAATCAACCAAGTAGAAACAAAAAGGACCATAGAAAGAATCAACAGAACCAAAAGTTGGTTCTTTGAGAAAATCAACAAGATAGATAAACCCTTAGCCAGACTAAAGAGAGGACACAGAGAGTCCGTCCAAATTAACAAAATCAGAAATGAAAAGGGAGACATAACTACAGATTCGGAGGAAATTCAAAAAATCATCAGATCTTACTATAAAAACCTATATTCAACAAAATTTGAAAATCTTCAGGAAATGGACAATTTCCTAGACAGATACCAGGTATCGAAGTTAAATCAGGAACAGATAAACCAGTTAAACAACCCCATAACTCCTAAGGAAATAGAAGCAGTCATTAAAGGTCTCCCAACCAAAAAGAGCCCAGGTCCAGACGGGTTTAGTGCAGAATTCTATCAAACCTTCATAGAAGACCTCATACCAATATTATCCAAAGTATTCCACAAAATTGAAACAGATGGAGCCCTACCGAATTCCTTCTACGAAGCCACAATTACTCTTATACCTAAACCACACAAAGACACAACAAAGAAAGAGAACTTCAGACCAATTTCCCTTATGAATATCGACGCAAAAATACTCAATAAAATTCTGGCAAACCGAATTCAAGAGCACATCAAAACAATCATCCACCATGATCAAGTAGGCTTCATCCCAGGCATGCAGGGATAGTTTAATATACGGAAAACCATCAACGTGATCCATTATATAAACAAACTGAAAGAACAGAACCACATGATCATTTCATTAGATGCTGAGAAAGCATTTGACAAAATTCAACACCCCTTCATGATAAAAGTCCTGGAAAGAATAGGAATTCAAGGCCCATACCTAAACATAGTAAAAGCCATATACAGCAAACCAGTTGCTAACATTAAACTAAATGGAGAGAAACTTGAAGCAATCCCACTAAAATCAGGGACTAGACAAGGCTGCCCCCTCTCTCCCTACTTATTCAATATAGTTCTTGAAGTTCTAGCCAGAGCAATCAGACAACAAAAGGAGATCAAAGGGATACAGATCGGAAAAGAAGAGGTCAAAATATCACTATTTGTAGATGACATGATAGTATATTTAAGTGATCCCAAAAGTTCCACCAGAGAACTACTAAAGCTGATAAACAACTTCAGCAAAGTGGCTGGGTATAAAATTAACTCAAATAAATCAGTTGCCTTCCTCTATACAAAAGAAAAACAAGCCGAGAAAAAAATTAGGGAAACGACACTCTTCATAATAGACCCAAATAATATGAAGTACCTCGGTGTGACTTTAACCAAGCAAGTAAAAGATCTGTCCAATAAGAACTTCAAGACACTGAGGAAAGAAATTGAAGAAGACCTCAGAAGATGGAAAGATCTCCCATGCTCATGGATTGGCAGGATTAATATAGTAAAAATGGCCATTTTACCAAAAGCAATCTACAGATTCAATGCAATCCCCATCAAAATACCAATCCAATTCTTCAAAGAGTTAGACAGAACAATTTGCAAATTCATCTGGAATAACAAAAAACCCAGGATAGCTAAAGCTATCCTCAACAATAAAAGGACCTCAGGGGGAATCACTATCCCTGAACTCAAGCAGTATTACAGAGCAATAGTGATAAAAACTGCATGGTATTGGTACAGAGACAGACAGATAGACCAATGGAATAGAATTGAAGACCCAGAAATGAACCCACACACCTATGGTCACTTGATTTTTGACAAAGGAGCCAAAACCATCCAATGGAAAAAAGATAGCATTTTCAGCAAATGGTGCTGGTTCAACTGGAGGGCAACATGTAGAAGAATGCAGATCGATCCATGTTTATCACCCTGTACAAAGCTTAAGTCCAAGTGGATCAAGGACCTCCACATCAAACCAGACACACTCAAACTAATAGAAGAAAAACTAGGGAAGCATCTGGAACACATGGGCACTGGAAAAAATTTCCTGAACAAAACACCAATGGCTTATGCTCTTAGATCAAGAATCGACAAATGGGATCTCATAAAACTGCAAAGCTTCTGTAAGGCAAAGGACACTGTGGTTAGGACAAAACGGCAACCAACAGATTGGGAAAAGATCTTTACCAATCCTACAACAGATAGAGGCCTTATATCCAAAATATACAACGAACTCAAGAAGTTAGACCGCAGGCAAACAAATAACCCTATTAAAAAATGGGGTTCAGAGCTAAACAAAGAATTCACAGCTGAGGAATGCCGAATGGCTGAGAAACACCTAAAGAAATGTTCAACATCTTTAGTCATAAGGGAAATGCAAATCAAAACAACCCTGAGATTTCACCTCACACCAGTGCGATTGGCTAAGATCAAAAACTCAGGTGACAGCAGATGCTGGCGAGGATGTGGAGACAGAGGAACACTCCTCCATTGTTGGTGGGATTGCAGACTGGTAAAACCATTCTGGAAATCAGTCTGGAGGTTCCTCAGAAAATTGGACATTGAACTGCCTGAGGATCCAGCTATACCTCTCTTGGGCATATACCCAAAAGATGCCTCAACATATAAAAGAGACACGTGCTCCACTATGTTCATCGCAGCCTTATTTATAATAGCCAGAAAATGGAAAGAACCCAGATGCCCTTCAACAGAGGAATGGATACAGAAAATGTGGTACATCTACACAATGGAATATTACTCAGCTATCAAAAACAACGAGTTTATGAAATTCGTAGGCAAATGGTTGGAACTGGAAAATATCATCCTGAGTGAGCTAACCCAATCACAGGAAGACATACATGTTATGCACTCATTGATAAGTGGCTATTAGCCCAAATGCTTGAATTACCCTAGATCCCTAGAACAAACGAAACTCAAGACGGATGATCAAAATGTGAATGCTTCACTCCTTCTTTAAATGAGGAAAAAGAATACCCTTGGCAGGGAAGGGAGAGGCAAAGATTAAAACAGAGACTGAAGGAACACCCATTCAGAGCCTGCCCCACGTGTGGCCCATACATATACAGCCACCCAATTAGACAAGATGGATGAAGCAAAGAAGTGCAGACCGACAGGAGCCAGATGTAGATCTCTCCTGAGAGACACAGCCAAAATACAGCAAATACAGAGGCGAATGCCAGCAGCAAACCACTGAACTGAGAATAGGTCCCCTGTTGAAGGAATCAGAGAAAGAACTGGAAGAGCTTGAAGGGGCTCGAGACCCCATATGAACAACAATGCCAAGCAACCAGAGCTTCCAGGGACTAAGCCTCTACCTAAAGACTATACATGGACTGACCCTGGACTCTGACCTCATAGGTAGCAATGAATATCCTAGTAAGAGCACCAGTGGAAGGGGAAGCCCTGGGTCCTGCTAAGACTGAACCCCCAGTGAACTAGTCTATGGGGGGAGGGCGGCAATGGGGGGAGGGTTGGGAGGGGAACACCCATAAGGAAGGGGAGGGGGGAGGGGGATGTTTGCCCGGAAACCGGGAAAGGGAATAACACTCGAAATGTATATAAGAAATACTCAAGTTAATAAAAAAAAAAAAAAACTAAATGTCTTTGACATTCTTCAGCATTCTGTTATCCTAGAATAAAATGGAGGGAGACTAAGACAATCCTGTTGTTTGTATTTATGTGACCTCCCAGGAAATGTTTTCATGTGTATTTTTTCCTGTCAGCTCCACTTGAAAACAAACCAATATTGTTGTTATCTTTTCTTTAGCCATATTATTACATATTATTATAACACAATAAAAGCTAATTATTCTAAAAAAATATTTCCATAACTCAAGTAGAACCACGCAACTTGGCAAATGAAAACAGAGCCACGGAAAGATGTTTGAACTCACCTCTGGATCTAGAAGCACATGCATATTTTTATGTGATGGAGAGTGATTTTTGCTTCCTCTACAACATAAGCATCTGGTGTCTACACAAGGCTGGGTTCACAAGCCACCCGCTTCTTTCTATCATCAACCCCCTCCTAACCTGTACAGGACAGTCGCTGTTATTTCCAATCCATACTTCTACTGGACTTAATTTAGGCAATGTGATAAAACTTTGTTCTCTGGGGTTTTATCTCCCAGATCAGAAGAATAAAAACAGTAGATGTCTCCAACTCTGGAATTTGCAATCAACGACAATTTAATGTGTTTCTCACGTTACTAATAAAATACAAAAATTAAATGTAAGGGACATCCAGTAAAACTTACAATGTAAGAAATTCCTGAGGTTTTTTTTTTTATTGTCATAAATATCAGTGTCCGTGATATGACAGCAAACTGATGAAAAATTCCCTTACATTTTCCTTTCTGTGGTTGGCTCATTTTCCATTCTGTATTCCCAGGCAGTCATACGGATCCCAGTGAAACAGGGTTAAATATTGATCTTCCCTCCAGACACTGTCTGAACTTCCGTAATAAACATTTTCACTATGTCAGTCGCAGCCTGTTTACATATCGAGGCCGGCAGCCAATGGTCCTCCTTCTAGAAGACGTCCTATCCAGAGGGAGCACTACCTGAAGACCAGAACCAAGCCTGAGCCTTCTGCCTTTTAATTGTGTGTATCAGATTAACTTTTCCTCTTCCTCCAAATACCCTTAAAGCATTTGAAGAAATTTCCTTTCCGGTTGATTTGCTAATCACCTGTTCTTGCTGGTTTATAGTGAATCCATGTCTTTCCCCCTTCAGGCCTGTGCAGTCCTGGAGACAGGATGCTGAGCTCTGACCTCCAGACTTCCAACACCTGATCACGAAGGGAAACTCATCAGTGCGATGAAGAAGAAACGCAGGAAGACTAGCATTGTTAGTGTTCTAGAACACGAAAGTAATGTGAAGACATACACCACTGGGAAGAAAAAAAGTCAACCCATTTTGGCTTATTCATGACAGAGTTAACTATACAGGATATCTCGAAGAGTATACACTTTTTTTCTAATTAATATGCTGTTTTTCTAACTAGTGATAAGGAGAAAATTACTTCCCAAAGGGCACAGCCAATGCACAAAAGTCATTTGTTTTCCCACAACAGCAATGAATATTTGAAAGCCAGACATGCATATAGATAAAGAAGGTTCAGTATATGCACGCATACATGCATGCACATGGTACTATAGACATGGATCCATAAGAGTATTAATACAGGCAGTTCAACAAGGCCACCTTATTTGCATTTTGAGTGATCGGCACTTTAATTTTTAACTATGACATTTTACAGCCAAAGAACCCTGTCTGTTTGTAGACTTAAAGCTACAGATGCTCTTATTGACCTATTATCAATAAAGAGAGAATAGATAACATGTGTATGACTTGTCAGAAAAAGTCGATTCCATTGTGAGCAGGAAGTGGCAGGCTCTCAAGACTAACTTTTGGTGTTGCCTGGTAACCGTACTCGCAATCAGCTGAGGTGTTTATCGTGCACTTAGGAAATGTGGCAATTAGCTCTCAGTCCTGGTGCCACAGATCAATATCATATACAACTTTTACCTCTGCCCCCCAGAAAAATGACTTGGTTGAGATGGAATTTCAAGGCACAAGACCAGGGGGCAGCTTAAGTCTGACATTATCTTCTAATGCAACTGTATTTAATATGCTTTCATCCAGGAATGAACAAGTCATTTGCACGGTGGAAGTTTGCATGACTTCAGGGCTAAGCAGTAGACTCTAGCCTATTTTATCATATAATTTCAGAATTATGTGACTCCTACCCCAAAATAGTAACCATCATTTTATTTAAATACTGTTCATCTGGAGTAATTATTACCTGCTTCTCAAATCCGAGCCTCATTGCATTCTAGTGATTCTAGCCAATTAAAATAATCATCATCACAAATGCCTGATTTCTCAATGCTTTTCCTCAGCAATTTATTTTTTTTTAAACTTAAAGTTGCGTAAGAAATGATAACTTCATAATAGAAAATAAGAACTATTTACAATTGTCGGAAGGCACACATATACACACCCAAACATGCACATACACATATGTCAAGCCTGGCTAGATTTTCTAAATCAATAACTAATATTCAATATCTTTCTAATTTTAATGCCTGTCCCATCACCAGGGACTTTTTGTCAAACCTAGCTTTGCCTAAATGTTCGTACTGAGTCAATGTGCATTCTCCAGAACAACTATTTTTCGACGCTTGATTTAACTTTCTGGGACAATAAGCAATCAAACTTCAGATTTCATCAATAATGTTTATACAGTTCTACTAAATTATGCAGAAAGTCAGGTGCTCCTGAAATGTGAGCTGTGCTTTCTCTAGTGTCCACTTTGCAGTGTGTGTTTGCCGAGGATGACATCCAGTGCACATTGCCATGTCAACTCTGGTGAAATGTGTCTGTTCACACAGGCACTGGAAGTTTGTTGCTGTAAAGATACCATAGTAGCAGAACAGCCCGTGAAAATAGTTTCTTCTTACAAAAATGTTATGCTGATGATGTTTTTCATGTAATTCTGTCAAAAACAAAACCTAGTACACGATCTTGGTGGTAATGCTTTTTCTGGGTAAACTCTAAATTGAAAAATGAACATCAAAATGATTAAACTTTTGTGCTTGTATAATTAGATTTCATATACACATAGGAGGTCCTATTACTGGTTAATGACAAAGCAATCAAACATCATATCTTACTAGAAAAAAATAGAGCTAAAATCAGTGTGTGATATATAAAGAGGCCCGAGTTAGAAAAAGTGAAATACGTGAGTTAGGAGTTGACTCAACCATTCTGTACAAGAAATGTTTATTCAAGTTATTAAAAATATCAGCAAAATCTGTTACTCATATCGTCCTTGCACAGATCTGCCTTTGGACTCCAACATCTCTTCCTGACTGCTAATGTCCCTCCTAGTGTCAGAGAAACAATGGTATTTTTATGAGTTTATGGGCAGAGAAAGGGACACATTTATTGTGTTTTATGAAAAGCAAGGAAATGAAGTTGTCTAACGCTTTCAGTCCCTTCAGCCTCTCTAAAGATAATTACTCACCTATGTTACTGTGATCGGTAGACTTGACTGTATTTCTGTTTAGTCCTTTTAGTTTTCTTATGCACTTTGACATTCGTGATCTTATCTTTACTAATTTCATTCAAACTTTTTATGGCTACTCCATTGTTCTATGCTTAAAAGACATCGGAGAGTTTATGAAAAGTCAAAACTGATTGTGTTTCGTTAGACAATTTAAAGTATACAGTTTTTAGCTGTTAACTATATTATTAAGTCAACATTAATCCTTTAAACTTAGAGTTCTCTGAAAACTGAAAGTGTTCAAACTTACTTCTAAACCTTCTATTTTTCTCTTTGACTCTTCTATGGGGAGATACATATTTTAAGCCTGCATGGTAATTTGCTATGAAGTAAAATATTCCATTTTGGAGGAAATATCATTAAGGGGACAGGATGTTCTAAGCTGTGGTAAAACATTTAATGAACTTCAGAGAAGCTCACTAAAACTCAGGAAATCAGCAACTCAGTAGTTTCTGGAAGTCCCTAAAACCAACCAAATTCACTAGGCCTTTTTCCTTCCTAAGCGTCCCATCCTAAGCTTATATAATCAGTTAAGACTGCTTAGGGACTCTTTCTGACTAGCCAAGCTGTCCTAAAAGGGTCAAATCTGCTGGGCTACCTAGAAGGAGTAGCCTGAGTTACCTGAGATACATCCCAACGTGCTGAGCTGTTTATAACCTGTGCAATGTCTTTCTGGGTGCTGGCCTTAGTGAGTCATCAATCGTACTTGGCTGGGCTTTTGGTTTTGTAGTTGCCTTTGAGTAATTTCTGCTTCTGAAGGTAGCCACTCGGTCACATGTTTGTAAGTTTCTTTAGTGAAATTCATTGGTTCACCAGTTGGACTTTGGTAGTGTTCTTATTTTGGACTAACATCAGATAGGAATCTCAGGTGCATTGGTGTTTGTTCATGTCTTCCCAGAAAAAGAGGAATAGTGTTACACAACACATACAGCTTGAACATATATCACAATGAAAAAAGAGAAAAGATAATCCTTTCAAAGAAGGATACAAAGCTTTTCTCTTGTCTCCTTAGATAGAAAGCACTGGCATTTCCATAAAATTTAATCTATAGATATCCTCCTACCCTGAACACAAAATACTGAGATCATAACATATCCATATTTTGCTTTCAAGTTCCAGGCTTTGCTGATTTATAGTTTCAGGGGTAATCAGTGTAACTGTGCAGAACTTCTGGAACTTTGGCATAAAGCTTCTTTGAAATAACTTGCTAGTTAATTATAAGTTTTATGAGACTTTTCCCTTGGAAAAGCAGGAAGTGTCTGTCAGAATTCACTTATGGGAAGGGGTAAAAAAAATCACACTCAGAATACTAAGAAAATCTGCACTTTCTGGCCCAACAACAATTATCTTTACAATAATCACATTTTTTACATTAGGACTTCTTTAATTCTTAAGATCTTATTATTAAGGGAAGATTTTAATTTTATAATAATTTTCCATCTACCCTAGGGTCAATGTTGTTTGAATAATCCTGGAATTAATAATTGACAGATAGGCTTCTCTTCCTTACTGGAGCTCTGCACATGGGTAGGTACTCTGTCTGTATCTGTTTTAAGAGCCTCTCACCAGGCTATGAAGTGTAAGCTGGGCCTGAAAATGGGCTTGGAAGTTTGAGACCAAAAGGCTCAGCGCTTGTGGAATGTGGCCAAACAGATAGCATGTAGGTGCTAGGTGATTCCCCACCCCCCCTCCCCCGCCTTCTTTTATGACTTCTGATGTAAGAGCAGAGCTGCTATCCACAGAGAGCAAGAATGATGTACTTTAATAGCTGGGACCCAGCTTTTCAGGTCAAAGACTGTTACTGTGGGGAAGTCCACTTGATTCACATGATAGAATAACATGAATTAAAATTGTCATTATCCCCACTAATTAGCAATCATGCCAGGTAGCCGTATAGAAGTAGAAGTGCTAAGCTGAAAGTCAAATGCATGTTTCCCAGAAATGCTAAAATAAAGGAAATGAAATCAGTGAGCCAGAGAAGGAAATACTTTGAGAATGCTAGGCTATCGATGTCCTTCAACCAATGCGCAGATAATGAAATTATGGCCTGTATACAGAATCGCATTGTACACCATGGTAAAAGTAAAAATTGAAATTATAATATGTGTGGGAAAAAATGGATGGGACTGGGAAAAGTCATACAGCATGAGATGACCCAGGCACTGATCAACAAATAACTGCATGATCTCTTGTGTGTACACATCTGGCTTTGAATTCTTGAATTACGGTTTAATTGGAGTGATTCTGAAGGCCAGAATCTCAGAGAAGAACCATGAGAAGTGAGGGGTGGTGCCAAAGCAAGGTCTTAAGAAGTGGGGAATGACACAACATAAAGCATATGGAGGCAGAAGAACAATCATTGAGGTAGGAAAGCCTGAGAGAGGGTGTGGGTGAGGGAAGAAGGGGAATGCTCAGCAAAAGCCAAGGATATGTGAAAAGTGTCTATAAAACCTTATGCTGTAATTCTATTAGCACAAACAGCTTTCTACTGAGGCACTGTGCATAGCAGGAAAATTTTTCATCCCAGAAGCCTAAAATTATTAAATGAAATTCCAGGGGCAGGAGTGGGATACTGTCTTCTGAGCTGTTGGTTGTGGTAGCACAAGAGGCCCCAAAACATTAAGGGTTATTACTGATGCTTTTGGATACTCAACTACAGATAGATTTTAAGACTATATTGCTGACGACACTACACACTTGGATTGTAGTAGATTGAGAAAGCAAGCTGCTTTTTCCCTATTGACTAGCTTTTGTAGCAATGGAAAGAACTGTGTGAATGGATAGAATGGAAAAGTTATCAATGGTCCTACCTACCTGTTGACCCCAGGAGAGGATGTACTGCTATTGTCTTAGTAAATAGACACATTGTCAAATTGTCTTCTAAATGCTTTTGTTTGTATATGTATGTCCAAATAAGACATAGCTGAGTCCTGCTATCAGCCTTCATTAGGAAGCTTCTCCCACTTTTTTTTCCCCAGAAAGCAATGGTTAATGCAGATGCTCAAACTTGATAAAGACATAGAGCATAAATGACTTCAGAAGCTTGACCCTAAATAGGGCATTTATGTCACACCCTCAAAGGCTCAGAGACCGTGGTGGTAGAGGGAGAAGAATGAACATCAGAGCCAGTATTGGGGGAAGAATACCATGAAACAATATATTCTTTGCATGATACAATTGCTGACTCATACATCCACTGTAGCTGTGGTTACCTGCACAAGAACTGCACAAGACTGGACCTCCCACACTTCATTATGTGTGGGAGATGAGTTCATGAGGCCTTACCCCTTGCCGACAGCAAAGAACAAGCTGAAGTAGAGTCCCAAGTTGAAAGTTCTTAGAAAAAATGAAGGTGAGCTTGTGATCTGGGCAGAAGAGGCCAGCAACAGAGACTTGAAGTAAATGGTAGGACGATTGGTAAAAGCAGATAGTGTGGGTTCAGGAGCCCAGAGAGAGTGTGAGGGGTTTCAGAGAGTACGCAGACTATTCCTAAAACAACAGACTCATTTGAGTGAGTGTCCTATTTTTCTGATTCCTGTCTGAGGTTATTATTTATTTATTTATTTATTTATTTATTTATTTATTTGTTTGTTTGTTTTTATTTGGGTGAAACCTGCACAAAAGGATAGTTCTTTCCTGTGTAGTTTACGATGAGATACTAGAAACCCTTTCCTTACCAGCTCAGCTAACATCCTCTGAATAGACCTATCTTCCCCATTTACTGTCAGCTTGTTTGCTCTGAACGGCATCATTTGCTAAATTGAATGTGCAGTCAGGAGAGAGTGATGGGAAAGAGGGAAAGGTACAAGCTTCTCCAGTGCTACAGTTTAGTCAGGGCTCTCTAAACCCCAAAACTTGTCAGCTTCAACCAAGTATGGTGCTATTTACATATATACATATAGAACTAATGCAGCTCCCTGAGGGGTTGGTGGCAAAGACACGTTCAATTTCTAAACTGCTGAGAAAACATGAACTTGTACAACATTGTCATTGGTAACTGAGTCGTGCGTGTGCTATGTGAAATGTGTCCGTAAGTAATCTAGTGCCTGGTGCTGATCCTAACAACACAGCCTCATTAACTCCAGGAGGTCCTATAAAAAATGGGCAGCACCTGCTTGGCAACCTGATTTTCCCACCCATTAACCACAGTTACCTGACCACAAGATGGCCTTTTTCACATATAACTACACGATGTCACTCTGCCTTTTCTAAGCATAGCTCAGAGTATGATGAGAAACCATTGACTCTGGTCAACGGAGACTCAACTGCTTACCAACGAAGCAACTCTTGCCTCTGTCAACAGGGAGTTAGGAGACAGGTGGGGCTGAGAATCATATGTTCCCAAATGAAGTAACCACTGACAAAAGTCCAGTTTAAAACCATCTCTTTGTTCACTGAGTTAAACTATGACAAAAAGAAATGTTCCTCCATGAATTCCAATAGTCTAGGCATATTATACTAATATACCAATGTGTTAAAGTTGATGATTTCTATAGGCCAAGTACCAATCCCCCCATTCCCATCCCCAGTTTCTGCCACCAATTCAGGAAGAAGAGTAAAGATGCTGTTCGTAGAGGTCCACGACAGCTGTGAACTTGAACTTTGCTACTCCTTCAATTGCTCTTTTAAAAACAACCTTGATTCATCTTGATAAGCAGGCACAGGGGGTGGCCAGCTCAGAGAGCAAAGCTTTGAAGTCCGATATGATCATCGCCAATAAATCTTCCCTGGCAACTTAACTCCTAATATAATAACCCCTAAAGGCAGGTGATATATTTAGATATAAATAGAACTGGATTCATAGATGAACCAAGAGATACAGTCACTACTACACTAGTAAGAAAGTGTACACCCTGCTCTGAGTGAGACAAGTGAATTAATATAGCATAATTAAACGATGAATATTATGAACTATTAAGACATGTTTCTTGAGCTAGAAATAAATATGATTTGAAAATATATACTTAATATCGGCTTGCAGCTGTGGACTAGCTGTTGGGACTTAGTTTTGTCACTCAACATTTACTTCTTAGCCATTCTTTGGTTGGTTTCTGGCATCTGACTGGACCTTGGTTTCTTTGCTCCCTTACAGCCACAACAAAGATCTAGTATCTGATACAGCATTTTTGAAAGATGACATGAGACCAACCAGAGAAGAGAAGCAATCAGGAGCCATATCTTGTTCCTTTTACCATTACTTACTTGACTTGGTAGCACCATCTCTGAATTCCTATCTGTCCCTCATGGTGCCAGCATTTAACTCTGCACAGTGTAGAGTCATTGAATTGATTCAGGCTGCCTCTGATCCCTGGACTCTTGAAGTTTCTGAAACTCCTCATCTGTTAATAACTAACTCTCATGTCAATTTTTTCCCCAGAGAATCCTGTCTAACTCAAGTTAAATTTGATCATCTCTTAGGTCACATCTTTTCATGAAGCCTTCTCAAATGGTAGGAAGCTCTTTTATCTTGAACATTTTATAATCAAGAAAGGGAGAGGTGATCTATTGGGTGATACAATAGGCTACCAGTATCTAAATTTATATATAATTACTGGGCACTAGGTCCTTCTCTGGATTAATACTCATATCACTAGAAGGTACCTATGCCCCTGTGCTTATTTTCCTGTTGTATCTGTGGTTCTGGAATGATAACTTCTCACAATGTTTGAGCCTAGTTTGTAACCCAAGTCCATTGTCTTCATAACTAGGCTATACTGCCATTCATCATTTATTGAAGAGTCCATTCAATAGATTACTGTCTTTTCCTCATCTCTGGTCCTTTTGTCCATCTTAGTAACTTCCCACAGCATAGGGGGAAAAAGCATCAACATCACAATCTCTCATCTGTTCCCATCATCCACTTTCCTAAGTGCACAGCAGAGTTTACCATTACCCAAATCTAACTTTTCAATGCCACTCCCCCAGTTTTGTCACAAGCACTCATCTTTCCTTAAAAATACTCCCAGTCTTGTAATGAAGTGTTCTACCCAGCACTGCATTTCAGTCTCCTGACCTGTGAGAATTGTCTCCATTACCACATAGTCCCTGACACATGTTCCATTTTCTTCCACTTCAGGCCCTAGTCTTTTCTTTCCTGGGTGAGTCTAGCTTTCTACCTTTACTGCAACCCCATGCAACCATCCAGAAGAAAATATACAGCTACAGTCACTTGGATTTATGAAAGCTATTTTCTGTGCCACCTAGCAGCTCTATTTTTTAGTGGTCAATTCCCCCTCTACACCTCAAAAATGACCATTTTAATAACTTGTCTTTCAACAAACTTGAAGAATCCCCAGTGTAATTCTGCGTAGGTAATAATCTCGCCTCTTATATGCTAAGTAAACAGACTTCATGGAAAGAAGTCACCCACATTTCCCATTTTTAGACCTCAAAGCTGACTACATCTATGCTTGTATATTCTGCATTCTCTTTCTGCAGGAAAGGTCACCTGAGCTCACTGCCAACTATATGCTTTATATTACACAATACAATTAATTGTGACTTCCATTTAGAAATTGAAGTATATATGACAAAAATTTTAAAAATATCTGAATCCAACGTTTTCAAGTCTCCCAATGCCAGTTCACGGCTGTTTCCAGCTAAGGGCCTATTTCAGTAGATTTTATTTCACTTTCTCCCAAGGTAATTGTTCACTCATCAACATGATTGAGTGCAGAAATAAGTAATAGATGTAGCATCTTTACTTCCTTATTGGATCCCAAAATGAATTCAATATTTCTTGGCATGTTGAACATTTAAATTATTAATCATATACACAGTCCAAAAGCCCAGCCATAGTAGGCCACTTATAACACAGCAAAATATATCCCAATGTCTGATGTCTCTAATGACATTCAAACAGGAAGAGGAGAAAGCTGTTTACACAAACCACCGAGGACAAACAGGAAATAGGCATTTACACTAATGTCTTTACTAATGTAAAGATGTGAAGTTCATTAAACAAAATTATACTAGTTTACCTTATGGACAGTTTGATATGATCTATAAAAATTACTTTCAAGTTCTCATCTTAGTCTTACAAAGGAGGCATGACTTGAGTTCTAGCAAGAGAGTTTATGGTTGTTTAGTTGTCTCAATGGCTTCACAGTTGAACATGTAAGACTAGCAATTGCCCAAAACTCAATCATCCTCACATGAATGTGTCTAATAGGCTGATGAGCCACTTTTGGTCAACTTGGCTGGAAAATTTCATGTTAACCTTCAACCTTTCCCCCTTTTATTTCTCATCTCACAAAGTAGGACCCTAGAGACACAGCATACTGTTCATAGGAAGTATACATGAACATCCTAATCTATCAGGAGAGACAGGACATTCACATATCATATGCACATATGCACACATAAAAAATAAATCTCACTTGATGAGTTGATATCAGGTACACATCGAACACATCCCAAACAAGCAAATGAGACTGCATGGATTACTTGTATTCAATGGGCTAGAAACTTCGTTATTCTTTGAAATGTCTCTCACGCAATTTTAAATCTTTAAACCCATGTCCTGACATCCTCATTGTCATAGGGATTTCTAGAATGGCTTCCTGGCAAAACTCCCTTCTCCAATTCATGTTATAGCTCACTGATAAAATCTGCCTCCTCAGGCATTATTTCTGTTGCTCCCTGCTCAAAAACAGTGTAAATCTCCTTGCTCCAAACCTACCACAATAATAAATTACTCACTTGGCTTGAAGATATGTCAGATCCTAGGCAGACCCTGAAAACCTGCCATTCTTTCCCATGAAACTTTGATTCCTTTATCTAAAACCATCACTAGCCTTACAGACAAATGGATTATTCCTGCTGCCTCTCAACCACCCAAAGGTTGTTTTGCCTCACTGAAGAAGCGTTCCTCAGAAGGTACTAAATTTCAATTTGTCTGTCAAGGTGAAGAGCATTGACATTCTCTTCATAGTAACTTCCCTATCCCTTTCCCTTTGTCTCTTCCACTCTGTGCTCCTGTGGCACACAAGGCTTGCCCTGGGTAGAGCATCTCAAAAGCTCATCTGTTGACCTTGGGTCCTCCAGTTGCTAAGGCCTAGAATACAAAAGGTGTTTTCCATGTTCTACAGTATGTTTGTGCACAGTGATAACTCACAGCAGGAATTTGTTAAATATCTAGGAAAAGAAGGGAATAGCTTACATGCTATATTTTGCTAACTTATATTTTCCTTTAAAACATTATTATTGTTAAATTTTTGAGAACCCTGTGTAATATATTCTTAATATACCCTCAACTCCTTCTATAACCACCTTTCCTTCCCACTCTCCACTCCCTAACCATTCAACGTTGACTTTCCTTCTCCCTGATTCTATGGAGACAAGTTTGTATTACTTAACTAGTCTTGAGAGTAGAGCACACTTAGGTAAGTTAAAATAAAAATATTTACCTATTTTTAAAATAGCGCCATATAGTATTGCATACATACATAGAACAAAATAAGTTTAGAGCTTTAATTTAAAGGATCTTTCTGGATTTCTCAAAAGAATCCAACAGGCACTCAAAATGATGGTCTATTCCTTCTTGTCATATTTTTTCTATATTGAGAATCTTGGCCATATCCTAGATTCGGTTTTAAGAGCAAAGCTGAGAAAAGGGTTATGAAGCCTGAAGAGCAGAGAGCGCACTGCACCGAATCTCTTGATTTACTTTGTGCATTAGACAAAGCCAGACAGGCATGGCTCCTGCCATCACCATGCTGAGCACAGCCCCTGGAACATAAGTGCTCAATAAATTCTTGTCCACTCATCGAGGTTTTGATAATCTACAGAAAATTCCATGTCTGAAGTATGCATACAGCATCTCCAGCTTTCGGAGTCTCCCAAGGAGATTCCTCATGATAATACTGACGGTAATGTTATAGGAAACTGGTATCCTAATCACCCTGTTTTTAGACTTCATTGTTAAGAGAAGCAGCAGGTCATGAGTCTGGCGAATGCACTTCCGGTGAATTTTTTTGGGTAGTAAAATTAATTAGTTAATTAATTAATTAACTAATTCAGGGCTATAAGCAGTTTGAGAAACCAGTAATTCTGTCCCATTCACTCTTCAGATAGAAACACAGACCTGCAGCCAGAATCAGTCAAGACATACAGAGAAAGTGAGGTAGGAGTCTCTCTCTTTAGGAAGTAACTACCTTGACTACATGTAAATAGTAAGGGATAACAAAATAACAAACAAAACAAGACAAACAAACAAAATAAAACCTGGGGCTGAACAGAACTTGCAGATACAACCCATGATTCTTTGCTTCAGCACTTCCACTAATTGCCAAGCAGATGCCCGTAATACAATGCCTTAAAATTTAGAGTGTTTCTTGGTGTTTTGCATCAAATCACAATTCGCTTTTCCACGGCTCTATAGCGATATAGTCCTAGCCTTGAATTACCAAACAATAACCACTGTACAAAGCCCTCTTCCCTGGGACAGGCATTCTAAACAGCTCACAGGGTCCTTACGCTTTTCTGCTGAGTCCTTCAAAACCTGTCCTCAGTGGCATTGTGCCCCTCTATTCTGACAAGACTCTTGTGTCTTAGAAGTTTGTGCTGGAGTCTCTAAAAGAGGCTTTCAGCAACGGTGAGAGCAAACCAGCCTCGAGTTGGTGTAGTTGGACATAAAACTCCGACCTTGGAGCAATTTAGACAGCTGAGCCTGGATTCTGGGTCCACTTCCTATGGTTTGCTCTCTGCCTCTATCTCTGAGTTAACGCTCTCTCCAGACTGACTCCCTCCTAGTCCTTGGATGCCTGCCAGCAGCAATTAGTGCTGCCTGCTGTCTCATTCAGCAAGAAAGACAGGTTGCCTCCCATTAACTGCTGGGGGGAAAACACTGAGATTTACATCAATTGGCTACCTCCGAACCAATCCCTAAAACCAGAGGCATGCCATGCACTGATAAGCTATGGCCTGGACTAATTAAACCAATTAGAGTGCGAAAGAAGATGGAATTTTTCTTCGTTCTGATTGGCCTTTGCTGCTCACCGTTTCCACTTGAAGTGAAGGTCAGAGAAGGCCTAGGTATGAATTATTTATCACTCATATTAAGGTAGGAGGGATAAATGTTAGGAAAAGAGATCTTCTGTCTAACGTGAGTTTGGATTGTATATAACAGTAGTGAGGAAGGGTCCTGACACTGGTCAAGCTCGGTGAAGTATTAGAAATCATTCGTTCCTATTAGGAATCGTGCAGTATCATTGCCAGTCCCCTCATAACAGATATGTACTTCAGTTGATGCATTTACTGTCGTCTATGCATCATGACCCTTTGAGGGGGGAGGCGCAGAGTTTTGAGTTTGTACTTAACACTGTTTCCAGTCTTGCTTTTATTTCTCTGATATTAACTTTTCGAAGCCCAAATATAGCGTTATATAACAGGAAGTCAAAACCGTACCTCATATCTGCAGCTGAATCTCAGTGGCCTATTTTCTTTCCTGCTTTGGTCTAGCTACTAAAATTCTTCCGAATCTCGCTTCTATCAAGGTATCTGCTTACTCTTTCCAGACTGATGTCTCCTCGACAAGATTAGATTATAAAATGTAACTGAAACAGAGCTGAGGACAAAGCTGGGAGACATGCTAGGAGCAGCATACCTGTCAGCAAACATCAAATTAGTGATTGCAAGCCCAGCTGTCCTCCCTACCTCTATCAGCCAGGGAGATTTCTGCCTTTCTCCGCAAGGACACGTGCGTGATTTCATAAAAATCCTTACCTAGACACAAACATTACCTCTCAACCCTCTGAAATTTCCCAGGCTACTCAACCTACAGAAAATTAAATAAGGCTAATTTAGTAGCAATGCTTTTAGTGCACTCAGTCTGGAACGGGAGGTAGTCTCATTATTTCCTAAGCACTCTCAATTTCTTCGTAGGGTAATCCATTCTAGAATGTATTAAAGATCAACATTGCTGATCTAATAGTTTCCAGAACTTAGCCATTTCACCCTTTGAGGGAACCAGGATTATTCACTCAGATCACGTCCTGACAGAACTGCTCGCCTCTGTGGCTCTGCAGTTAACTGCCAATCACCCGTGATTACATCTCCAAGTCCATCGGACACCCCAGAACATAAGTTATCTATGACTGTAAACTCGAATTCATTTAAGATGCGTAGGTGGTGGCTTACATCTTCCTTTTATTTATTTTTTTCTGGGACTTCCCATCTGATCATGTTCTTCTCTCTATTCTATTTGGGATAATAACTTTGCCATAGTGGCAAGGACAGATGTAAATTGGAAGTAGGCTGAGCCTTCTTTCTGCCCGGGATGGCTAATATCGGTTGTCAGCAGGATGTACAGTTACCTGGGAGACTAACATTCAAATATTTCCTTGAAGTTAAATAGGGTTAATTGAAGCAGGAAGACCCACCAGAAATGCCCTGGGATCCTCTACTGAATAGAAGAGTGAAGATTGGCTCAACATCAGCATGCATTGCTCTTCACCTCGTGAGTGTTGGCGCATGACGTCCAGCTGCCTCAGGTTTCTCTGCCATGCCTTCTTCGTCATGACCGACTGCACCCTCAAGCCATGAGCCAAATAAACCTCTTTCCTTTTAGCAAACTTTGTCAGGTATGTTGTGACAATGAGAAAAGGAACTGACGCTCTTGCTTTATTTAATCTCCCAGTATCTTTACGGGCACTGGGGTGACCCACTATACTTATATTTATCAGGTATGCTGGTAATTGTCACTCTTCACCCTTGTACACGTCTTTCTGTATGTTGGGAACACGCTCGCCTTTTTTTGTACTTAATGTTTATTCACGATTCAGATCTTCGAGACAGTGTCACTAAGAAGCCTTCATCAGTACTCTTAAGTTTTTACCTTACTCCTCCTGATAGCCTTTAATGGGAGATTTAGTACTGTATTGTGTCTGCCTGATTAGCATTCTGCATGCCCCATTTGGCTGTCAGTAGCTGGAGGGTAGACATGTTTTCTTATGCTGCTCTGCAGAGAAATTCTTGGTGGTTGACACCAGTAGCTTCATTAATATTAGTAATCACCGGGAGATTTAAATATGTAAGGTTCTTTTTCTAAATTTAGCATTTTTCATATATATGAAAAATATATATTAAATTTAATTTAATATATATATTACATTAAATATATATTAAACTCAGAATCTTTTCCTAATGCCTGAGAACAAGTTTCTCTGGTGGTCAAACTTGACCTAAAGTAACAATTTGTCTGTAACTTTTTCCCAGTAAAAATAATCTGAGCTGTTCACTTTTAGTGAAGCTCCTGTGTCTGTTTCTTGCCTGTTGTCCTGGAGCAGAGCACTGAATTGCTCTGTAGTGGAAATAATCTCTTTCATGATTATAGCTGCTTTCCCAATTGTCTTGTCTGAAATGTAAGCCCACTCACATTTCTCTGCTTGCTTGCCATGCTGCACACTTTCCACCACATTCTGCTCATTCTCTCTCTCTCTCTCTCTCTCTCTCTCTCTCTCTCTCTCTCTCTCTCTCTCTCTCTCTCTCTCGGCTTGGATGATATCTTCCAACAGTCTCAATGTCACAGCCTGAATGCTATCCTGTTCTGAGATATCCTCTGCCACAGTAGCCAATTATCTCTTAATTCTGTCTGCTTTGACTCATGACACTTTATCGCAGCAATAGAAGAGTAACTAATACAGCTCCCCATCCCTGTCCCTCACCATGCTGGCCACTCTGTAACCCAGTGTGTCAGCTTTCACTGTCCACATTTCCCTCCACATTCTTCTAGTCCTCCAGAATGCTTTGCAAAACTATACTTACAGAATCCTAGAGCTCATCTGGGCAAAAGTTCCCAGAATCTAGTTCCAAGAGCCAGCTATGGGCTCAGGGACATCATATCACTGGCCCATCTCAGCTAATTTCCTGGTTGCTAGTCAAAACACCTAGCAGAAGCAGACTAGGAAAGAAGAGGTTATTTTGGATTGTGACAGAGGTTCATTGTGACAGGGATGTTACAGGGACAGGAAAGTTGAGACAGCTGGTCACATTGTATCCCTGGTCAGAAACAGCAAAGAACCGATGCTCAGACCACTTTCCCTTTCTGATCAGTCTAGCATGTGAACACACAAGGGCGTTACTTAAATTTAGTGTGCGTCTTCCCATCTCAAAGCCCAGTGCCTCTCACTGACATGCCAAGGGCTTTGTTTCTGTTGTAATTCTAACTCTTATCAAACTGACAACCACTACAGCTCAAAATAATGTTTCTTTTGAAAAAATAAAGAAAAACAATATACATATATATATTTGATCGAAAGACATGTTGTAAATTCTTTTTAAAGGCATAGATTGTATATTAGTACACATGAAAACCGTAGTGAGATGATCATCTTTTATAAAGAAAAAATATCAAATAAATTTTCTGATTTGGGATGGTCTTAATCTATTCATTTCAAGTGTTAAGACAACTTAAGCGTTTTGAAAACCTGAAGCATATTTAACTTAAATGCATCTGGTAAAGTGTAAATATTCCTTAGCTTTCCTCCTTAACTAAGGGCGTTTCCTACTGATATACTTTTCAATAATGAACATCCTTACTGTATTCTCTTTGTCACTTGTTCACTAGTTTCTTAAAACTTTAAAACTAGTAATAACCTGGAAATTAAACAAACACACATAATGATGTTTCAGATTTGCAAGAGCATTTCAAAATAAATGAATCACGGGGAAGAGTTTCAGGTTACTGAAAAAACAGTCTTAAGTCTTTCATCTACACAGAGATGGGATGACTCTGGTCTCTAATGTGAAAACCTTGATTTGCTCCAAGATAATTTTTTTAAAAAGTGCCACCATTCTCTCCTTGTCCAGCACTAGCTATGTGGTAATTGTCTTGATTACTGCCCAGATTAAACACACTGTGCACTGGCAGTTTTTTTTCCCCAACTATTTTGAGCTATGTTGACATAATTGAGGACAAACTTTCCTGACCACAGTTTTAAATTGAACTAATCAGTCAAAGAGCATTTTATAAGTAACTGCAGTTGTCTGGGATACAGGGATATCTGTTTTCTTGATTAGGAATTATTAGGAGAAAATTCGTTGCTGATTGATACAGCTGAAAGTTGCAGCACGAATAATTCTGTAGCATTTTGTAATCAAATGTAATGACAGAGCCTATGATAGGAGACTTCAAAACAAATCATCTTTAATTTTTAAAATGTATTATTAATATGTTTATATTTTAATTTGTATGCAGCACACAAAGAGAAACAATTTTGGCATTACAATGCAACAGTAATATAGCACTAGGTAGTGCAGAGGTGGCTCAGTGTTAGGAGCACTTGCAGAAGACCTAGGTGTGGTAACCATCAATCCTGTGAAGCATCTTCTAGCTGTCTATAACCCGGACTCCAGGAGTATCCAATGACTTCTCCTGGCCTCTGAGGTCACTTTCATGCATATACATGCTCAGGCACATGTACATAAAACATTATCAATAAATAAATATTTTTAAAAATGATAAAGTCTATTGTTTTTATATCATTTTCTCAGAATAAATATGATCTGTCATATTTACAATAAACTATGTGCTTATATGCTATTGTAATTTTCATATTGTTTGAGTAGAATTAATGAATCCTCCTTTCAAGTGTGAAGGCATGAATCGTTTGTGCAAACTGAAGTAAATTACCAAGTCTCTAGGACGAAATCTTTTCTGTAAGAATTCAGACACCCAAACACAGTCTGATAGTGTAAACATATGTGTAATTATAGCATTTGTGAGACTGAAGCAGAAGAGTCAGCTAGTTGGAGGCCAAAAGGACCACACAGAAAGTTCTCGATCACAATGGATCACTCAGCAAGACTGTCCCAAAATAACAGCAAAAAGAAAAATGTAGACCCACAAAAAATTGTAATTTACAAAGGTTTTAATAAAGAGTCCTGGAATTATTTACAATAAATCAGTAGACAAGGATAAACTTTGTACTTATTAAACTACTGAAACAAAAGTATAGACTCACTGGGTAAATACAGCATCTCATGCAGGAAAACAATTTGATAATGAATGAATTGGGGAACCTGGAAAAATCACGTAAAAGTGAATGAAAGAGCAAATAAATAATGATTTAAAATCAGAATATTAGTTTTGATCCACACCAACATCTATCATATAGCCTGATTTTCTTGCTCATTTCTTCCAAACATCTCTTTGGCCTTTAACTATTTAAGAGTAAATTAACAGTTACTTCTGAAGTGCAATTTCAAAAACATGGGATTTTATTCCTCAAAGTAGGTTAGAGGTATTTACAAAAACGAACCTTGCAAACTGTTATGATTTGAACGTGAAATATACCTCGAAGGCTCCCGAATCTTAGTAACTGGCCCCAGTTGCTTATGCTGCTCGTCTTTAGAAACTGCGGAATGCGGAGGCCTAGATGGAGTAAGTGGGCTGTTGTAAATTGGCCTTGAGACAATATATAAGCAACTGCGGAACATAGTTGCAGACAGATCCCACATGGAAACATTGCAAGAAGTTAACAAATGGGTGCTTTGCAAGGCAAGGAAACAGAACAATTATAGCCTTGCATCTCTTAGCATCGGCCAAGGGTTATTCAAAGAGGGAGTAGGTTCCGAACGTATTTTAGATTTCTGCCCAAGTGGAGCAAAGATTACCATAGAGAACGTACCATTCTACGGAAGTAGGTGGTACTAAAATGAGAGTTTTCAGTTAAAACTGCTCTTCGAGTCTTATTACAGTTGGATCTCAGTCCCTTTGCTGCTTGGTCACACCAATATTTCCATTTGTACTCTCAAATGCTTTGGTAAATATCTTAATTCTAAAATGTTCCAGGTAACCATGTGTTTAATGTTTTAGGACATTTTCCTATAGCTTTCTCAGAAGGCTTCAATGTGAAGGATGATTGTTGTATGTTCTTCTGTGTCTCCCAACTGTGGTTTTTCCTATCCCCTTTCCCTCGAAGATTATAACTATTTTTTGTCTGAATTCTGTTTTCCATTTCTGAAATTCTGCTACCTAATCATATTTACATTCTTACTAAATTTAATCCATTCGTTGGACTGCTAGTTTTAGTTTTCTTTCAATCTTTGTTGTTCTCCTTATGTTTTCTGACACTTCACTGGCCAAGCTAACAAAGCCAGAGCCTTACAGACCCTTGACATGCTTTACCGTTGTGATTTGCCTCATTCTTTCTAGCTTTAAGAATATCAACACGTGCTGCTTTTATTTAAGCTTTTGGTTATAATTAAGTTAAATAATTCAATTATCTGTTATATGGTAGGTGAACGCCCTTGGAGTCTTATATTTTCTGACTTTATAGTGTCAACTAAAACCAGCTCTTTTCTGTGCATACTTTCCCACAATAGGCAACTCTCTCTCAACATTTGGGGACTCTTTTTCTCTTCTCTTTAGATCTAGGGACAATGGCGGTGACATGAGGAGTACTGGAGAGTCAAACAAAATATGTGGAAATTGTTGCTGTCCATTTTGGGACCTCTCTATACTGGAGTGACATTCTGACTTCCTGCCATTTGTCACCAATGTTGGGATGCCTCTAAATTTTTTTCTTTCCTGACATAAGCAGGAGTCCATGTGAAATAATGTGAAGAAAATGAATAGTTCCGACTTGAGAGATCTTCCCCAACCATGCATACCCTCACCTCCACTTCATTTCATTCATGGGTTCTGGTGAGCTTATATCTTCCAAAAGGTTGTCAGCATTTAATATTCATTTCTTGGAATTAACCATGCCAATAGTTTTATCAAACCCATAGAATCATACCCATTAAAGAATCCAAATATGCCCATTAATTTGTCATAAACAGAGAGCAGTAGTCCACACATCTCATCTTACCTTTCCAATCACACTGCTGCTGCCCCTCCCAGGAACTAACTGAGTTACACAAGTTACATAAAATGATAAATATCTCCAGTGCCATTGAGAATGCACTGACTTTTCGGAAGACATTCTCTTCTGCTGAGAAGGCCAGATATTTACATAGATCTCCAAGGGACAACAATGTTGTCAAAATTACAAATAAAAAGTAGTCCTAAGTTTAATAATAAAACTTATTGATCACACAGCAGGAAATAGCAAAGGAGCATGTCAGGATTCAATCAAAGCATCACAAATACGTGAAACTACATGCAGAACGTGCGAATTCGACCGGGTCTGTGAAGTTGTCCTTGATTCTACAGCATCATTTCTCAGTAAAGGACAACCGCAGGAGACCCCCGTGAAGTATTTCTAGTGGTCCAGAGTGCATTTATGATATGTGCTTCAGTGGTTTAAAACAGCCCTACCTCGGGTGCTATTCTTTCAACTAAAATGAAGCATTCCTGCAGAAGGACACGTCCTTTGTGTCCGATGTTGCTTCCGACATTTACTAATGCCCATTTAAAATCACCCCTGAAACCTTTACCTTTGTAGTCCCAAGGTGATGGCACTGTTGTGTGTGATGCTGAGAGTCATTAACACTGAGAGCTGCTGTAAATTATCTCCCACACCCTGATGCCTACCAGCTTAAAATGAGTTGCTTTCTCTTTATCCTTGTGACAAGGCTTCTTCTAGCTCTTCAATACCTCCACAGCATCTATTTGACCATTGAAAAAAAAGAAAGTCTTCAAGGATTAATTGGACAATTTGGTGAATACTTCCGGGGAACTTTCACAAAAGATGCATCATCATCATAATAGGTGGCTGTATTAAGCAGGGACGCTCTCAAGGAAAAGCTTTATAGTAACAGTGAGAGACAGTCTCCCATACGCTTTGCAGATAACAACCTCCTCCCCCTCAGGGCTCGGCTGTAGGTCCACGGAGTTCAGTTCAGGTGACGGCCTCCACACAAGGTCAGCCCGAAAGGAAATTGTCAAGTAAATGAAGTTCATCTCAGCAGAGTACAGCCTTTTCCTTCACCAATCTTCCTTGAATTCTCTCTCAGGCTTTCAATTCCTGAGGCTTTCTCCTCTGCTAACACAAATTCATTTAATCGGGGTAGCCAATCAATAAATAATTTGTAACACTGAAATGCCAGACGCTAGCATTATCAAGACTCATAATTCAGAAGGTGTGCTCTTATAACTCAGTATCTAATGGGGAGAAAGATACAAAACAAATGTGATTCAAAATGGTGAATGCAAAACCTGGAGTCAGAAATGGTGTAATCTTTTACTACATTCACTTAGTTCAGGGAAAGTTTGAGTAAGAAAAAGCATGGGAACCAAGCCTTGAACTGTCAGGTGTGGGAGATGAGACCACAGGAAGGACTTTCATGCAAATAACAAGATGCAACGAAGCAAGAAATAAATTTACTCACGTCAGGTGTGAAACTTTTACGATAAGAGACATACATTTAGATCCAAGGAATATTTAGGACCAGATAAATAGAAATATTATTTGACTTTGTAGGGAGAATAAGTAGAAACCTACACAGTATTATTCAGTTTTTATTCAAATATAGACTCCTGTCCTGTTTTCACTCCAAGATTTACACGCTGAATCTCTCTAGCTAGCTATCACCTATTTATCTTCCACACACACACTTCTGCATATCACAAACGTCACCTAAAATGGACTATATGCCATATGTCATTCTTAATGCAGAAAGTATGTTTACCCAGAACATTTCTGTGTCGTTTCCCTGAGCAAAACATCTTACACTGTTTGTCTACCTTGGTTCCTGGCCAGATGTTTGCGAGTTGGATAAAAGCCATAAAGAGTTAGGGTAGAAATTTATTGAGCAGCCTGGAAATAGCCAGTCTGAGCGAACACCCTGAGTAAACCCAAAGGATTCTCAGAGCTAAGGTCTGTGTCACTTTCTCAGTTATATAACCACACTCTTGACAGCCGGTAATCCATAAATATTTCCTCATAAGACTCCTATTATAGTTTCAATGTTTACCAATTAATAGCAGATGTGACACTCCATTCACCTATTTTTTTTCTGTCAAATGCACAGGGTTTACAGTATAGTTCCATGGGTTCTTTCCTTTCTAGCTCCTGTTACGTTACACCATCTCTTCACAATACCACAAGATTCATGAGGTTTCTGGTAAAGCAGCATTATTGGCTGGGTCATTGTAGACTCCATGAGGTCTAAATTCCAATGTCAAAAACGACGTCTCTAGAGGCCAAGAGGTTGAAGAGACTGTGAGGAGACATGGGCAGATAAAACACACTTATCGCACTTTACTCATTAGCACACAGGCCTCTAGGCAGACAGAGACCAGCAGGCACCCAGACGTACCTCAGCACATAAAAGTTGTACAGAGGTAGACACAACATACATGTAGGGCAGCACACCGAGCACATGCATGTTGGTATAGAGGCCTATAGGTAAACGAACACAGATAGGCTTACAAAAGGTGAAGGTAAAGATGCTTGCCTCTGATCTCAAGGCCATATTTATACAAAAATCCGCACAACAGAGACAGCTGCCAAAATAGTCAGATTCAGATTATATCAAGGTTTACTTTTTTTTCTTTTTCTGATTCACAGTGCTCAGGATGTCTAGTGGTAGCCATCTTGATTCACACCAGATGTCTGTACCAGTGCTAAACCTAAATGGCCTGGAACATAAGTTCCCTGCATCTCTCCCACCCACCCTCAAAGAAAGAAAGAAAGAAAGAAAGAAAGAAAGAAAGAAAGAAAGAAAGAAAGAAAGAAAGAAAGAAAGGGAAAGAGAAAGGAAGAACAGAAGAAAAAGGTTGCAAAGAGTTAGTATCAGCCAAGGTTGGTAAGTCCTGCTGCAACCCAGCCAGTTATATTCGACATCACATGCATTGACAGAAATTTTTTGAAGGAAAAAAGGCAAAGACAGCTCATTAGCGCCTAGAAGGGATTCAATCTGTATACTCATGAGTGAGTTTATATCATATTTCTGGACAAAGGAACACGGTATTTAAAAGTTCACTCAACTCAAATCTGAATTATAGTTTGTCAAACTACCTAAAAATGCTTTCCATTTTATTAAATTACCTATGCTTCAAAGTACTATAAATTATGGGCTAGATTTGGGGCAAATTAGAGGATAGGCGGATGAACTTAGACTCCAAGTCTTGTCATCTTTTACATTTATTTTATAGCATGTTAGAACTGTCATGGTTAAAAACCCTTTGCCACACAGGACATTTAAAATTATAGTTTTAAACAAATAAGTCCCATCCATGAAGTAACAAATTTGGGCGTGGTGATGGGGCTAAGATGATGTAAGAATACCTCTAGCTGCTCTTTGAAAAATAATTTTCTGCATTATAGCTTAAAAATTCTTAATATTCTACCATTGCACGAAAATATAGATTTGTATTCCCCGGGGTTGACAAACATCTATTGACCTCAGATACAGGACTGACAAAAGACCAAAGCCAGAATATCTCAAAGTGCAACTTAGCAAGCCAATGATTTTATTGGGGTAACTTAAAGGAGTGTGGGTGGAGGATTACTGAAAGGAGAAGAAATGACTCAAGACCGTCTGTATCACCAAAAGTGCGTCCTGACATAGGTGACAGCGAATGAAAGCTAAAATCCCAGAGTGCACTGCACAGCCTACAGGAAACTCAGCTGTTTGAAGGCTGTCTTTTCCAGCCAGCTGGTCTGGGAGTGTCAGGCGTATTCCCGCTTATATGTGCTTGGGGGAGTAGATTCTTGTGCATCTGGTTAGTTTCAGGGACTTTTGAAGCGATTAAGTTGTTCACTTCCTGAGTTTCAGTGAGCTTTCCTGCAGGATGGGATGTTTCACCTCCTTTTAGAGCAATGGTTCTTAATATGTGCCTCACACCCCCTATAGGGATTAGCCTATCAGATATTGATATTATGATCATAACAGTGGCAAAATCACAGTTATGAAGTAGCTACAAAATAATTTCATGGCTGGGGGTCACCACAACATGAGGAATTGTATTAAAAGGTTGTAGCATTAGGAAGGTTGAGAACCACCATTTTAGAACATTCTTGTCTTGATGAGCTGTCCTTCAAGATGGAATCTTTTATCTCAGAGGAAGCTGCTTAACAACACAGTCACTAGCTTTTAATTTATAGCCCCTGCTTGACTGTGGCCACTGAAGAAACAATGGTCTTATTATCCAAAGTATTACAAACGAACAGATACGATAGATACCTCGGACCTGGGCTCTGTTTTTGCTCAAGCTGGCATATATTCCTAAGCAAACCAAGTGTTCTTAGCTTATTGATGTATTGAAAATGGGGAAATCTCTAGAGTTGTCTATTTCCAGGAAGATAAATACATGTAAAAACAAAGGTTTTTTCCTCTATGAACAACAAATATATAAAATAGCCACATTTCTGAGCTTCTTTTGCCTCTTCAACTGTTTTTTTCACAATACCAAAAAAATTTTTTTCCATTCATCCGTTTTTTTTTTAACTCCAAGTTGAGCCTTTTCTTCTAGCTCTGATGCACTTCAGATTTTCCTTGATGGCATTTAAAGTAAGATGGGATCTTTCGTTTAGACTGTACCCTTCAATGCTTTCTGCTATTACAGGAAACTGGTCTCTGAGATAATAAGCAAAACAATACAGCATTTATAGAAATTTCTCAAAAACTTAAGAACAATTAAAGCACTTCATAAAAGTAGGGACTGTACCAACAGTTCATCCCAGAGTCTGAAACAGCAAATATTTAATAAATTATTTTCCTGAACAGGCCAGTGGTTCTGCAGCTTTGTAATGACTATTATTTATACCCATGTTGGGTTTTTTTGATAATATATAGGACTTTCTCACTATACAAATCTTTTTGCTTACCTCCAAATATGTTACATGCTTAAAGCAGAAACCATGGGAATATAGAAAACAAGTCACAGAGAAATAATTGCCTATAATACCACCTCCAAGAACTAATTATTATAAACGTTATATATATCCTTCCAATTTTTGAAGCATATTTTTATAAAAAATATACATTTTGCACATTAATTTAAATCTACATGCTTTTTACTTAAGAACATATGTTGTATAGTTCCCACATTAGCAAGTATCAATCTGTGCTATCATTTAATGGCTAATTAGAATTTTATCATATGCCCATCTTTAATTATTTGTATACATTTTACAAATAGAGTGGGCATATGTGTTTTATTTGATATGTTCTCCTTACATACAAGATAAGCAGTGCTTTGTGTTTAGGAGGTGCTTAACTAGTATAGGACAGTGGTAAAAAAAAAAAAGAAAATGTTAATTATTTACAACAAAAGAGAGAAAAAGCTAGTAACTTGCTGATTGACATAAAACTTCACTAATTTAACATTAATGTTTTCTGTCATCAAAAGTTCACTTCAAAATTATTCTTTTAGGACATGCTGATGATAACATCTAGAATTGTGCAGCTCTTGTTAATGCAAATTTCAAAATATTTCCTCCTAATAAGGTCTTAATTGGGTTAAGAGTTGATAAATATGGATGTATAATCCCATAGGGATGCAATCCTCCACAATGTAGGGTACTTACCAGTATCCATAACAACCATGATTCCTTAAATGTATTTTAATTGCAACATTCTTTGGAATTGTTGATGGTTTATTATGACAAAATAAAGACAACTGGAAGGAAGACTATTGGTAAATATATTTCTAACCAAGCTGATGGGAAACTGGCTTTAAGCTCTTCTTCTCTAACATGTCTGTATTTATTAATTGTTGTGTAAACTGAAAAAGAGGTGCAAGATGCTGTTTCTGTGCTGTCCAATTGAAGAAAAGTCTTTGTCAAGCATTTGAAGCAAAAGAACATTTCCTTCCTGCTCGAAACTACTGACATTAGAAAAGCCAAGGACTTTGGATATGTCAGTTGTTCAGAAACAGAAACTATAAACATCAAAATAATTTCTAATCAGTAAAATTTTAGTAATATTTCCTTTCTTCTATTAACACAGCACAGCATGATATAACTGAATGTATCAGAATCAATCACTTCTTTATTCAATGCAGTAACACTATTTTATGTGCATGGATAAAGCCGAATCTTCTAATCAAGGCTAATGAATATTCCAAGTTATTGGGTGACTGGTAGTCAAAACAGTAGCATACACAAATATAGCCAAAACAGTGCACAAGTCAACTGGTGAATCTTTATTCTCTTTTCTGAAAGAGTTAACACTAGAATAAAGATGATAAAAAATAGCAAACAATTATAATATAATGTTAAGGAATTAAGAACATGTTCACAGAGGGGGGAAAAGTAATCAATTACACATGAGAGTATTTCAGATGAGGATAAAAGCATATATACTTCAGATGGAAATAAACAATAAAGCACATAAATTAGGAGGAAAAATTAGTGAAAACAAATCCCATTGTTTTGAAAAATCAATAAGGTTTGCAAACTTTCCAAGCTGGCAAAGACAAGGAAAGAGAAAGAGACCATTAATTATAATTATGAGAAATGAAAGGGGAAATTACTGGAGATTCTGAAGACCTCAAAACTTTAAGAGAAGGAGAAATACTAACTAGTCCCACACATTCAAAAGATTGCCACGCATCTGGGGAGGTGGCTTGGTCAGTAGTGTTTGCTATGCAAGCACAAGGACCTGAGTTCAAATCCCTATGGCTCATGTGTGAAGCTGGCTGTGGTGGAATGAGAGTGTAACCAGGTAAGCCGAGACTGAAGGAAGCTCTAGACCTTGCTTCCCACTAACTCGACAAACCAGTGAGTCCCAGGCTCAGGGAGAGACGCTGTCTGAAACATACGGCATACTGACACAGCGAACACCCTAGATGACACAATGGTCTCTTTAATCTTTAGAGAAAGTGGAAAAGGACAAAAGGAAGGGAAAGAGGATTCCATTATGGATAAGAGTGAATTTCCTGAACAAAACACCAATGGCTTATGCTCTAAGATCAAGAATCGACACATGGGATCTCATAAAACTGCAAAGCTTCTATAAGGCAAAGGACACTGTGGTTAGGACAAAACGGCAACCAACAGATTGGGAAAAGATCTTTACCAATCCTACAACAGATAGAGGCCTTATATCCAAAATATACAAAGAACTCAAGAAGTTAGACCGCAGGGAGACAAATAACCCTATTAAAAAATGGGGTTCAGAGCTAAACAAAGAATTCACAGCTGAGGAATGCCGAATGGCTGAGAAACACCTAAAGAAATGTTCAACATCTTTAGTCATAAGGGAAATGCAAATCAAAACAACCCTGAGATTTCACCTCACACCAGTGAGAATGGCTAAGATCAAAAACTCAGGTGACAGCAGATGCTGGCGAGGATGCGGAGAAAGAGGAACACTCCTCCATTGTTGGTGGGATTGCAAACTGGTACAACCATTCTGGAAATCAGTCTGGAGGTTCCTCAGAAAATTGGACATTGAACTGCCTGAGGATCCAGCTATACCTCTCTTGGGCATATACCCACAAGATGCCCCAACATATAAAAAAGACACGTGCTCCACTATGTTCATCGCAGCCTTATTTATAATAGTCAGAAGCTGGAAAGAACCCAGATGCCCTTCAACAGAGGAATGGATACAGAAAATGTGGTACATCTACACAATGGAATATTACTCAGCTATCAAAAACAACGGCTTTATGAAATTCGTAGGCAAATGGTTGGAACTGGAAAACATCATCCTGAGTGAGCTAACCCAAACACAGAAAGACATACATGGTATGCACTCACTGATAAGTGGCTTTTAGCCCAAATGCTTGAATTACCCTAGATGCCTAGAACAAATGAAACTCAAGACGGATGATCAAAATGTGAATGCTTCACTCCTTCTCTAAAAGGGGAACAAGAATACCCTTGGCAGGGAAGAGAGAGGCAAAGATTAAAACAGAGACTGAAGGAACACCCATTCAGAGCCTGCCCCACATGTGGCCCATACATATACAGCCACCCAATTAGACAAGATGGATGAAGCAAAGAAGTGCAGACCGACAGGAGCCGGATGTAGATCGCTCCTGAGAGACACAGCCAGAATACAGCAAATACAGAGGCGAATGCCAGCAGCAAACCACTGAACTGAGAATAGGACCCCCGTTGAAGGAATCAGAGAAAGAACTGGAAGAGCTTGAAGGGGCTTGAGACCCCATATGTACAACAATGCCAAGCAACCAGAGCTTCCAGGGACTAAGCCACTATCTAAAGACTATACATGGACTGACCCTGGACTCTGACCTCATAGGTAGCAATGAATATCCTAGTAAGAGCACCAGTGGAAGGGGAAGCCCTGGGTCCTGCTAAGACTGAACCCCCAGTGAACTAGACTGTTGGGGGGAGGGCGGCAATGGGGGGAGGGTTGGGAGGGGAATACCCATAAGGAAGGGGAGGGGGGAGGGGGATGTTTGCCCGGAAACCAAAGAATTATTATTAAGTATTAAATAAATTAAAAAAAAAATTTTTCAAAAAAAAAGAGTGAATGAAAGAGAAAAGGTCACCCTTGAGCCAGTCAAGACATTTAAAACGTTGATTTGAATGAAACCAGAAGACAAAATATACACACTATTTATTGTAGTTTTCTTATGTTAAACTAAGGGAAATTCATTTAAAGGCAAATGACATCTACATTCTAAATAAAGCTAGATGTGGTGCTAGACACCAGTAACTTGGGGGATTGAGGCAGACATGCCCTTGAGGGAACAAAAAAAGCACCAAAGTTTGTTGCTCCTGGCAGTCCCCTGTTGTAAACTTTATCCATACCTTTTCTACGTTAATACGAACTTTCAAAACTACCTTGGTAAGTTCTTTTCATTTTTATATGAAAATGTATTCTTTAGCTTCTAGGAAACGAAATCGTTCCTGACAATGTCATTACTACTGGTGATGAGTATGAGACAGAAACTTCCTTTTGTGTGTGCTCTTCCCCATCCCCCACTAAACATGCATTTCATACATTACGTCAAATATAGGTTAGCTGTTCCTAAATGGGCTTCCTCCCCTGCCTGCAGCTAGACTACCTGACAAGACTACAGAGCACCATCTCTCCTGCGATCAGGGTCGGTCATGTTTCTGGGCTCTGTCAAAGAATGAGAAAAGGACTGTCCTGTGTCAGTTGTAGCTCACATGTGTCTGGATAGCAAAAAGCAAAGGAGCTTGTGTAGAAATGTGAGGAGAGCTTAAACAGAAGCAGTGCCTGGAGATGGTAGGAAGCAGGATTCATTATTAATAATCCCACAGTGCTGCATGTTACATATCCACACTGTAAAATGATCCAGAAATACATAACTATGCTGTGAAGTTACTAAGATTTAGGGGCTACATTTCAGGCAGTGAACATTACTTAACAACCCCACCTCCAAATAACAGATGAGTCCTTGGACAGTTTTCTGTTGATAGTCTGATGGATTTGGTAAGTTTAACGGGTATTTTATGTTGATTTTTCTCTTCGGGAGTTTAGCAAGATTTAGCATTGCATTCAAAAGAAATGACTAAAATGATAAATTCATTTTTCACACTGTTGCTTACTGAACCACCTTCTAACCAAGAACTATGTATGCTGAACATTTGTTCTTCTGAATATCAGTTCTTAAAACTCTATCAGGGAGAGAGTGGGCAGCCTTGTCTAGTCCCTGATTTTAGTGGGATTGCTTCAAGTTCTCTTCATGTAGCTTGTTGTTAACTACTGGTTTGCTGTATATTGCTTTTACTATGTTTAGGAAAGGGACTTGAATTCCTGATCTTTCCAGTACTTTTATCATGAAGGGGTGTTGAATTTTGTCAAATGGTTTCTCAGCATCTAATGAAATGATCATGTGGTTTCTTCTTTGAGTTTTTATAGTTGCTACATTGATGGAATTCCATATATTGAACCATCTCTGCATCCCAGGCATGAAGCCTATTTGGTCACGATGGATGGTCGTTTTGATGTTTTCTTAGGTTCACTTTGCAAGAATTTTATAGAGTATTTTTACATCAATATTCATAACAGAAATTGGCCTGAAGTTCTCTTTCTTTGTTGGGTCTTTGTGTGATTAGGTATAAGCATAATTGTGGCTTCATAGAAGAAATTGGGTATTGTTCCTTCTGTTTCTATTTTGTGGAATACTTTGAAGGGTACTGGTATCTGGTCTTCTTTGAAGGTCTGATAGAATTCTGCACTAAATCCATCTGGGCCTGGGAGACTTTTAATGACTGCTTCTGTTTCTTTAGGAGTTATGGGACTGTTTAGATAGTTTATCTGATCCTGATTTAACCTTGGTTTCTTCCTACCTATTCAATATAGTGCTCGAAGTCCCAGGCAGAGCAGTCAGACAACAAAAGGAGGTCAAAGGGATACAAATTGGAAAGGAAGAACTCAAAATATCCCTATTTGCACATAATGTAATAGTATATTTAAGTGACCCCAAAAATTCCAGCAAAGAACTCCTACAGCTGATAAACAACTCCAGCAAAGTGACTGAATAAAATATTAACTCAAACAAATCAGTAGCCTTCCTCTACTCAAGTAATAAACAGACTGAGAAAGAAATTAGGGTAACTACGCCCTTCACAATAGTCACAACTAATATAAAATACCTTGGTGTGACTCTAATCAAGTAAGAGAAATATCTGTATGACAAGAACTTCAAGTCTCTGAAGAAAGAATTCGAAGATCTCAGAAGATGGAAAGATCTCCTATGCTCATGGATTGGCAGGATTAATATAGTAAAAATGACCATTTTTCTAAAAGCAATCTATAGATTCAATGCAATCCCCATCAAAATTCCAACTCAATTCTTCATAGAGTTAGAAAGAGCAATTTGCAAAAACCCAGTATAAGGAAAACTATTTCCAATAATAAAAGAACTTCTGGGTGAAGCACCATCTCTGACCTCAAGCTGTATTATGGAGCAATAGTAACTAAAAAAAAAAAAAAACAAACCTGTATGGTATTTGAAAAGAGACAGGCAGGTAGATCAATGGAGTAGAATTTAAGATCCAGAAATAACCCCACACACACCTATGGTCACTTGATTTTTGACAAAGGAGCTAAAACCATCCAATGGAAGAAAGACAGCATTTTCAACAAATGGTGCTGGTTCAACTGGAGGTCAGCATGTAGAAGAATACAAATTCTTATAGCCTTGGACAAAGTTCAAGTCCAAGTGGATCAAGGACCTCCACATAAAACCAGATACACTGAAACTCATAGAAGAGAAAGTGAGGAAGAGTCTTGAACACATAGGCACAGGGGAAATTTTTCTGAACAGAACACCAATGTCTTATGCTATAAGATCAACAATAGACAAATGGGACCTCATTAATTGAAAAACTTCTGTAAGACAAAAGACACTGCCAATAAGACAAAATGGCAATCATCTCACTATAGCTGATCCAACTTTGATTTAACAGATGTTAAGACATTTGGGTAAGGATATACGCTGGCTGACTATAGAACAAGGGTTAGTACCATGATATCCTGAATTATCCTCCATTTTATAGCATTGTCCACCACAGGATTTTCAATACCTATCTATCCACAGTCCGTTCCCAAAGGCAATGCTCAGCCTACCCCTGGTACCAACTGGCATCACTATCACTGTTTCCTATTTGATCTAGCTTACTGGTCAAGGGGGAACTGAACCCTCAGGTCAAATACTAAAAAATCTATACAATTGGCTATCAATCTAGTCTGAGACTTGTTATGTGTTGATGACAAGTCCATGCTCTGAAATCTGAACAGTGCACCATGGAGAACTGCAACTGATTAGCAAAAGGGTCTGAAATTAAGCACATTCAAAGAAGGAAAAAGATCAAAGTCAGGACTGTCAAGGAAATAGAAGCCAAAGCTGTAGCAGAGCTCTGGTGCCAAAGAATAAGTAAGGTCCCACCAAAGCAAGATGCTAACAGAAGCAGGTTGCTAGTTTCCTGAGATCTTAATGACTCTCTTGACCCAATCCAGACGTGAGTCCATCAATAAATCAAAGTAAATCCCCTTTATCTCATAGGGGCCTATCTGAATATACTGTTTTTATAACGGGAAAAAAGGTGCATATGAAAGGCAATTACTTAAATAGATCCTTCAACCTAATGTTGGTGAAATAATATAAAATTCTATGTAGGGATACATCTCAAATTAAATATTAAATTAAGTATTAAAATTTTATAAAGGATATAAAAATACAAACAAAATTGAAGGACATAGAAATTGAGAGTGAATATTTACTAAATTATATCACAAAAAGGTAAATAACCTTACTATATAAAGAGTCTATACATATTGATAAGAACAACAGAAATCTTTCCGTAGAATATGCAAAGTTTATGGATAGTGCACAAGAGTACGCACAAGATGGGAAAAGGAAAAGCTGATTAACATATTAAAACATGCTTAACCACCAGTAATGAAGGACATGAGAAGTAAATTATGAGATATACTTTTTACCTATCAAATAAGCAAACATTTATACAACATTAATAACATGCTGGTAGTACTGAGAAATTTAACATTGATGCATTGCCAATGTGTTTATAAATTGATAGACTCTGTCTGGAAAGCAGGCAACAGCATCTATAAGTTTCAAACTTCTTTTGAATATTGGCCAATAAACCCTCTATAATACAATAGTAATTAACATAAATGAGAATGCAGATTTATATCAATATGTGTAAGACTTTACTGCAATTTTTGTTTTTCTGTGCAGTCTTTCACACTATTGGTGTCTCCATGGCTCAACATAGTTATTAACCTAAGAGCCTAACAAATGAGAAGACTTTTGAGAACTAGTTGATATGGGTCAGTGGTTAAAGCACTTATCATACAAGTGTGAGGGCTTCAGCTTGAATGCCCAAAACTTATGTAAAATTGGGGACTGTAATGGATCTCTGTAACTCCAAGCCCCCTACAAAGACATGGGAAGGAGAGACAGAAGGTGCCTCAGCCTGCTGGCCAGGTACACAGCAGTAACCATCAAAGTGACCAGGTTCAAATGAGGTAGAAATTGAAGACCAGTACCTAAGGTCATCCTCTGAGCTCCACAAGTCTACTGTGGCACAAGTGTACTCACACTTACACATAACAATACACGCACACAAGCACAAGGTTTTTGAAAGACTTTAATAAAACTAACTTTGAATAAACAAAGGAACAAAGGTTATCAAGTATTCTTTAAAATAAGAATTAGAAAACATCTGATGAATAATTTATCTAGAGTCTACTAATATGATTAGATATAGTAAAAATAAAAGAGAAGCATTTAAAATGATGTTTTCTGAGACTTTTGACGCTATGAAGAACTGTGTAAAAGTAAGGTATAGTGAAAAATAGGAAACATCTCTCCATATAGTATCACCATAAGTTGTAAAGGTAGCTAAAACATGCATAAACATATAAAGATATGAAGAAACCAGATATATAAATATTGATCTAATTTGGTCAAATGCTTTGCATAAAAGAGCTTCTGAAAGACTGATTTTTCTTCCTTATGCTCTTCAATATTTTCCACACTTGTGTGCTCACAATAAGTGCTTTTCTAGCATAATTATATTTCTAGCATTTATTTTTAGACTACCTATAATGCCGTGTTAAAGCTATGTGACCAATTTAAGAGAATTTCTGGAGTTCTATTCTTTCCATGTATATTTAGCATGTGTTAATTGATGAAAATGATAGCCATTTAAGTGGCTTTTGTTGGGTACATGCTGGAAATGATGGATTAAGTATATTCTAAGAACTGTTGGCATGGTGTAAAAGGATAGAGAAAACACTCTTATGTTAGACCTCAGCCCAGATGTAAACCTTGTATAAGAATAAAGGGTTGAAAAGGCTTTATTCTTAATGAGATAAACTATTTAACCAAAAAAAAAAAAAATTCAAGTTTCATTCTGTTGCTGTAACACATGCCGTGACCAGAAGTAACTTTGGCGAACAATGAGTTTGCTTCAGCTTTACCCAGGTTACAATCATTGAGGGAAGTCAAGCCAGGAGCTCAAGGGAGCCCCTGGAGCCAGTACCTGTGAAGGAATATTGGCTGGCTCACTGTCTGCTCACTTACAAGCTCTTTTTTTTCCTTTTTTTAAACTTAATTAATTTATTTATTTTTTACTTATTCACTTTACATCCTGCTCCCTTCCTACCTCTTGGTCACCCCCTCCCACAATCCCTTCTCCCTTTCTCCCCTCCCCTCTTCTTCTGAATAGGTAGGGGTCCCCCTGGTTATCCCCCCTACCCTGGTACTTCAAGTCTCGATGGGGCTAGGTGCTTCCTCTCCCACTGAGGGAAGACAAGGCAGCCCAACTAGTGGAACATATCCCACACACAGGCAACAGGTTTTGGGGATAGTCCCTGTTCTAGTTGTTCAGGACCTGCATGAAGGTTAAGCTGCATATCTGCTACATATGAGGGGAGAAGACCTAGGTCTAACCCATGTGTGTTCTTTGGTTGGTAGTTCAGACACTGAGAGACCCAAGAGTCCAAGTTAGTTGACTCTGTAGGAATTCCTATGGAGTTCCTATCCCCTTCGGTGCGACAATTCTTCCTTTTATTCTTCATTAAGAGTCCCCAAGTTCCAACTCCTATTTGGTTATGGATGTCTGTATCTGACTGAGTCAACTGCTGGGTGAAGCCTCTCAGAAGACAACATGCTCTTGTCTGCAAGAATAACAGAGTATCATTAATAGTGTTAGGGATTTGTGCTTACCCATGGGATGGGTCAGAAGTTGGACTGGTTATTGGTTGGCCATTCCCTCAGTCTTTGCTCTCTCCTCCTTGCCTGAATTACTTGTAGACAGGATAAATTTTGAATTGAAAGTTTTGTGGGTGGGTTGGTATCGCTAAGGATGGTATAGCCTGTGGTGGGAAGCCCTTCTGTAGTAATCATCACTCAAAATATTTTTTTTCACCTACATAGCCATGGACAAATTGAGACCACCTTATATGACTCTATGGTGTGTCACGGTGACAGCAGAAGCTAAATAGCAATGCCTATCAATTCAATTCAATATATAATCTTGTCAGTTTACTTCTACTTAAAATACCCAGTAGCAACGTGGATGCCCATCTCTTTTCTCCCACCTAGCCTAAGTGATAACTCTTCAATGGGGCCTTTACCGAGTGTACTTGTTTTCTGCTTCCTATGACAAATCATATGACCAAAAGAACTTGAGGAGAAGGAGTTTGTTTTAACTCAGTCTGCTAGAATAATCCATCATGATTGGTGAGGTTGCCTACTAGCTCTAGTTGTCAACTTGAAACAATCTAGACGCACCAGAGAAGGGAGTCTCGGTGGAGGTCTTCTTAGATCAGATTGACCTTTGAGCATGTCTGGGGAGACTGTGCCTTGGTTGTGTCAATTGAGATGGGAAGAATACCATTGTGGGTGGAGCCATTCCCTAGTTCTATGTCCTGTACTGTGTAAGTTTAGAGAGGAGTCTGAGCATGAGGAGGCACCCATGCATCATCTCTCTCCATTCTTGAATGTGGCTCATTCTGTGTCTAGAGCCCTCAAGTTCTGCACCTGTGGCATTCCCATTATGACAGAGTGCAACCGGATCCACAAAATACCGGGTCTCCCTTGTTTTTCATCCAGGTTTTATCATAGCAATAGAAATTAAACCAAAACCATGGGAAGGGCTTGACAACAGGGGAGGAGACAGATGTTCACACTGCATCCAGAGGAAGAAAGCAGGAAGCACGGTTGATGCTCTGTTTACTTCCTCCTATAGATTTAGTTTGCAGCTCCAGCCCATAGGATTGTGCCTCCCACATTCAGGATGAGCCTTCCCTTCTCAGTCAAACCTTTCAGGAAACATCTCACATACCTCATCAATATAGCCATGATATGTGTTCACTGTGATCCTAAACACTGAATATAACAGTTGTCCATAGGTTTGCTGTAGATTGCTTTTATTGTGTTTAATATTCTTCCTATTCCCAGTTTTTTCCAGGCTTTTATCATGATGAAGATTGTCAAGAACGTTTCCTGCTACTGAGATAATCATTTGATTTCTGCCTGAAAATCTGTGTTTTGCTATATTCTACTTATTGATTTTGTGTATTGAGCCATCCTTGTATCCTTTGAATGTAATCTACTCTTATTGTGCTTTAATTTGGTTTGCAGGTATTTTTTTAAGGATTTCTTTTTTGCGTGTTTGTATTATGCTCCTTAGGAACACTGGTCTATAGGTGGTTTGTAGGTTTGCTTTGGTTTTTGAGACAGGGTCTTACTGTAGAGCCCAGGTTGCCTTAGAACTCACAGCTGTTGACTCTGGCTATCCCACCAGTTTCGAAAGAATTCATGAACATTTTCCTTGAAAACTTAAATGCTATAAAATTAAATAGATTTTTTTTCTGATCAGCAAAGCCTTCTGTCACTGAATTACACTTTCAACTCCAGTTATGTAAATTTTTGTTTGTCTTTATTTGGGGGGAATTCCAGCTTCATAGAATAAACCGAGTAATTTCCTTTCTCTTTCTATTTTCAGAATTGCTTACAGAACATTGGTGTTAGCGCTTTCCTAAAGGTCTAGTAGAATTTGATAGTTCATCTAACCAACTCTGACCACTTCTTTATTGGGAGATTCTTTTTTAAAACATACTTTTAAGTAGTATTCAAAGTTGTAAAATGTCATTATGGCATTTTCAAACAAAATTTGTTTTAATGGATTCTCCTCCTTCATCTTCTTCTTCCTCCCATGTATTTTCCCAGACTTCTTTCCTTTTTAGGTTCCATGTGTCTTCCCTCCTCCCTTTATCTGTCCTCAGAGTCTACTTTTGCTTTCCCTTGTTCTTCTTTCTAGGCTTTTAGCCTCCACCCACATTTATTCTCACTTATAAACATAAACACCTTGCAAGGCAGGATTCACATATGACAGAACATTGATGGCTTCAACTACTGTACCTTCTCTGCAACCTGAACGGGTTTCACAATGTAATAATTTCAAGTGTTGCCCAAAGTTTCTCTGGATTTAACTGGTGTCCGTATCACTGGAGTTTAAAAGAGGAACTCTAATGCATTTTAATTTTATTAATTTTCATTTTGTTTGCCGATATAAAGGTTTGCTGATATTATTTGTTGTTTAAAAGTCAACTCTTTAATTGATTTTTACATACTGTTATTTGAGTTTTCATTTCACTCATTTCTGCTATTATTAAAATATTATTAATATTGTTATCATTATTATATCTACTTCTGTCTATTGATTTTGAGCTTGGCTTGTTCTTGTTGTTCTGTCTCGAGGCATACCATATGTTATTTATTTGATATCTCCTTATGGCTATAAGCTCTCCTCTTCGATTTATCTGCTAATCCTTCAAGAGTTCTTGTAAGTTGTGCTTCCATTTTCATTCTGTTCTGGGAATTTTTAATTTCCTCTCTAATTTCCATAATAACTCATTAGTCCTTCCAGGATATATTCATCCATCATCCCCCATGTATTTGTATGATCTCTATGATTTCTCCTGTTATTGATTTTCAGTGTTGTTCAACTGTGCTCCGATGAGCTATTAGAGTAGATGTGGACTCACTGTTTCCGTTCCAGGATTCCTTTGGGGATTTTTTTCTTCTGAATTCCAGTGTCTTTGCTGATACTCCTATCCATACTAACTCTTGCTACTTTGTTACCGACTTTCTTCTCTAAGCTTTATATTTAATCCTTGGTTCATGTATCTGCTTTCATACCATCTATGAAGTAACTTATCTTTTTTACATAAAAATGTTTGAGTTCTTTATTCACATTTAACCAATTCAGTACCTTTGAGAAATTATGATTTTTTTCTTAATAGTAGTCATTTTAACTTGCTTTGTCATGTTTCTATGTGAGAAATGACATATAGGAGAGATGTGTGGTAGCTCACACCTTTAATCCCATCCTTTAGGGGGCAGAAGAAGGCAGATCTCTGTGAGTTCAAAGTCAGCCAGGTCTACAAATTGAGTTTCTGGACAGCCAAGTCTAGAGAGACCTTGTCTCTAGAAGGCAAAAGAGCAACAAAAAAGATATATCTGATTGTTTCAGTGTCTTCCGGCTTTATTTTAATGTTCATCACATACTTCTAGGTTTGTTTCATAGCGCAATCAGAGAAGAAAAATATCAATTCTCTGAAACAGCAATACCATATTAAACAAAACATAGAAGCACGCTCGAAATTGATTAAAATTGCTATTATGCTACCAATGTCCATAGGAAAATATGGCAAAATAATTTTGAGCATACTATGAAACTAAAAATTGTTTTTATGTGGAAATAGAAAACAAGTGAGATATAAGGAGGGGAAACTAAGGTGGAATGCAGAGGGAAAATAAAACTAATAAGACCTGTGGGAGATGCTACAAAGAAGAGAACAATGGCTTAAAGGCCCTCCTCTGTCCTCTGTGTGCACGTGCATGCTCATGGTGTCCATCCATACATGCAGACAAAATGCATAATACATAACTAACTCCTAAATGAAACCAAAACAAAAACCCTCTTAAATGCATGCTTAAGAGGAAAAGCAGGGAAAAATTGGGAATAAAGAAAAGTTTTTAGGTTGCAGTTTTCTTTGATCCTCTAAAATTGAGTTGTCAGTTAGAGGGGAGAGGAGTCAACTGAATTTACATATTATTTTCTTTTCTTCTCTTACTCTGGTGCTGAACCTGTACTAGACAATTGTCAGTTGTCTGCTAGAACAGTCTGAACCTGTATAGTTTTACTTCTTTATATACACTGGGCCTTTGGACAGCAGCACGCAGTCTATGCCCTGGGAAGACCCTCCCATACTCTTGAGGCTTCCAGTTTATACCACCTGAAGATTTTGCCAGGGTTCCATTCCCACATATTTTGGGACTAAGGTTATGTAAGCAAACTGGGTCCATCTATCAACGCATTCTCTACTCCTGAAGCTCACTACACTTTAAATATCCTGCTGGAGCAAGGAGGCTCATTAAAGCAGTGAATTCACAACACATAGAGGACTCCAAAGCTGATCCACCACTGACACCAGACTTGGGACCATCAGATTCCAAAGTTATTATCTCTCAATGTCAGCTACTGGCCATTGAAAGTGGCAACTACATCATCATGTGCACTTTACTCTCTGCCAAACGTCTTGTCACCTAAACCTTTCAGGCTGCCCCTGTCTGTCCTCCCACACCATGGCTACCTCTCAGTGTTAGTCCTCAAGGGATTGTGGACTTGTCACTGTTCCTTGGACTTAGGTCCCCATGTGAACTGGATGTCTAGCAAAATAGGATCCTAAAAGATGGCGTCTGGCTTTTGAGACGTGGGAATGAACAGATGGATCCATCGACCTAGGTAAGTCGGTATTTGACCAATCCCTGAACTGGATTTGAGTTTATAAGATGGTGGCTTGTCCTATTGGGATTGATAGTCTTTTTCTTTTTTTTCACCAGGTTCACCCACGTTATCTTTCAACTGAAACTTTTTCTCTTCCTGCTGCTAGGTAGGTGTGCAACTGAAGCCCTGACTACTTGATTCTTTCTGCCCAGTGCTCCTCTTTCTCCACTGTGATTTCCAGCATCCTTCCTCTTTCTCCTAAGTATCTATTTTTGTTACCCACACTCTTCTCTGTATCACACAGAAGCTGCTTCTAATCCACATCTTACCCAGAAGTAAGGATGATTTTTTTAATCATAAAAGTAGATTATGCAAATGCAGATTATAATTATCGGTAGACATTTCGCCTGAAGTGTCTGACACATAAACAGAGTACATTCAACTAAATCTCCTAAGTAGATGTATCTGCATAAAGTTTGATGCCCTGAAAACACAATAACTTATGAAGCATGCAGAGTTAAAGCAGACAAATGCAGAGTGGAGGGTAAGTGGAATGATATCATCTTATCCACACAACCAGAGAGACGGAGACACAGAGATAGAATTAGAGAGATAGAAAGATAGAAAGAGAACCTTCATTGTCAACTTGACAATGGGATTGCGTGGAATTAGAAAGCTTCTGCCCAAGAAAAGAAGCAATCTGAGCGAAGAGACAGCCTACAAAGGGAAAATGCTTACACAACCTATATATTTATATCTGGATTGATATTTAGAATCTATAAAAAATTTCAAAGCTAACCACAAAAGATCACTGAACTGGTAAATGGGAAAATAAGTTAAATAGATATTTCTACAAAAGAAGTACAAATGGCCAATAAATATATATTTTAAAAGCTCATCGTATTTAGCATTTAAAATGAAAATTAAAACTACATTTTGATATGACTTTATATGAGTCAGGATGGGTATAAACAGACAAAGGCAAAGAAAAGACAAGAAAAGAAAAGAGAAAAAGAACAATTGCCTGCAAGGATACATTTAGATAAAGAGGAACATTTCTATACTCCCATTTCTTATGCAATTTATTGTACAAATAAGTAAGGACTTAAAAAAACTTGAAAATAGTACTTGTAAATGATTAAACTATATCTTGAGACTATGCCCAAGAGAATCTAAGTCACCATTCACAGCAACGGCTTCACAATCATAACCTATTGCTGATCTACTCATCATAGACAAGTTAAGGAAAGAGACTAGGAATCAATCAACAGACTAATAGATAAAAAATATAATGCATACATAATGCAATTTTATTCATCAATAAATCCATTAATGAAATTATGGAGAAAAATGAATAAATAAATAATAGGGAGAGAGGTGGCTGCACAGATTAAAAACACATACTGCTTCTGTAAAGGGTCAGAGTTAGTTCCGAGCACTCATAACAAGCGACTTATAACATTCTGATGAAACTCCAGTTACAAAAAGAAGCCACTAGCCTTCATGAATACCTACACGTGATACACACACACACACACACACACACACACACACACACACACTTGAAAAAAAACAAAATTAAATCATTTCATTTACATAAAAATCAACGCAACTGAACATCATGTTAAACAAAGAAACTCAGATTAGTAGAAAAATAAATATCAAATATTTCCTCTTCTGTGCAGAATCTAGACTTATACACACCAGAAAGCAGAACGAGAGCTAAGAATGGAAGAGGATGGTCTCTGAAAGGAAGAAGAATGGTTTTATAGTTCTAGAGTGTGCTTTATAGTTCTAGACTGTGTACCTTGGGAGATAAAAGCAAGAAATGATAAGAAAAGCACTTGAGCTATTTCTCAAAAATAAAGAAGGCATCAGAATGCAAAGATTCAGAAGTAATTTTGGAAGACATACTAAATTGATCATAAGATTTTAAAATTACTCAAGAATAGATTTGTCTGTAAGAGTAGAAGATTACAATTATTTATTAATATGGTCAACAAAACCAAATAAACATTCTAATAATGTTCATCATGTGATACTGTTAATGTACTACTTCCATCTCCGTTCCATGGTACCTGGCTTTTATTTTTAAATCTCAATAAAAGCTGATAAGTCTCTTCTTCGGATTAGCATCTATTGAGCTTCCTTTATTCTTAGCTTTTCTGCCCCAATTCATAGGATGCTCACTGAATTCCTGCATCTTCCATATATATCCTTGTCCTTGAATATTACAGCCACATTAACCAGAACTTCCTGTCTGTCAATGTGACGAAGCCTCACTTTGAAAGGAACCTTCCAGATACAGTTTTATCAACACATATATAACGTCTGCTACAGACACAGTCAGGTAAGGATCAGTTCAGTCAGTGGCCTTACTTTATGGCTAAACCATGGCTTATGACTTTGTTAGACGGTTACTGCCACACATAGCTTAGAAAACAAGTCAACTGAGGAAGGCTATATTTTAGGCCATGGTCACAGAAGTTAGAGTGAATGGCCAATTCAATGGGTACATATATTATTTCTAGAATGGCAGCAAGGAAGGCTACGATGGTAGAAGGGCATGGCGGGACATAGCTGCTACTCTAGTGGCAACCAAGAAGCAGAGAGAGAGAGAAGGGTGAAAGGGGTTGGTGTAAGCAAGCTTTTCCAGGGCATGAGCCCTGTCCCGCCCTTCTCCAGCTAGACCTCACCTGCTTTATTTGACATCTAGATAATGCCATAAGATCATAGATCTGTCAAAGGCTTGACCCAAGCTGCCATTCATGATTCAGTTCAATCTCAATGGTTGAATCTACAAGCTGAGTATCAAGAATTTAACATATGACTATTTTGAGGAACACTTCTTAGCCAGACCACAACAATAAACATCACTTACATAAAATTCCTACTTAGTGAAATCTCACGCTGCTCAGTAGTCACATGATCTGGTTTTCCCAGATTCTGTGTCTAGTTCTCAAAACATCGTAGTTATCGCCTTGTGTTTGCTCTGGGAGGGCAATGTATCCACTGATTTACTGTGCCTCATATTAAGATATCAGATCTTTAGTGAATTATATTCACAAGTTACCTATTTAAAATGTCAGTTTGGTTTTTATTCAGAGAATCCATCATTTTATTAAATTCCATTTTCATATATTGAATTTTTTCATTCAACTGTGTTTTGACTGTCTTCATTCATATATGAATTCATACCCTATTTTAATGATGTGTCCCATGTTTATATTGCTATTTTGAAATCATTGCCTTATGTAGTGTGTAAATAGCTTTTCTCATTAATATTACTAAAATTTGGGGAAGACATGTTGTCTTGGCTATTTGTGTTTTAGAGATAGGACCTAGGCATCTGAAGTTAAATCATTGGTAGTGTTCTTGGAATGATATCCAGCCTCATATTTTTGTGTGGGCATTTGGATATATGTTTTCTTTTACACACAGGTTGTCAAGTTATGAACAGGATGAATGGGGTTTGGTGTTCAGTCATGAGGCAATCCAGTGTTGATGTGCAAATGGAGTATCAGAAATGGTGCTAAATAATTAAAGTTAGATGCAGCTTCTGAGCACAGGAGCAGACTTCATGGATAAATAAAAGATTCCTATCACGTTGATCTTCAGAAAAGCATGGACGGCCTACTGGATTCTACAGGTAGTCTTTGGATGACAGAAGTTGGCAGCACAGAAGGAATGAACAGTGCTAACATAAATTACACAGGACCTTGGTCCTCAGGAATCAGGGGATGGAATGGCAGCAAGGGGTGAAATGTCATGGCCTGGAGGAGGGGAAAACAGGACATGCATCCCATAGGCAGCAGTGGAGTCTAAGTAGTAAAAATGTAACAGCCAAACAATTGAATTGTTTGTGGCTAAAGCCTTAGAGAAGTTAGCAGTGGCTTTGAAGGAACCCACCAAACAGAAAAGGCAGACTTGGACTCCTCGATGGCATTTTGATGATGATGTGATTAAGTTTTGGAAAATGCATACTTAATCATCAGTCATCACAAGTTCAGTAAAGAAGCCAAGTATCCTGTATTTGATTTGTGCTAATAGAGTTTATGTTTAATGAAATGTTTAATGAAATGCCCAGTTTTTGTACACCAGTCACTAGATATACCCACTTTACAGATTAATCAATGAAAATAGGCAGAAGAATTAGGATATAAGGAAGACACTCAGTCTGAAAATAATTTCATTGACTAAAAGGATACTTGTTGAAATTCTGATGAACATATTTTCCTGTGTTCTCATTGAAAATAGTTGGGTTGATCTCCCCATTGTTCTTCTCCCAAATCAGAAAAAAAAATTATCAAGCTAAGAAACCAATTGCCCACGCTGAAGAAATACAATATACAGGGACGAATGTTTGAGAAGTCACCTGTTCTTGACAGTAAAGAATCTTTAACCTAGGAAGCAAGCCAATGACCTTTCTAAATAAAGTATTTTATTTGTTGTATAAAACTACAGTTAGTCAAATACTTTGTGTTACTAATATGTATTGACAAAACTTAAACTTTGCTATTCTTCAGCAATAGATAATCTTGAAATACAAGGTATCATCATTATAGTTTAATATGTTGTACAACAGGAAATAGGAAGTGGTTTCACGTAATGAAGAAAAAAAAAACTATCAAGGATATTTGGTCCTTAAAAATGGACTAGTTCTCAAAAGACTTTTAAAAACTTAAGCCAGTGTCAATTATTCATATGAGTGGAGAAGAATGATTACTTAAGGTGAATGCTAATGTTCAGCTGAAATGCAAAATTATGACTGTTACAGTGACTTCTTAATTCCATCATGAATGCAAACAAAACCTGAGGAGTTTGTTTCTTCTGATAAGTAATTTTGATTACAATATTACTGGTAATTTTCAAATGTTTGTTTCATTTGGATGTTAAAAAAAGATCATTTTTTCACATATTTATATCCATATAAGTAGCATTGCTGAAAATTTGATAATTTGTAAAAGAGTTACTTAGAAATTTTTTTCTGAAACACATAAGGGTTCAAAGAAGGAAATATTTTTTATTCAAGTCTCTCTCCCAACTTGCCTGTTTGAAATAATAAAAATTTTATTACTTGTTGCAACAAACATGAAATCAGTAAAAAATAGCATTGAAATTTTATGCTTATGCTTATTTTTGTAGAGTGAACTTTAGCAACATAGTCTAATTTTGGACCGTTATTTAATTCATGCAGTTACTGGATTATTTTGATATGAAACAAATAACATGATTGCTTACATAATCATATAAAAACATTAGCTGCTACTATTATTACTAATTACTAACACAAGAATTTAGCATATGCCAGGCACCGTTTTCAGCACACTATGTGGTTTAATTGTCTCCAAGTAGTGAGAAGCAGTATAATCTGTGATTTTCATATGAAACATTTTAAAATATTAAAGTATAAAGTGTAAAGTGGCTCATAACTAGCACATCAGTCAGCAGAATGTGGGTAGAGAGATTCACGCAAGCTAGGTGACTTGAGCTTCATGCTTTTAACCTTGGGGTATAAATGAAATAGACTGCAGGTACAATGTTTAAGTTTAAATAAGCAGTCACTTAAGGAAAAAGCCATGTTGCTTTTGCATTTGGAAATGATGACCTTTAGGCCCATTGGATCATCTAATACAATAGGCTAGGAAGGCATCTCCATCGCATAAGTCTCTCCTACAATGGCCAGTTATTGTCCTTGGCACTATGAAGAACAGTAATGACTAAAAGGAAAGTTTGCTCTCATGAGTATAAACGTACAGTCCTAAGGAGCACAAAGAACAATGGGTATTTTCTGAGAATATTAAGATCTATGAAGGGAAAACAGAAAAATTACAGCAGCAAGGGAAGAATTGTGTGGTGTAAGTATCTAGCAAGGCTAGGCCCCTCCTCAAAGGCAGTGCCTGGATCATTGTTAAATGACAAGATGCCAGCAGTAGGAGATATTATATCCAAATGTGTGAGTAGGGACAAGAACAACAGCAAAATCATGGGTCAATAGTTAGCCTGTTTCTGGAGAAGAACTTTGGTTAATGTGGCCGGAATAGAAGTAGTGGTTTGAGTAGATCGCCTAGAAGACTGTAGGCGAGAAAGTGAATTTGTTTTTTTACTTTATGCCAAGTAGAGTATTAGAATGGGCTCAGGCTGATGCCACATAGTCTGTTTTACATTTGGAAAAATAATGTCCCGACTGTCCTTTCTAGGATGAGTTGGAGAAGGAAAATGAACGGACAAAGAGAGGCTGGATGGGAGGTCGTCAGAACAACTGCCACAAGTGGTGATTGAATGTGTATATCAAATGAAGTGAAAACCAAAATACATGGTAGAAGCAGAGACAAAGAGATTTGCTTCTTGATTCTTCCTTTAAAAGGTTTCCGCCTAATATTCGCCCACTGACCTGTCTGCTTCTCTATAGAACTACAGAAGATTTAATTACTTTCAGGTATTGAAAATAAGCACAAGGGACATTCCCTCCAGTTAACGTCTGATGTTTTCTCTCAGTTCTGAATATCCTGATCACTGTCTTCTGCTTGCCATCTTTTTGGCCATGTCTTTATTAAAAAATGGTCTGCAGAAGTTAGTGGAACACTCCAGGTAGTCCCTATAACCATAAAGTGAATGGGCTCTTTTCTAGAGGGAATTCTTCCTCCTTGTATTTCTTTTAATGCAGTCTAATTCACTTAAATTTTAAGCTAAGTGAAGAAAAACTTGGAAGACAAGGTGAGAAGGGTCAGGATCGAGACTATCACCTGCCTATTGTTGCAGACTATCTGTGGAAGTAATTTGCTTTCATAAACAGACTTGGGAAGAGCCTGGTCTTCAGACCTGGGGAGAGCATGGTCTTCTTCACAGACGATCACTGTAAAATAAGGCGCTAATTGATCAATAAGGACGATGCTAAAATATAATCAGCTGAGGCTGGAGCTGAGGCCAAGAGAACAGGCTGAGCAACAAGACACGTTAATAATGAGACAGGGTTTCTCAAACAGTCTGTTCATAAAACTTAGCAAGTGAAGTGGAAAAAAATCAGGTGAATAGAAAACAATTGTTTTAAGTACAAAACGATGGTTAATATGACTGTGAAGTAAAGTTCTCTCGACTCTTCAAGAACCTTAATTGGTTGGACACCTTGTTTTGTATCAGTCACAAATACTACTCCATGAGCCAAATATTCATCAAGCACTCCAGAGGGGATGTCCAGACTAAACTTTAGCTAATTTGTTCCCTTATCAGTTATTTCTGTCCTATAGCTTCACAGGGCATGCCATAGGTCTATTAACTCCGCTGCAGCCCAAGGTTGTGAGGATTTGTGGCATATTAAAACTGTCTCCTAAATGCCAGATCTAACTTTCTATCTTTGTTCTATTTCGTTTTTATTACACCATGTAGAATATGGCCTTATTCTGTGAATGAGCCTCTGAAATTAGAAAACCATGCGATGGCATAGGAAAAATTTTTGGAGGGAAATTAACGTAATGCTTATGATGAAATATGCCACATCTGATGGATGAAAATAAATCATTCAATTCACCGTCCTATCTCAAGCATATGAAAAATTGTCCTTGCAGTGGGGGGAAAGAGAAAGAAAACAAAATAATATTCAATATTTAACTTTTACATTTCTATGATTCAGATGCTGAAAATGCTAAGGTGGGCAAAGAAAGAAATAACCTGAACATAGCTTACAAAATAATTATAATCATAATCTACAACTTACTCTAAGTAATATAAGAGTATAATGTAGGAATTAAAAGTAATATATCATTAATAAGAGTCAAAGCAATTAGTCACCAGGGAAATGCAAGAAAAATTATATTGAGATTCTATGCCATATCAGGTGGACTGGCTACTATCCTCAAATCAAACTCAGCAAATATTGGTGAAGCTTCAAAAAAAGGGACATCCTATGTGTGAGAATATACAGAAGTACCTTAAAATGCTAAAAATTTGAACTTCTCTATGCTCCAGCTCTACCACTTTTAAAAATATTCTGCAAGAAAATACGGCAATAGATAGTTTCACATTCATGAAACCTGTGCAACTACTGACAATAGCTGAGTCATAGGACCAACCTAGATGGCCACCAATGATGCATGCAAAGAGAGAATACATGATGGAGTGTTAACAAACTATTAAGAACATACTCATGTCATGCTCAAGAAAATGGACAATACTAGAGATCATGCCATTAAATGAAATAAGCCAGACTCAGACGAACAGATAGGACATGCTTTCTCACCTGTGAAGATTTAACATAATATATATATATATAACATATATAAATATATACATATACATATATACATATATATGACATAGAAAAAGATTATTAGAATAAAATAAAAATAAGAGATGGATGAGTTAGAGCGAGGAAAGAAGATAAATACGAGTAACGTGGTAGACAAGCATGATCAAGGAACCCTCAAACATGTATGAAAATGCCGTAATGGAACCTTATACATTGACAGGTAGTACCCACTGATAGACCAAACAAAACAACACTTCAATGCTTTCTATCAGTAGTGATATGTTACAGAAATCTATGCATTCAATGTTTTAGCTTTCAGAGGGAATGGATTGTGAAGAATAACATGTTTAAAAGCTGACTATATTCTACCCCTGAGGCTTAGTGGAATACCCTGCTATGGTACAAAGTCCCAACCCCAAACCCACTTCCTTGTACTTTCTCATTAATCTGTCATATCTATATGTTAGATTATACAACATCAGCACATCATTCCAACTGACGGTAAAGAAACTTTAGTTATGATTATTCGGTCAAAGTTGTCCATTGGAAGCTAGGGACTAGGAACATGGCTCAATGGTACAGTATTTGTTACAGCAAATGGAACTATAGTTGACTCTTCCAAAACTATGCCAGTATCGGGTACAGTGACACACATCCATGATCCCAGCATTCCTACAGAAAGACAAGAGACAGACACAAGATATTTTCTTGAAATCTTTGAGGCCAACTAGCCTGGTGGCTGCAGCTGTGAGCAAATAGACAACTTAGAATACACATACAACAGAGACCTCAGAATACACGTACGACAGAGAACTCAGAATAAACATGCGACAGAAAACTCAGAATAAACATGTGACAGAAAACTCAGAATACACATATGACAGAGAACTTAGAATACACATACAATAGAGAACTGAGAATATACATGTGACAGAGAACTCAGAATACACATATGGCAGAGAACTCAGAATACACGTATGACCGAAGACATTGAACATACATATGACAGACAGCACATGGCTTCTGTCTAGTTTTGAGCCTTTGAGTTTGTGCACTTGATGAGAAATGTCCATAGAAGCCAAGAAACTAGAAAGGAGCCATGGGGGCAGGGCAAGATGACTTATGAACGGGAAGTATTAGAATGTACATGGTATGAAAGGAGAAACGGGATTACTGGGTGTACGGTGTAGGGAGATTCAAGCAGGGGTGATGTAGAGGGGGAGGGACGAGACAGAGATAAGAGTGAAAAGGGAAGGTTAAAAATCATAGGATATATGAACAATCAGAAGAAATACACTTATTTCTAAGCAATATTTTAAAGATGTAAGTTAAAACACTACCAAAAGGAATTAGACAGGAGTTATTCTTCATGACTAAACAACCCTCTCCTAGGTGCCATGAATTATTTTTCGAAGAAAAAAATCCTCAGGGCCAAGTGTGTGGTACCTCTTTATCAGTTATTGTTCATATACATATTTCAAAAAAGTGGAAGGCAAGGACTAATTGACACCTGAGATTGTCCTTTTACCTTCATATGTGCACCGCATATACCTGGGCCCATAACTGCACACATGAACATACACACATGTATATATACACATCACATATACACAGATACACAGGATTACGAAAACAATGTTTTGGGGACAAATTGGTTTGTATATGAGAAAAAACATTGAATTCATAGTAGTTAAATATTTGTGATGATTTTAGCAAAACCCACACCAAAGGTTCAGGTCACTTTCCCAAAGGTTATCTAGTTCTGATTCACAAAACACAGAATTAGATTTAACTTATTTTCAAGAATCGTTGTTTCTTCAGTATTGATGAGGCAATTTCTAGTTGGCTTTTCATACATTAGCAAGGTACTTCCTAACCTCCAGAGGACACAACAGCCTTATGGTTCTGAGGAGAACAGCAATATTAAGAGATGCCATGAGGTAGCACACAAGTGACAGATGTGCTCTGGCCAGGAGAATGTAAGTCAGCACATTCATGTGCCAGTTACATCTGTTTAAAGGCTAGGCTGAGTGTCTTTCAGAATATTCATTCCAAGCACTGCAACAATTGCTTCCATAGCCACGAAGATTAAAAAAGTAAAATCAAAGAACAAACATTACCTATTTATGAAGGAAGGCCTGCCCTTTACTTAATGGCACCTGGGCAGTAACTAATATTCTACTAAAAATAGAGTGAATGCACTTCTCAAAGATAGAAAATGGGGTTTCCAGACTTAGTTCAACTGCATATTCTTTCACCCAATAAATCATTCATGCAGTCATTCTATTAAAGCAAGAATTATTAAGTATTTATTATGAATCAGATACATGTCTAAGAACAGAAGGGTATAAGTAAATGAGGAGGTTATGTTCTCTATTCCAAAAGATTTCACACAATAATAAGAAAGACAAAAAATATAGTAAAAAAACAAGTATAATATATTAAGGCATAAAGAATATGTTCACATAGAAAAAAATAATCAATTTCATGTGAAACTATTCCAACAGAGGGTAAGAAACATACATTCCTCAGAAGGAAATTAACTATAAAACACAAAAAATTTAAAGAAATTGGAAATGAAAACCATTAGTAAAAACAAATCTCATTGTTTTGAAAAATCAGTATTTACCAATTCTAACCAACCTGACAAGAAAAGAAAGGGAAACCACTAACCATAATTATAAAACATAAATGGAACATATCCATGGAGATTCTGCAGAGCTCAAACCTGTAAGAGAAAGAAACACTGTCTCAAAAAATAAGGCAAACTGAAACAGCAAGATATAATCATAGTTGCAATAGTGACTTTTGCCTTTAGTGTGACAAACAGTGTCTAATGGCACTTAAGGCTTCCTAAACAGAAGAGAATTCGAGCCTGGTACTTTAAACTTAACCAACTCTTCATGGCTGTAGAAATCACAGACTAGAGAGGAGAATCTACTCTCCATCACAGCTCTCTCCGCCCACTTTTAAATAGGATTTTCATTTTCTTTTCTTTTCTTCTCAGCCACTCCACTCCCTGCCCTCCATGCTGCTTAACTCCATTCATTTTCTTGGCCCGCTGGGTTTCTCCTTTTCACGTTGTTTAGTTACTGTTGTCTTTGTATAAAGCCTGTCAGATGTGTAGTTATTGGATATTTTCTTTATTTACATTTCAAATGTTATCCCCTTTCCTGGTTTCCCCTCCAGAAAACCCCTATCCCATCCACCCTCCACCACACCATCCCTCCACCCCCTGCCTCCATGAGGGTGCTTGTCCACCCACTCCCTTCTACCTCCCTGCCCTGGCATCCCTGTATAGTGGGACATCCAGCCTTCCCAGGAACAAGGGCCTCTCCTCCCATTGATGTTCAGCAAGGCCATCCTCTGCTACATATGTGGTTGGAGCCATGGGTCGCTCCTTGTGTACTCTTAGGTTGGTGGTTTAGTCCCTAAGAACTCTGGTGTGTGGTTTGTTGATATTACTGTTCTTCCTATGGAGGTTGCAAACTCCTTCAGCTCCTTCAGTCTGTTCTCTAACTCCTCCATTGGGGACTCCATGCTCAGTCCAATGGTTGGCTGCAAGCATCCCCCTATGTATTTGTTAGGCTCTGGTAGAGTCTCTCAGAAGACAGCTATATCAGGCTCCTGTCAGCAAGCACTTCTTGGTGTGGATCCCCAGGTATGGCAGTCTCTGAATGGCCTTTCCTTCAGTCTCTGCTCTACACTTTGTCTCCATATGTCCTCCTGTGAGTATTCTGTTCTCCCTTCTAAGAAGGACTGAAGCATTCACACTTTGGTCTTCCTTCTTTTTGAGCTTCATGTGGTCTGTAGATTGTATCTTGTGTAATCTGAGTTTTTGGGCTAATATCCACTTATCAGTGAGTGTATTTTTTTGTGACTTGGTTACCTCACTCAGGGTGATATTTTCTAGTTCCATCCATTTGCCTATGAATTTCATGAAGTCATTGTTTTTGATAGCTGAGTAGTACACATTGTGTAGATGTACCATATTTCCTGTATCCATTCCTTTGTTGAGGGACATCCGGGTTCTTTCCAGCTTCTAGCTTTTATAAATAAGGCTGCGATGAACATAGTGGAGCATGTGTCCTTGTTTTGAAAGTTGGAGCATCTTTTGGGTATATGCCCAGGAGTGGTGTAGCTGGGTCCTCAGGTAGCACTATATCCAAATTTCTGACAAAGCGCCAGACTGATTTCCACGGTGGTTGTACCAGCTTGCACCTTTGTATTCATGACCTCTCAGCATCTATGGCTGCCTGCACAAGGACATAACGTCTATTGAGATGATTGTGTGGTTTCTGTTTTCAAGTTCATTCATGATTTATTAGACCACATACAAAAATCATATGCAGAACTATTCCTGAATCCCTGGATAAAACCAACATGATTATGATAAACTACATTTTTATGCCTTCTTTTGTTGGGTTTGCAAATATTTTGTTGGGAATTTCTCATGTCTTTATCATGGAAACTTGTCTATAGTGTAATTTTTGTTTTGTCTTTACCTGATTTCTGTATTAGAGTAGTATGGACTTTGTAGAAGGAAATGTTCCTTCTATTTCTATTTAATTGAATTAATTTGGAGAGCACAGGTTGTAGTTATTCAAAGGCCTGATAGAATTCTGTGAATTTATCTGTTTGTGAACCTTTAGTAGTTGGGAGATTTTTTTTATTATTGCGTTAAATTATTGACCTCATTTTGATTTAATTTTGATGAGTCATATACACCTAAAAGTACATCTTTCTTTTCAAGTTTTTCAATTTGGTGGAATATGTAATTTTTAAGTCTGCTGAAATGTTTTTCAGAATTTCTTTTATTTGTATCATGTTGTCTCCTTGTTCATGAATAAATGTTTAAGTTGGACCATCTCCTTTTGGTTAAATTGGCTAAGATTTGTCTGTCTTGCTTATCTTACTAAAGAACCACCCATGTTACATTTGTTTTTTCACTTGCTTGTTTCCATTTCATTAATTTTGGCTTTTATTTTAATTATTTCTTTCCATCTACCTCTTTTGAATTTGTTTTGCAGAGTTTTCCCTCAAACTTTTAAGGTGTATCATTTATTTAATTTACTTACTTGTGTTCCCGCAGATTCTTTTAATGGAGGCACTCATAGCTATAAGTTTTTCTTGTTTTCTACCCAAAATGTACATTCCAGCATGCTCTGTAGGGATGGCCTAGGGGATCATACATTTCTCTAACTTGTTTTTAACCCTTTCAGTAACATGAATTTCCCAGGGCATTGTCATGTAGGTTGATTCCAAGCCCTTCTGACTTTTGAAGTTCCTATTAAGAAATCAGTGTTATTCTGAGGAGCCTGCCTTTGTGACTTGACCTTCTTTCTTGTAGCTTTCATTGCCCTTTCTTTGCTCTGCATATTTAGTGTTTTAACTATATTTCCTGAAGTGTTATATTTATGGGATTGTATATTTGGCGTTCAGCGTGCCCCTTATAATCAAAAGAATATTTCTTTGCCCATTTTTGGAAATTTTCATCTATGGTTTTTATGAAAAAATTTTGATATTTTTGATTTGATATTTTTTCTTTTTTTAATTTTTATTGGATATTTTATTTGTATACACTTCAAATGTTATTCCCTTTCCCAGTTTCCCCTACGGAAAACCTCTATCCCATCCCTCCTCCCCCTGCTTCTGTGAGGGTGCTCCCTACCCACCCACCAACTCCCTCCTGCCTCCCTGCCCTGGTATTCTCCTACACTGGGACATCAAGCCTTCGTAGGACCAAGGGCCTCTCCTCACATTGTTGTCCGACAAGGCTGTCCTCTGCTACATATGCAGCCAGAACCATGGATCTGTCCAAGTGTACTCTTTGGTTGGTGGTTTAGTCCCTGAGAGCTCGGGGGGGGGGGGGGGGAGTGTCTAGTTGGTTGATATTGTTGGAATTCTTTTCTTTCTGGTAAGTCCACAGTTCACAGATTTGACCTTTTCAAGTATCCTCATATTTCACTCATATATTACTTTAAAAGTCATCATTTCTTATGACCACATTATCCAATTCCTGTGACTTGTCTTCAAGCCTTGATATTCTGTTTTCCACGTGACCTCTTCTGTTGGCTCTCTACTGAGCATTTTATTAGATTTATTGAATTTTTAAAAAATTTCAGCTTTATTTCAGTTTGAGTTTTTCTTCAATAGTTCTGTCTCTTGAGTTCTATTTTTAATCTTCTGAATTGCTTTTATTTCATTCAAGTGTTTGTTTTCTCCTAATTTAGTCAGGATTTCATTTCCAGTCATTTCAAAGTTATTTTGGGTAATTATTCATCTTTTTAAAATCTCAGATTTTTTGAGCATGTTTAAAATTATTCTTTAAATTTCTTGTCTTGAGTTTTGTCTAAGTTATTCTCATCTGATAAAATTTCCATTTTTTTTTATTTTGAGGAGAGAAATTGTCTTGATTTTTTACATTGCTTGTGTTTTGAGATGAGATCCTGGTAACAGAAGTTAAGTCATGGAATGTATCTTCTGATATGATTTTCTGCTCTCCCTTACCCCACTTGAGTTAATATTTGGATCTGAATTCATTGTTACCTTGATTTGACTGGTTTTGGATCAATTGGGAGAAGTTGAACCTTAGTCTTGGAGGGAGTTAGTGCTGATTCATAAGTGAATTAGCTGATGTAATTCTAGTTCAATTAAAAAATTTCAAGGCCCCTGACTTCACCAGTGACCTTTGATCTTTGGAATAGGAAGGAGCTCTGAAGTGAGTCTTGAGATAAGAGTCTTTGTGTTGAATACCTACATGGTATTAGTCTCTGGCAAGGGAAGTGGGTTAGTTGTATTCCAAATAAGTGCTAAAGTAACAGAGGAAAGAGAAGTTGGACAATGGAGATGCTGAGTCTGATTAGAAGAAACTGTAGAGGTTCCACAGACTTCTGATATACAGGGATTTGAGTGTCAGTTGTCAGGGAGTATTCTTCTGACATTGAAGGTAAACAGATGATTTGGGCTAGTCTTAATGCTCAGAGGTTAGGGTACTATGAAGGAGATAAATGGGGTTACTCACTATGGAGAAAGCAGATGTTCCACATGGGTTCTTGGGAGTGTAAATAGAAGACCAGAGGGATGAAGGAAATGAGAGGTATATCTGTGCAATGAACACAAGTGCAAGTCATCAGATGTCAGGGATGGGATGCCCAAAGCACGATAGATGTGGGTTCTACCTACAGACCCTCCATCAAGGTCAGTGGATGGTGGGTATCAGGTATCAGAGGATGGGATGGTAAGTGTTCTCCTGGCAGAAGGACCAGAGAGCCAGTTCATGGCCTCAGAAGATGGAACTAAGATCTATAAGGGCGAGTAAGAGGAAGAATGAGCCTAAAAAGCAAGAAGTGCAGTTCTGCAAAATACGACAGGAATCCTGGGGTGGTGAGTTTAGAGCATAGAAGAAGAAAGTGTGAGGAGTCTGCATGTACAATGATTAGTGTCCATCCCTCAAAGTGGGTCTGGAACCCTGGGAAAGCAACTAGTGTTAGGGTGTCTGAAGGAGAACAAAGAGAAGCTAGTTTAGTAGGCACCAGGGACAGCACCAAGGAAAGATGACAAAAGAGGGCCCAGGACTACAGCATAGGGGCTAGATCTTTGGGAGAGATAAATAATTCCCATTTAAACAATAATGTACATTTCTTATTGGAACTTTGAGTCATCGTGACATAGAAGTTTGCAGGCAAGTTTTTTCCTAAATGCTCTGTAAGCATGAAGCTGAAAATACCACTGAAAATGACAAATACCACTTTTGTAAACAAACAAACAAACAAGCAAACGTATGAGCGATGTTCTGGCCAGTTATAAAGTTATAAGCAGATTCAAGTTGTAGGGAAGAAAATGTGGGTCCCAGAAAATAAGACATTTAAGTCAGGTATGGTAGCTATGCTTGATACCATAGCAGTTTGGAACCTAGGATAGTCAGACTGCCGAAAGATGGGATAATCTTAAATACGTCATGAGTTCCAATCCAGTGAGGACTTGGTTCAAATCAAGCCAAACAAAACAAAACAAGATAAACGAGGATTTTGATGTTATTTTTTTATTCAAAGATATAGAGTATCAATTAAATTAACTGCAAGCTACTGAAGGGAAGTTAAAATCATAAATATTTGTTCCCATCTTCCAAGATTATACAAATCACAGGGTAGTGTGATGAGACTTAGAGGTATCAGTGACTTCCATTGATGGGTACAGCAGAAGGTTCATGTCCATAGGGATAGTCAGGCACCTAATAAATGAGAAGGTGAAAGGGCCTTTCTGAGAGGACATGACGTTGTGGGAAGCAGGATATTCTGTAAACAGAAGTCTTAGAGGATGGAAAGAAAAGTATGTGCAGTCAAAAATGGGAGAATGGATCTGAGGAGAGGCAAAGGACAGTGTCAGACTGAACCCAGAAGGACAGGCTTCTGACATTTCCACATGCTTTGAGAACAAAAGAACAGGAAGTAAGAGGTTGTTTTGTAGTCCTAAGCCAGGCTCTGGTGGCATGGAATTGCAATGTTCCTAAGCTGAAGTCCCTAGAACACTGTAAGCATATTAATTCTGTCAGTATGTAGCCATTGCAAGGTCACTGTTAGGAGATGACAGTGGACATTCTGAAGTCCTTCTGGCAGAAGTGAAGAATAGATCACAGAACCCCAGTGGCTCTCGTAATCGGCTGGAGCTGTCTCTGGAGCTGTCATATATCAGAGGAAATCCCCTCCCCTCAGGTAATGGTAGGAATTGTTGACAGGGATTTTCTGGCAAGAACAGGTCTTGGCTTGAACTAACATAGTTTACATAGTTCCAACACTTCCCAGGTGCATGCACTATTTTGAGATAGAATTTTTTTTTCTATTCCTTCATATAGAAAACAGTGAAAATGGTACAGGGTTCGCAACTTTTTGGCAACAATGCCACCAATCACCTACGATAATAGATAATTGGTTGGCTTACGCTCTAAGATCAAGAATCGACAAATGGGATCTCATAAAACTGCAAAGCTTCTGTAAGGCAAAGGACACTGTGGTTAGGACAAAACGGCAACCAACAGATTGGGAAAAGATCTTTACCAATCCTACAACAGATAGAGGCCTTATATCCAAAATATACAAAGAACTCAAGAAGTTAGACCGCAGGGAAACAAATAACCCTATTAAAAATGGGGTTCAGAGCTAAACAAAGAATTCACAGCTGAGGAATGCCGAATGGCTGAGAAACACCTAAAGAAATGTTCAACATCTTTAGTCATAAGGGAAATGCAAATCAAAACAACACTGAGATTTCACCTCACACCAGTGAGAATGGCTAAGATCAAAAACTCAGGGGACAACAGATCCTGGCGAGGATGTGGAGAAAGAGGAACACTCCTCCATTGTTGGTGGGATTGCAAACTGGTACAACCATTCTGGAAATCAGTCTGGAGGATCCTCAGAAAATTGGACATTGAACTGCCTGAGGATCCAGCTATACCTCTCTTGGGCATATACCCAAAAGATGCCCCCAACATATAAAAAAGACACGTGCTCCACTATGTTCATTGCAGCCTTATTTATAATAGCCAGAAGCTGGAAAGAACCCAGATGCCCTTCAACAGAGGAATGGATACAGAAAATGTGGTACATCTACACAATGGAATATTACTCAGCTATCAAAAACAATGACCTTATGAAATTCGTAGGCAATTGGTTGGAACTGGAAAACATCATCCTGAGTGAGCTAACCCAATCACAGAAAGACATACATGGTAAGTACTCATTGATAAGTGGCTATTAGCCCAAATGCTTGAATTACCCTAGATGCCTAGAACAAATGAAACTCAAGACGGATGATCAAAATGTGAATGCTTCACTCCTTCTTTAAAAGGGGAACAAGAATACCCTTGGCAGGGAAGAGAGAGGCAAAGATTAAAACAGAGACTGAAGGAACACCCATTCAGAGCCTGCCCCACATGTGGCCCATACATATACAGCCACCCAATTAGACAAGATGGATGAAGCAAAGAAGTGCAGACCGACAGGAGCCGGATGTAGATCGCTCCTGAGAGACACAGCCAGAATACAGCAAATACAGAGGCGAATGCCAGCAGCAAACCACTGAACTGAGAATAGGACCCCCGTTGAAGGAATCAGAGAAAGAACTGGAAGAGCTTGAAGGGGCTCCAGACCCCATATGTACAACAATGCCAAGCAACCAGAGCTTCCAGGGACTAAGCCACTACCTAAAGACTATACATGGACTGACCCTGGACTCTGACCTCATAGGTAGCAATGAATATCCTAGTAAGAGCACCAGTGGAAGGGGAAGCCCTGGGTCCTGCTAAGACTGAACCCCCAGTTAACTAGACTGTTGGGGGGAGGGCGGCAATGGGGGGAGGGTTGGGAGGGGAACACCCATAAGGAAGGGGAGGGGGGGATGTTTGCCCGGATACCGGGAAAGGGAATAACACTCGAAATGTATATAAGAAATACTCAAGTTAATAAAAAAAATTAAAAAAAAATAAAATAAAAGTAAGGAGCATTAGAATTTCAAAAAAAATAGATAATTGGTAATCTGGCTTAGTGGATAGGTCATGAATTGTAACACATGATTATCATAACAGTTTTCTGTGGATTATCATGTTACAAGTATACTTCCAGGTTCCAAAACTCACTGGCCATTTATCACACAAGTACAAGAAAACCACCAGCGCTTACACACAGTCTACCGGATCAATGAGTCTCTTGCTTAGTGAGTCCTGTTGACTAGTTCCAGCTTTGGTTCAAAGTTACCTCATGTTGTCCATGTTGAAACTGCCACTGTATCCCCCCAGGGGAGGTGAGGAGGAACAGTAGGGCGGTTGTCTGCCTTTTATATGCTTGCCCTAATTCTTTTAAGTTGTACTCTACTCTCCCACATTTGTCTTGATCTTGATCCAATCGTTTATCAAACATTTATTGGATGCTGAGGCACTAGGTTGGACAGTAGAGACATGAAGTTGTCAAAGACACAGTCATGCTGTTAAGGACATCACAGTCCAGGGTGAAAGACAAACACGAAATGGTGACTGAGGTGCAATTAGATAAATGCAGTGGAAAAGTTTCAGGTACCTGAAGGAAAAACACACACTTCTGTGGTAGAAGGGAAATGGTTCACAGAGGCACCCAAGAGGTTCACAGGCAACCCTTTAAAGAATGATAAAGGGGTCATCTGGCCATGAGATGATGGAGAGAACCGGAGAAAGACTAGAGATGGGAAGGAGGGATCCTAGAGACTGAGGGTTTGGAGAGAACATAGATGGATCCCAGGAAAGAAAAGTGTAGACACTGCTTTAATTTCAAGGTTTTAAAGGGAAGCTTAGTAGAAAAAGAGGAATGATATTCAGGAACAAATAGAGGAAATTTTATGACAAAGGCTGAAGAGCCCAAGGCAAAAGTATATATATGTAGCCAGTGTGTGTGTGTGTGTGTGTGTGTGTGTGTGTGTGTGTGTGTGTGTGTGCATTCACTGTAATCCCTACTGAAGAGATGAAATCTTTGCCACTTGTATGGTACTTTAGAGGGATGCTAGGGTAAACAATGGTTAAGGCATCTTCAGGCATTATCAAGGTAATAAGACTTAGTTTGATTGGAGTTAGACATACTCTTTCTGCCTTCCTGCGTAGTGAGTGAACTTCTCTGTGCTCTTCTTTTACCAGAGTCGTTTTCCTGATGGGGTTGGAGGGTGGCTGATGGTGATGATGGCATTCCTGGACATCCTCAATGTACCTGTAACCTATCTACCAGTGAATCAAAATAAAAAAAGGCTTTCCCATCTGTTTTGCATCTTTTGAGATGTTACAGTGAGTGAGGTCACCTGACAAGAGCAGCCAGTACAAACGCATAGCCTCTGTTCCTTACCGTCAAAAGATCAGAGGGTTGCATAGGAGGTACCAGAGAAAAACCCTCCTCATGGAGCCACCAGGTGGGATTTTCCACACTGCTGAGCCTGAAACATTACAAAATAGAATAGTGTTGCATGTAATTTTAAAAAACATGCTACTGCCTTCCCAGGAGCTCGGCTTGCAATCTGACCTCTTGAGGTTCCCTTTGCTCTGTCTGCCTTAGCCAAGCATTGAACGCAGCCAACCTCCAACACGGGAAAGCCAAAGCCAGAGTGGCTGTCTGCACTCCATTAGCTCCTTCTAGGCTTTTCTTTTGTTCCTTCCGGCTAGCTTCGCTAAGCACCCAGCTCCCGCCCTGGCTTCCCTCTTTCTCTGCCCAACTTTGATTCAAGGAAGAAAAACATTGACAGTTTTATTATCTTAGAGTTTGCCAGATATTATACAATTGCTGGGTGCAGAATCTCCAGCCCTGATCTTATCACTTAACAGCTAGCTCCTGCCAACTTCCTTGACCCCGAACTTGGCATGGATGCAAAAAGATTCCTCTTTCCCTACATCTCCTCTCTTCCTCCTGGAACCCTGATAGGACTATCTTGACCCTTTGCCTTCTTTATTGACACAATCAGGAACCAATTAGGGAATCAGCACCTCCCCCTACAGACTAGAAGTAAAATGTGCAAGAGCATTAGGAATAGAATGAATCAATAGTGGTTTGTAATAGTGAAAACCAGTGCTCTGGCTCACCCTATCTTTATCCTTCTAGTTTCTAGCATGTGATTCAGCACTCCATTCCAGAAGGAACCAGCTGGCTCCCTGGAAGATCAAAGGTAAACCCCAGAGAAGGCAGAGCACTTTATTATGATTTTTACACAGATATTTACAGGTCAGATTTCTTGTGACTACGTAGGGCTGTGTTATATTGGTGGAGTTAAGGCAGTTTTTCTTTCCATCTTACTGAGGAACCTGGATTCGGTATTTTTCTGAATATCAGAAACGTGTCTGTCCTGTCCCTTGGATGTGATATAGACCATGCTCATGCCACATCACATCTGCATCTTCCCCTGCAGTTCTGAGCCACCAAAAAGATCATATTGAAATAAGAAAGTGATCTAGAGGCTACAGAATTAAAGCCCTCATTTTTTATATGGAAATTAAAAACACGACTTCGAATTAACTGGTCACCTTAACTTGGCATTCAGTAGCAAACAAAAGTAACCATTCTAATTTTAATGTTTACTGCAAGTTTTCCGTACATTTAAGAAGCAGGGGGTAGGTTTTAATTAGTATGAAATTACTCATCATCACAGAACAAATATTTTCTTACCATTTGGTAAGTAATGCTGTGAGCCTTCTTTATCTCGATCGGTCCCAACCATGTGATACCATTTTGCATGCCAACCACTCAGGCTGAAGAGCATTAAATTTAATTTGTGCAAAAGTTGAAGGTGGAAAGGCGTGAAATTAACTTGATGCATTTTTATGGCATTTTCTCTCTCCTAGTTTCTCGCAGCTATTCCAGTCCACCATGATTTGATTGGCTCTCAGAATCCCCCTTACCTAGGGACTGCCCACTTCTGACCACACATAGCCCTCTCTTAGCCCACAGGCAACTTAACGTAAGGAAGCATTTTAGTTTACTGTTTGGCTGAGCTTCCATTTGGGCACAGGCTTCCCTCTCGGTGATTCATCTCTTCCTGGAGTGTGTGTGTGTGTGTGTGTGTGTGTGTGTGTGTGTGTGTGTGTGTAAGAGGAAACGATGAGTCACCTCATTCAAGAATCACTTAGGCTGGTCCAAATGGCTTACAAAGATTTTGAGGGAAATGTAAAACTTTTATGAGGCTGTAGATTGAAGAGCAATTTTTGAAACATTCAGTCACTGCTACAGTGTTACCAAACCTGTTAGGTTGTTAAGGACACACCTTGATATCTGGGGATTAAACTGAAATAGTTCATATTCTATCAATCAAAGAAACAATTCAATGTGATTTTTGAAACCATTAGAAGAGGAGGGTCTTTTTTTTTTTTAGGGCAACTGTGCGTAGAAAGAGAAAGACAGATAAAAATGAATCTGTGACCAATCATTAACTATTATTAGGAAAGACTGAGACCAGCTCATAAACACTCTGGTCATTATTAAAAGTCTACAAGACACTAATATCAATTCTCTTCGTCTTCTGAGGCACTCATTCGAATAACATTATTCAAGTCGCGTGGTTGTACACAGGTTTGGGGGTTTGTCAGGATAATTTTACTAAGGATGCATTTGCAAGGTTGTAGAGAAATGATAAACCAATAATGATGTGCAGGAATACTAATAGATAATTCTTAATTATTTAACTATGCCAAGTATCATTTAAAGGTATATGTCAATGTGCATTTTCTACATTTTACAGAACTAAACGTATAGATTTTAAGCTACCTCTTAAATATTTTTCTCATTACTACATATGCTTTCCCCAGTTTCCCTTAAAAGGAAACCCTGCTACCACACGAGAGAATTTATATCTTTGTCAGGGAAGAAGGCAGCCTATGTCTTTCCCTGTTGATCACATGGACTGACTCCATTCGACCTTTCTTAGTTGTTTGATGGATAAAGATAAAAGGTGTTTTGTGACTAGATTTTATTAGGCACAGGCAAAAGCTTTCCTGTTTCCAAAACCAAAATACAGGGAATAGTTAAATGATTCATGATTATGATGGGAACATTGAAGAAAGGCTTAAGGAAGCCAATAATAAATGTGTCATTTGGAAGGAACAGGGGCTGCTATGATGTGGGTGTAGCTCCCTGACTCTGGCGGCAAGGGTCATATGTTGGGAGTACGCTCTTCAGTGAGATGATTCTGAAAGGTGGTAAAAATTTAAGAGACACAGCTTTACTGTGTACTATAGTCTTTAGTGTGTAGTATGATATTCAAGTGTCTCTGCATCATTCAAAGAAATTTGAAGGAAAAAGAAAGTTGGGTGACATATGAAAAAACAACATGCATTGAAAATGGCAGATGTGATAATTGGTGCATTTGGGAAAATCGTTTTCATATTTAATTTTGTCTTCTCAATCCTGAATGGAAGCTTCTTGAAGGTAGGGACTTTGCATTATTGTCAACATTTAAAGCCCGACACAGAGTAAAAACTCAGTAAATATTTACAGTCTGGATGGCTGTCCACTCCACATGACTAACACCTTACTCACAGGAACCTTCGTAATTTGTACATAATTTATATCATCCTCAACCACATGTCTATGTGCTGTTTTCCTTTCTGCAGTGTCAGATGAGTAACATTGGAATATTTTATGCTACCTGAGCAGACATAAATGAAATATATTATGACAAACCTGAACTCTTGGTCTACATTTTCCTAATAATATATATAAAATTCACCTTCATATTGGAGATTCTTCAAATTTCTGTTAAATTAATCATACAAATTGACAAGACTCTGGTTATATTATTAACTTTTCAAAATATTCTTTTAATTTTTGTGGAAAAAGATTCGTTTCCACAAAACGAGTAATGGTGATGAGCCTGCAAGCTGGCTCAGTAGGTATGAGCACTATTGGCTTGTGTTTGGTCCCTCCTAGTGGCACAGAATTTGTAAGAGTAGGCAACCAATGTCTTGATTAAGGCCCACATCATGTGAAGGAACCCATACCTGATACTGCTTGGGTAGCCAAGATCCAGATACTAGATAGCCCAGAGACCTAGTGTAAAACCAAACAGGACTGGTCTAAAAAAAATCAAGAAAATTATTGTTAATGATATTCTGCTATACTCATAGCTCAGAGCCTTCTCCAGTCATCATCACAGAGGCTTCCTCCAGCAGCAGATGGGAACAGATGCAGAGACACACTGCCAGATATTATGCAGACAGGAGTCTAAAGTGGAGGTTTCCATTAAATTCTTCTCCGCAGAGCTCAAAGAACCTTGCAGAAGAGGAGAGGGAAAGATTAAAAGCCATAAGGGTGGAAGACACCAGGAGAACAAGGCCCTCTGAGTCAACAAAGTGAAGTACAGATGAGCTCACACAGACTGAAACAGCAAGCAGAGGGCCTACGTAGGTCTACATCAGGTCTGCTGGGTATGTATTATATCTATTAGTTTAGTAGATTTTAAAAGAAATATCATTTACTATATGGTGTTGGAACAATTGGCTACAAAGAGCTATGCAAAACATTCTATTTGTACCAAACTAAATTCCAGACTACTAAGTTGACATTAAGAGTGAAGAACATTAAAGAAAATGTAAGTGAGGTGTATATATACCTACCAGAGCAGGGTTTTTTCTTTGTTTCTTTAGTTTTTTTTTGTTTTGTTTTGTTTTTATTGATTTGTTTTCGTGACTTTCACATCATATACCCATTCATCTCCATTCCCTTCAATATCTACCCTCCAGCCTTGTAACCTTCCCCCCAAAATAAAATAAAATAAAATATAAAAAGTAAATTGCACTGTGGAGTGTCATAGTGTATTGCACAGTATACTCTTTTGTCTTTACTTGCAAATGTTCATTGCAATGACTCACTGGTCTGGTTCGAGGCCTCTGGATTCTGCTACACTATCAATACTGGACCCTCACCAAGACTCCTCTCAGATATCCTGCTGTTCCCTGAGTCATAGAGATCCTGCAGCTTTGATTGTGCAGGAGTGGCCACTTTATGCACTCCTGTAGCTTATTGGTGGGGTAGGCGTTGGGGCAGGCCACCTCCAGGATCTTGGCCTCTGTGGTAGCTGTGTTAGCCAGCTGTCCTGCACTATTGCCATCAGAACCAGATTTCCCACATGGCTCAGGGAAGAGACTAGCTCTCCTCACTAACAGCACCTGGAATAGCTCTCCCAGGCTACCCAGGGGGGTGGGGTCAGCTCCCCTGACTGTTATAGTTGCAATGGGTGGGGCCAGCTCTCCCACACCCAAACCCTCAGGGCTAGCTCCCCCAAGCATAGTATTTTTATGGGACTCTTGACTGTGACAATGAATGAGTCTCTGACTCTTGTGCCTGTTCTTAGAACTCTTCCTCCTATTAAGCTGCTGTCGAACTTTGATATGTTTTACTTCATTTTTTTTTTTTACATTTGGTTTTTACATGGTTGGTTGTTAACTCTTAAAAGCCTGTTCTTTTCTAATGAGACAGAAATGGAGGTGGGGAGGATCTTGGAGGAGTACAGGGAGGAGAAAGTGAAATCAGAATATACCATATGACAAAAGAATCTGTTCTTAATCAAAGAAAACAGAAACAAAATAGAAAAAAGAAAGAAAAGAAATGTGGGAGCACACATCTATATCCCCAGGGCTCAGCTCTTGTGATTAAAAAGCAAGTGGAAGGGTTTGGGGATTTAACTCAGTGGTAGAGCGCTTGCCTAGCAAGCACAAGGCCCTGGGTTTGGTCCCCAGCTGGGGGGGGGGGGGGGAGCAAGTGGAGCAGAGCTTCCAGGGACTGAGCCACTACCAAAAGACCATATATGGACTGACCCTGGACTCCAACTGCATAGGTAGCAGAGAATAGCCTTGTTGGGGCACCAGTGGAAGGGGAACCCCTTGGTCCTGCCATGGTTGGACCCCCAGTGCAGGGGAATATGGGGGGGACAGTAAGGTGGATATGTATGGGGGAAATACCTGTATGGGGGAGGGGGCTTATGGACAGGAAACTGGGAAAGGGAATAATATTTGAAATGTAAGTAAAGAAATATATCTAATAAAAAGAAAAAAGAAAAAAAGGAAAAAAAGAACCCAAAAAGAAAAGAAAAAAAAGCAAGTGAAGACCGGAGCTCCAGGTGGAAGCTGAAGGACAAATAAAGGATAGCAGCCAAGACACCCCATCTCAGCACAATAGAAGGAGAAGCCCACTCATGAAGGTTGTTTTCTGACTACGTATGAACCACGGCATATACATGCCTGCACTCACGCACACGCTTATTGTGTCACACACACACACACACACACACACACACACACACACACACACACACACACACACACGGGGAGGGGGAGCCGAGAGGGGGAGGAAGAGAGAATTTTTAAAAATTTTGAAAAGATAATGATGACTACCAACTCTTTGGCTCTTTTTTCTCCTTTTTATTCTGGTTACTAAGGACCCCTGGACAGGGCAAGAGAAAACCAAACTCTGATAGGATACAGGCAAAGGTAAGGAAAGATCAGAATCAGTGAGCTTAGAACATGCTTGTAAGAGCCAAGTCAGTAAATAGGGACATGCTCAGAGATACAAAAATTCCAGACGTCATCATTAACCCACACGAAGCGCCATTTGGAGAAATCAGGAGCCAAAATACAATCCGAAAGTGCAGTAGAAAGGCAGCTTGGGGAAGGAATGTGGACTCTTGAGCCTTACCCTGCCCTGAATCTGCTCCTTCTCTCAGAGGCCATCTGGAAAGTTCTTTTCTGATATGTCTTCCTGCTCTTTTCACTTTGTCTCTGTATTTTCTTTGTTCTGTACCTTGATCTGTCATATTCTTCTATGTTTTGGGTCTCATCCATCTGCACCCCACTAGTTGGAAAAATTCTGTTATATCTTCAATTATCATCATAAAAATAATTATGACAAAGGATCTTTTTCTGCCCATATTGATTCATGATTCCTTGTTTCATATCATTAACTGCATGCAAAGCACATCTACTTAGAGACACTATTGCAATCCCAGCTTCCACAGAGTTTCTCCAGGCATTGTTTTTAATATAGTACCATTATTATTACCAACATCTGATTCTTCCTCACCCTGTGCAGGGCTATGTTAATGCATTCCCACCCGGTAATTCTCCATTAAATCTGTTGCACCTCAAATCCAGTTGTTTTTTTTTTTAATTATACTCTGCCTCTGATTTGTCAGGGAAAAATATATAAATTTTCCATTACAATAGTTTTTTAGTCTATTTTATGTAGGCTCTCTGGTGGATTTTGAAGTCATAAAATTGCTGTGTCGTAACCATTAGACCAAGCCAACAAGAAACATGACAACCCTCTACTGAGCTAATCCTCTAACAATACTGAAAGAATGTCTACTGCGACACAAGGAAAGGCCATAGATTTAGCAACTTACAAAAACATCCATTTGTTATCATCTTACAATATCAGGATTCCAAAGAGTTTAGATGAGTTCTTGTAAATCCAAAGCGAATGAGTTGCCTGGACTGGACTCTTGAAGAAATATTAAGAGAATCTGTTTCCTGGCTTACCCAGGCTGCTGGCAGAATTTAGTTTGTCATGGGGACAAGACTCAAGAGTTCATTCCCTTTGACTTCTATCCAGATACTTGGTTACAGCCTCTTAAGGTCACTTGCATTCCTTTCAATCTGGCTTTCTCTCTTAGATATAGCAGCATTTAATATCGAATGAACATTGCAATTACTTGAGGTTCCCTAACAAAATCCCAGTAATCAAGATCAACTGTGCTGAATTACCGCATAACCCAAGGAACTCACCATGCTGTGGACACTCATGTTTCCAGGTACTTGAGATCAGAGCAGACATTTGTAGGGCACATCAGTTTGTTAGGTGTGAGATAATGGGTGGGTTAAACAGCATGTATTTATTTTCTTTCAATTCTGAGGACTAGACAGATGAGGTAAAGAGGTCAGTAAAGCTTGTTTCTCTTGAGCCTACTCCCTGCAGCTTAAAGGAACTCACTTTTCTGTATGGCTTCATGCTGTCCTCTTTCTATATCAGCCTCTACCCAAACTTCCTCTTTTAAAAAAAAAATGGATTAAGTTATTTATTTGTTTTTATCCCAATGGCAGCTTTCTCTCCCTCCTCTCCTCCAAGTTTGTCCCTCTCACCACCAACCCCCCACTCTCTGAAATCCATGCCTCTTCCCTTCCCCTCAGAAAAGGAGAGGTCTTCAGTAAATATCAGTCACCCCTGGCATATCAAGTTGTTGTACAACTAGGTGTACTGTCTTATATTGAGGCTAAACAAGACAGGGGACAAAGTCAGGCAGCCGAGTCAGGGACAGCATCTGTTCCTACTTTAAGAGTCCCACATAAAAACCCAGATGGACAACGGTTATGTTTGTGCAGAGGGCCTAGGTCCATCCCATGCATTTCCTCTGGTGGTTCATTTTCTATGAGGCCTCTATGGCCCCAGGTTAATTGATTCTGTAGGTTTTCATGTGGTGTCTTTGGCCCCTTTGGCTCCTTCAGACCTTCCTCCTAATCTGCCACAGGATTCGCCAATCTCCACTTAATGTTTGGCTGTGGGTCTCTACATCAGTTTCCATCAGTTGCTGGGCAAAGCCTCTCAGATGAGTTATGCTAGGCTCCTATCTGCAAGTATAACAGAATATCACTAATAGTGTCAGAGGTGGGCTCCCTCTCAAGGCATGGGTCTCAAGCTAGGCCTGTCATTGCTCAGCCCTTCTTTCAAATTCTGCCCCATCTTTTTGTCTTTTACCCCTGTACACCTTGTAGGCAAGATGAACTATGGGTGTAAGGTTTTATGGTTGGGTTGGTGTACCAATCCCTCCCTTGGAGTCTTACCTAACAGGAGATGTCTGGTTCAGGTTCTATATCCCACACTGCTAGAAATCTTTGCTAGGGTAACCCTCATAAATTCTTGGAAGTTTCCATTGTCCTAGATGTCTAGCTTGTCCCAGAGATGTGCTCCACCTAAATCCAGTTGTATCTTCCAGTTCTCTCTCCCTATGTCCTGCCCCACCTCATCCCTCCTGTTCCCAATCCCTACCACCCTCCTCATTCAGTCCCTTCCCTCCTACCACCTCTCCATAATTAATCTATTTCCCCTTTTAATGATACTACTATGTTGGATTAGATTTCACTCTAGTGAGCTCATCTTGATCCCTTCTTTTAAAAATGATTGTATAATCAGTCCCATGAAAGCCCTCCACCCCAGGTTTATGTTTTGAAGTATAAACAATGGCACGACTTGGAAGAAATAGAACCTTAATGAAATGGAAACCATTGGGAAATTTTAGGTCCATGGATATGTGCTATTGGAGGAAATAAAGGGTCCTGTCCTTTTCTTGGTAGTTTTGTGCCCTGGTCCATGAAGTAAGTGATCTGACTCTACCACACGCACATGCAACAATTTACTACCTTCCCATGGGTTCAAAGTTTGGGACCTATAATGATCGTGGACTGAAATATCCGTAACTCTGTGTCCAAAATAGACGTGTTCTCTTTATAAGTTGTTTATGTCAGATATATCATTGTAGTAGCAGAAAGCTGACTAGCACACTTTGTTCCCAAGAAAATGACATTTTGAGGAACATACGGGGAATAGGATTTAGCATATGAATTTGAAGTGTATATAATTCACGTTGTCTACAATTAGAGTTCTGTCTACTATGAGAACTCTAAACTTGAATCTGGCCCAACAGGTTAATACAAAGACATATTTGTCAATGGAGGAAGATGTCACACATTTATTAATTTGATATTTGATGCATTATATCTAAGTTGTTTAGGTCGCTCCAGGCTTACAATTGAGTACATGGTCCTGCACAGGAAGAAAGCCTGTGCTGAGTAAGAACTAAGTGCTCAGTGAGGCTCCCTTTTCCGTGCAAAGCACTGTGTTGGCAGCAGATGCATCAGAATCTATGATGTCATCGACTAGCACAGATAGTCCAAATGATTCTGGACTATAATCTATAGTCACTAGGATGCCATTGTTTAGCCTAGATGCATTTAGTCAAGCGTGTCTTGGTTATCCTTTTATCTCTTTCCTTTCTCATTTCCCATTCTCTATACCTATGCGTAGAATCTTGAGCTCTTGAGTGAATTTGAGTTTTCACTGATACACATGGATTTGACATCTGTAAAGTTGACCCTCCCATGCATCCATGCATTCTCTCTCTCTCTCTCTCTCTCTCTCTAATTGGGTATTTCTTTTTACATTTCAAATGTTATTCCCTTTCCAGGTTTCCTGTCCATAGCTCCCTAACTCTTCCCTCTCCCCTTCTATAAGGTTGTTCCCCTCCACATCCACCCCCCTTACTGCCTTCCAACACCCCCCTAAACTGGGAGTCCAACCTTGGCAGGAACAAGGGCTTCTCCTTCCATTGGTGCCCAGCAAGGCCATCCTTTGCTACATATGCAGTTGGAGCCATGGGTCAGTCCATGTATAGTCTTTGGTTAGTGGTTTAGTACTTGGAAGCTCTGGTTGGTTGGCATTGTTGTTCTTATGGGGTTGCAAGCCCCTTCAACTCTTTCAATTCTTTCTCTAATTCCTCCAAAGGGGGTCCCATTCTCAGTTCAGTGGTTTGCTGCTACATTCACCCCTGTTTTTGACATGTTCTGGCTGTGTCTCT